>NW_027457567.1:1500000-1800000 GCF_050624435.1 Tenrec ecaudatus
TGCTACTGCGATGAACCAGGCAACCCCTGTGAGAGTGTCATTGGACCCCCAAAGGTGTCGTGACCCACTGGTTGAGATCCACTACCTTAGACCAACGTATGGCCCGAGGGCTGTATAGGGCCCCCCAAATAATCAATAGCTGCCAGCATCACACATCTCAACAACGAGAAGCATTTGTAGCCATCACCTTAGGGGTGAGTTCATTAAATATTTGACCTGTATGGCCCCATGAATGATGTTATAAATCACCACATGGTCCTTGGCAGAAAATCAGGTTTCCAGCTCCTGCTCCAGACCAAAGGTTCCCAAACTTATTCTGCCTACTGCCCTCTTTTCAGAAAAAGAAATTACTCAGGACCCCCCAGCAATGAAATAATTTTGTACTATAGCCCACCATCCAGGATAAAATGTAGATATCTGCTTTGTAGATCTCTGGATTTTTCTGTGCCCAGTAGGTGGGTGGTGTTGCCCACTTTGGGAAACGAGACTCTAGGAAAATCAGGTGTGTTTTCACTCTCTCTGCAAGAATTTCAGTTGAGGAGCAAGATCTGTCTTGAAAGAAGTGTATCCAGATTGCTCCTTAGAGGCAAGGATGGCTAGACTTTATCTCACATCCTTGGGCATCAGGAGCTATGAGGAGCAACATCATGGAAAAGGCCATCATGCTTGGTAAAGGGGCACCCAAAAGGGGAGGACCCTCACCAAGATGGATGGACACAGTTTCTACAACAACACACTAAAACATAACAATTGTGAGGCTGGCACAGGAGCAGGCAGTGTTTCTTTCGGTTGTATGTAGAGTCGCCACGAGTTGAAACCAACTTGACAGCATCCAACAGAACCAGATGTGGAGAAAGCATGGCCTGGTCTGTGTACAGTGGCCCCACCGAGGTTCCTCATCAGTTGTGTTTGAATGGGCCAGGTGCTCTCAAAAACCTCCTCTTCAATAGACAACTTAGAATGTTTTCTTTCAGCCCAGGAACCATCTTGAAATTTAAAATGACCATTTGACACTGAGTTGATTGCGATTCATGGTGAGTCATAGGACTTTCAATGGGCATAACCTTTCAGAAACAGATGGCCAGGCTTTTCTTCCAAGGTATTTCTGGGTGCGCTTGAACCTCCTCAGTTTCTGTTAAAATGGCCAAGTGTTTTAACCATTTGTACTCTCCAGGGATGACTCACAGCTCTATATATCCTTAAAACTGACATCTCTCCTCTCTTTGGAAAGCCATGGCAATTGTTCTGTTTCAGTAGATTTACCTTCTTTAAATATAGGAATGACATATACTTCTACCACCTCACAGAAAATGTCAGAAACTCATAGCTCACATTTAATAATGGCGTGGGTGATTACATATTGGGCTGCTAATCCCAAAGCCAATAGTTCAAAACCACCAGCCACTCTCAGCGAAAAACATGAAACTTTCCAATCCTATAAAGTTACAATCTCAAATACCCACAGGAGCAGTTGGACCCTGTCCTATAGGGTAGAACTCAGGTCATGAGGAGTCAGAGTGGATTCGATGGCAGTGAGTTTGGTTTGGTTTTTGGACTCCCCTCCTACCACAATAGCTCACAATTACTAAGTGCATGTTATGTACAAGTATCCTAAGCATTGCATGTACATTCACTCATTTCATCCCACGGGTGGTGGTGTGGGTGAAGCATTAGAACTGCTAACCAGAAGGTCGGTGGTTCAAACCCACCAGCTGTTCTTCGGAATCAAGATGGGGCTGTCTGAGCTCATAAAGATTTTCAGGGTCGGACGTCTGCAGGGACAGTTCTTACTTTATCCTGCTGAGTTGCTATGAGTCTGAATGAACTCTAGAGAAGTGGGGTTTTGGTGACTTTTGCAACCCCTTTAAGAGGAGCGCTGGCGGGGCAGTAGAGAAGCCCTTGACTATTTACCACTAGCTCAGCGAAACCCTCAGCAGCTTCCCATGAGAATGATGCGTCAATTTGCTCCAGTATCAGTCACAGCCTATGGGAACGCCTATAGAATGGTTCCACTCTGTCCTCCAGGCTCACTATGAGTTGGAATCGACTGACCCATTGGTAGTGCATCAGCTTCCGTCTATAGGTGAGAACACGAATGCACAGAGAGGTGAAGCCATCTGGCCCAGGGGTAACCAGGTTATCCAAGGGAGAGCTGGAATTTAAATCCCAGCAGACCAGCCTCAGAGACTACAGGCTTAGCTCTACCGTCTGCTGATATCTGGACTAAGAGTGGTTGGATTTTGCCTCCTTTTCCCTACACATCATCTCCACTGTCCCCTATCAAGCAAAATTAGCTTGAGCATTGAACAGGCACCCTCCAGCCCTGCCCGATTGCACACACGCAGGGGAGAAAAGGATGGGGAGATCACTGGGCTGTTTTAGCTGCCACCTCTACTCGCACTGCGCCAACACACCCACAACGAAATCAGAGAAAGAATTCTTGGCCTTGTAACCACTCCTCAGCCATGACACCTTGGAGAGAGCCAAAGCCACTCTCTTGGACACCCACTCGACTGCTACCTGGGAACTTCCAATGGAGCACTTGGGGACAAAGGAGAGGGAGCATGCCTGCAATGTAATTAACATTATGACAACTTGTACCCCCCTTGGAGAATGACACCATTAGCTGCTTCAATTGTGCATGAAATGTAAATTACACAACTCAGGGGTATCACGTCTGAGCAGCCATGATGCTAAGTGACGAGGCTTTCCATCGAGCAGCCCCTCCCCAAGCAGCAGGAACTAAGAAACCCAAGCCCCGAGACCAACAGCTGAGACCGAGGTCCTGTGGTCTTTGAGTGTGCCTACTTCACAGAGCCCACAAGGGAGGATCTTTCCGGGTGGCCCTGGATGCCAGGCTGGGATGTTCCAGCCACCTGCTGTCATCACCCTGGCCCTCCCATTTTCTTTAAAGGGAGTCGAACGCTGGACAGCACTCTTTCCTCTCTATCTCTCAGAAAATTAGGGAAAAGGGGTGGTGGCTGTGGTTGTGGTAATATCCTTCTTGCTAAGCAGTTTTGGTGATGCTGTGGGTTAAGCATCCCGCTACTAATCTCAAAGCCAGCAGTTCAAACCCACTAGCTGCTCTGAGAGGGAGAAAGATTAGGCCGTCTGACAATGGACAAATTTATAATGTCAGAAACCCACAGAGGCAGATCCAAACTCGTCCCCCAGATTACTTCCATATCCATTCTGCCTCCCATTCATTACTCTGTCTGGCTCAAATTACTCCGTGTTCACTCCCTGGCCAGCCCCCCACAGTTCCCTACCCCCTTTCACCACGAACTCTCTGGACACTACTCGAAATCAGCTTGAGACACTGGATCAGCCACACTTCTTTGTGGCCCATGAAAGAACTTTCCAAAACCTCCTGTCACAAGCAGGTCCACTTGCTTTTAGAGAAGTGGCATAGGCGAAATTGTATGTTTCCACCTTGAGAGGGGCAAGCACCACCATGTACAATTAGTAGGTGACCACCAGTGTGTCACTTTTGTGGTCACCACACATCTCCTTTGGGGACCCATTTGCCCCTCTCCTAGCACCCTGATCCCTGGTGCCATGGCTAGACTGGGATGGGAAATCCATGTGCTCAACCAGGAACTTCCAGATGGAATCAGAGCCACTGTCCCCTCTGCAGAGCCTCTGTGAGGACAGGGAGTTTGGAAACACAGCCTAAAGCTGCAGTAGGATCAATTTAAGAAATGATCACGCATTTACCCTAATGTCAACTGTACAAATCCCACAACCACCCTTCAAATGCCCTGCCACTGAGCAGAGCCAAAAGCAGGAAGAGCCAAAACCTACATATGGGTACAGGAAGACCTCTGGAAGGTGTCTCTGTGGAGCGCCGGGGAAGGGGGAGACTGGAGTTGAGGAGGCTCAGGGGCTCAGGCTCAGGCTGGGAAAGAGCCAGAGTTCCTAGTTCGACTGTCTCTTTGTCTCTCTGACTAACCACCCACCTCCCACCCAGTCCAGGAGATTCTTTGAACAGGGCCCACAGGGTCAGAGGTGAGAGCTGTCAGCTCCTGTTACTACCCTGACTTGGGAAACCTCTCTCATTCTGGAAATTCATATATTTTCTTGGGCTTTGATCAAGATCCAGGTCAAGCCTCCCCTCCCCCTTTGCTCACAGAGGCACTTGGTCAGAATGGCAAATAGCCCTCAACTGTGCCATGCACTCCGCCTCTTCATTCCCTGTTCCCTTCGAACCATCTGCTGCAAAAAAATCACAAAACAGCCCGATGGAGGGCAGGTCAGTGCTTCTTTTTTAGACTTCCCTCTCATTCTTTCTCTGGTCGCATCAACATTCCAGGTACAGCAAACCCATTACTGTCCAGTCAATTCCAACTCATGGAGGCCCTATGTAAGTTTTCCAACGTTGTCCAACATTACTGGAACAGACAGCCTCATCGTTTTCCTTGAAGCAGCTGGTGGTTTGAACTGTCAACCTTTGAGCTAGCAGTTCAACATTTACATGACATCCCTTCAGTGTGGTGAGTCATAGTCTGCAGACACCGTGGGCAAGAATCATTGTTCTGGCTTATTTTCATAAGGTGGGATTCTAGGTAGGCAGGTGTGACGCAGGTGTAACTGGAAGTCGACTTGATGGCAACAAACAACAACACTGATGTCATTGTTTCGGGACTTGGGAACTGAGACCTCTGAGGCATGGAGCTAAGTAACAGCTACTTCAGGTTTGTTAGTTACTTCATTGCTGAGCTCTGTTCTAGATACTGGGAATACAGCTAGAAGGAAGGTGGCATCTCTGTTCCTGGGGTTGAGAGATGAGAGGGGTTGGGAAACTTCCTGTCCTGTTAGTAGCGGGTGTAGACATTGTTTCTGCTGTTAGATGCCATTGAGTCAGTTCCAACCCCTAGCCACCCTATGGATAATAGAACGAAACACAACCCAGTCCTGCCCCATCCTCTCAATTGTTGTTATCTTTGAGCCCCTTGTTGCAGCCACTGTGTCAATCCATTGGCCGAAGTTCTTCTTCATTTTCACTGCCTCTCTGCTTCACCAAGCAGGACATCCTTCCTCCCCCAGGGACTGGCCTCTCCCTAACAGTATGCCCACGGTACGTGAGGGGAGGCCTCACCATCCTGGCTTCTAAGGAGTATTCTGGCTGTACTTCTAACCCACATTTGTTTGTTCTTTGGCAGTTCATAGTACTTTCAATATTCTTCACCAGCCTCCCAATTCAAATGCATTGATTCTTCTCTGATCTTCCTTTTCAATGTCCAACTTTCACGTGCATAGAAGGCCATCGAAAATATGACTAAGATGGCTTTAGTCAGGTGCACCTTAATGTAACATTCTTGCTCTTAAACCCTTTGAAGAACACTTTTGAAAGAGGTCTCTGGTGGCAGCACGCGGCCCCTTTAAGGGTGAGGAGGAGGGGCGCACAGGTGGAAGCCCATGGCCCCTTTAAGGCTTGGCCTACTTTGCAGCAGCTGGAGCCTATTGAGAACATGACAGGAGGTCAGCCAGCACTTCCTATAGAGGTCAAGGGCTCAGGAGCTGAGCGAGCCAAGCTCTGAAGGCTGTGAGCCAGCCTCAGAGCCGCACTGCCTCCATGGGCCATAATGACCTGATGCGCAAGGCCTAGGACTTCAAAGACCAGGTGTGGCCTGTACAGCCTTCCCATCCCTTCCCAGACCCCTGCCCACCAGGAAGGGCCTTGCCACCATGACCCCTGATGTGGGTCTGGAACCCACCAGGCATTTGGCCAGCCACCAGGATCCCCGCCCTGCCCAGCTGACACACCCAGGACCACACTCCAGACCCCTGACCCCTCCCTGGGCCTGCTCACCACCAAGACTCTGCCCTGGGCCCGCTGCCCACCCAGGAACCTGCATCAGGACCTTTGCCAACCCTGGGTCCAGTCCAGGCCGGGCACATGCATGGGATCCCTGTTCCAAGTCCCTGCCCACCTGGGACTGGGCCTGCCACAAAGACCCTGCCCGATGCCCTCTGCCTACCCAGGAAACACCACCTGCCCAGCTAGCCCCTGGCTCATCTGGGCACTGCCCCAGACCCCCTGCCTGCCCAAGATCTTGTGTTAGCCTGACTGGCCATGGAGGATGGAGAGGAAGAGGGACCCTGCCCAGGCCCCTGCACCCCATCCCACTTGGGATGCCCTGGGTTGGTCCAGCCCCAAAGGTGGCTCCCCTCCCCCAGGCCCACATACCCAGAACTCCATTGGGCCCACTGCTTACCTGAGGCCTCCCCATCAAGGGCTTGGGATATGTAACCCCAGCCTGGGATGGGCTCCTAGCTTGCTAGGGCCCCATGCCACTCTCCTTAAGCCCCAACTACTTAAGATCCCTAGAAAGTGCCTGTGGGGGCCCTTGTTGAGTCACACTCTGGCTGTAAGGGGCTAGGCTGTAGCTCTTGAAACTTGTCTTCTCCATTCTGAACCTTTAGGACATTGGTCCTTCCACAGGGCAGTTCTACAGAAGTGGCAGGGAACTCTATTCCCGAGTGGAGTTGGCCAGGTTTGAGTGGGGGGTGCCCTGGCAGGGACCCCAACTTGGGAGAACAGCCCATCTCCCCTTTCTCTTTCCCAGCTGCAAAAAGAGAAAAAAGAAAGAGATCTCAAACAGCAGATTTACCCAATACAATACATCCCTTGAGTTCTTGACCGGGGCTCACATGATCATTTATTGTGGACTCCAGAAAGAAGATAGCCCTGATCACTTCAGTCTTTTCTCCATTTATCCTGATCATGTTGTAGATGACAGGGTCATAATTACATATAAATATGTCCCTGGGACCCAGCTCCTGGGGAGTCCCAAACAACTTGATGTAAAGAAAATAAGAGAGAGAAAACAAGCACTCTGAGCTCTTGTTTGGAAGGAGAGTTCTTTGTGAATAGAGAGCTGCAAGGATATTGGAGTTCCTGAAGGGGGGCAAACAGTTCCACACACAACTATTTAACAAATCATTTGCCATTGGAACCCCCCCAGGGACACCATGGAGGAAAGGCCTGGCAACCTGCTTAAAGCCTATAGTATTGAAAGTCCTATGCAATGCACACATGGGGGCACCATGAGTCAGAATCAACTCTCTCATGCCTGTTTAGGTTTGGGCGAGGAGCTATTAGAAGCAATGGGGTATAATGTTCAATCCCAAAAAAGGAAGGATTTGGTCACCATTAAAGTGACTTCTGACCAAATTACTAACAATCATAGGGACTTTTGTGGGAGAAAGATGAGGAGTTCTACTGCTGTAAATATTTCGTGTCAAAAACCCACAGACAGTTCTACCCTGTCCTATACAGTCGCTGACTTGCTGTCAACTGGATGGCACTAAGATAGCACCTATCTGCTGAAAGGTTGCCATGCGGCAGGACTTGTGCCAAGTCCATTATGGTTATGCCTATGATCTTTGTGGGAGACAAAGCCCTGCTTATGTTTAATGTCTCTGTTGTCAGATCGCTCCATTGTCCAGTCCTGGCTCTATGTCCTTCGAGCTCCATGACCTGGGACAAATCATTGAACCCCCTTTGCGCTGCTGTGTGTAGAAGGGAAGTGAAAAATAGTGCTTAGGTTGTGTGTTCGAGGTTGAGATTGAATACATCAATACATAGAAAGACCTTGTTGTTGTTGTTAGTCTCCAGTAAGTCAAATTTGACTCCTTTTGACCATAGGTCTGATAGGACAAATCACTGCCAGATCCTATGCCATCTTCCTGCCCATCGGCTGGTTTGAGGTCATGGTGCCAGTCCGTGTCATGAAGAGTTTCCCCAGATCCACATGATGTCCTCTTCTCGCAACTGGTCTTTCCTAACGACATGACCAAAATCAGCATGACAAAATTTTGCCATTCTCTCTTCTAAGAACATTCTGTGAAGAGTGTCCTGGCTCAATTTCCTCCAGGACTGACTTGCTCGTTCTCCTGGCCACACACAGTATACTCCACAAACGGTCTTTGCCATCACTGCCATTCAAATGCCTCAATCCTTCTGAGAATCCTGGTCCTCACTGTTGTCCCCATTAGAAACTCCATTTCTCACAGCTTGCTTCAGATCTGCTGAAGTGGAATCTGAGTTTCTGTTAGGCCCCAAGGGCATTGTATTTGTGTGCCTGCTAGAAGCACGGCTGGGGAACAATGTCTGGCCCATAGTAAGTGCTTTATAATTATTGGTTGTGATCAGTGTCATTCTTTATTACTCCATCTAATCTTTCCAGCACACTCACAGGTCAGGAAACCAAGATTCTGAGCCTGTCAGTGCCTTTGCTGAGGCTACCCCTCAGGAGAGGGCAGGGGCTCCATGCAAATTGAATATAGGATCAGGCCAACATTTGGATCACTCTGAATGGAGACACAGTCAATGCTCATTAACCAGTCACTCCCCATTGCTTTCGTCACCCAATCCTTATCAACCGTGACTCTGCTTGCTGTCTATGGATTTCCCTATGGATTCTGCATATTTTATATCAATCTCATTATGGTCTGACATGTTTCACTCAGCAGAAGGTGTTCAAGGTCCCTGCATGGTGTAGCATGTTCCAAAACATCATTCCTTTTTAAAGGCTGAATAATATTCCATTGTATGACTTAGATTTTGTTTGGTTTATCCATTCTTCGGGCCCCGGGCACTTTGGTAATAGTCACCTTTCAGCTATTGTGGGTAGTGCTGCAGTGAACTTCTATACCACTATCTCTATGAGTCTCTGTTATTCTTTGAGGTATATGCTTAGATGTAGAATTGTGAGGTGGTCAAGGATTTCCTCTTCCTTGGATCCATGATCAATGCTCATGCAAGCAGCAGTCAAGAGCTTAAAAAATGCATTGCATTGTATTGGCTAAATATTCAAAAGACCTCTTTAGAGTATTGAAAAGCAGGGATGTTATTTTGAGAACTAAGGTGCATCTGACACAAGCCATAGTATGTTCAAACACTTCCTATGCATGTAAAATTTGGAGATTAAATAAGGCAGGCCAAAGAAGAATCGATGCATTTGAATTATGGTGCTAGGAAAAAAGAACCATAGAAAGTAGTATGGACTACCAGAAGCACCAATAAACTTGTCTTGGAAGAAGCACAGGCCAAATGCTCCTTAGAAGTAAGGATGGCCAGATTTTGTCACCCTTTGGATGTGTACTTTCAACATGTTGTCAGGAGAGACCAGGCCCAGGAATAGGACTTCATGTTTGGTAAAGTGGAAGGGCAATGGAAAAGAGGAAGGCTCTCATGAGAAGGATGGACATGGGGGCTGCAGTAATGGGCTCAAACATAAGAACAATTGTGATGATGGTACCGGGTGGCGTTGTGCTCTGTTTGACATAGGGTTGTTATGAGTGGGAACCAACAGGACCGACCCTAACAACAATAGTAAATCTCTGACTTGTTAAGAAGAAACAAGCATTTTTCATTTCCTCTATGAGCCAGGCACTGAGAAGACACTGAAGGTCCAGATAGAAACAGCACTTGGCCCCTACCCATGATGGGTACCCAGTCTAGGCGTGAGGCAGCAGATCTCCACTTTTGGATGAGACCTATGCAGCCCCCTTGGGGTTCTAGTGTGTGCTGGAGAGACTCCAGTTAACTTTGCCTTTCTCTATACCCGCCTTTAGGGAAGTGGAAGAACTTTAGAATAAAGCATCCCCCGAGATTTCTGTTGCACAATTAGACAAAAGGAAACCAATGGTGGCTAAAGAGAGCGAACAGAGAATCCAGAGCTGTGTCTGGGTCCTTGGCCATGCAGCTCTCAATCAGCACAGTTGAGTTCAGGAATCAGGAAGCGAAGATCCTCAATATCTGAATCCAGTAGGTATAGAAGGCGTAGCTTCAAAGATAAAGAAGGATAAACCCTCTTTCGCTTTCAGGAGGAACTCACCCAGGGAGAACTCATTCAGGTGGGACTGCACTAAAGCCTTAGAACTGGGAGGGTCCATAGGAGCATATTTACTGCCAGAATGGTGGCTTCCCATTCAAGAGCTTCTATCATATTCCAGCTCATGAATGGTCCTCCGAGTGCCTTGGTTCTTTTGCTGTGACTTCTGTGGCATCACTTGAACACCCCATCCCCTCCAGCCAGGAGCAGTGGCAGGAAAAATCTATTAGGGAGAAGTGAGAGAGTGAGCTAGGAGATATTCCGTACACAGATTGCAGTCTCCTTCAGCAAAGGCCCTGTGGGGTGGGGACTTAACTTTTCTGATTCTCTCCTGTTAGAAGTCAACACGGAGCTAAAGAAGCATGAATGGAAGAAAGCAGGATGATGAGCTGACAGCTTTCCCATAAGGAAATAATAGCCAGAAGGGCTCCAAGTTGGGATGAGGGGATGGTGGGGAGGGGAACACACGTGCTGCTACCAAGAGGATAGTAAGAAGCAAGAGACCAGTAGAGGCTAGTCTCAAAGCCATCTCCAATAACATTTCCCCAACAGGCTGTTTTCCTCTCCCCACTCTAAACACGTCAGCCTTCACCTCCACCAAGCACCAAAACCCCCAATGCAGCCTTTATCTTTCCATTCCTCCCACCAATTGGTCCAGGTTGCTATGGGAACTCTGGGAGTAGTAACGGGTTCCCTCTATTACTACCTACCTCCCTGATTTCAGCACAGATCAATCAACCCGTCCCCGCAGCCCCATATCTAAGGGGAAGGTCCTAGGGGAGAGTAAGGAAAAGATAGATTCAACACAGGACAAGAACAAGAGTGAAAAACTTACAAAGAGAGCGAGTGATGTAATTCCAGAGTATTAGTCAATTCCTTTTGTCCTTCCAGCTACCATCCTCTCGCCCAGCTTAACTCCCTGAAGGAGGAAGGATCTCTCAGTGGGTGTCTGCCAAGGTGAGGTTCCAGGCCACTTGGGGGCTTCTGAGGCTTCCCTTCCAAATTTGCCTTCCCTCCCTTCAAAAGAAAGTCACTGGAACTCACCAGCCAGAGTTGGCAAGGCTACCACTGAGTTGCCCAGTTAAGGTTTATGTCCTGGGGAAGACTGTAGCTCACAAAATGCCTTCAGGGATTGTTTCTTCCCTACAAGCTCTTCCAGAATCTTGTCATTCTGCATCCCAAGTTGGAGTCTATGTTTCCTCCTTTGAACCCACGCCGGCCTTATGGCTCTCCAGGAGTCAAGTTTGGCAGGTGAGGTGCGGTTTGACTTCTGAGGTAATACAGCTCCCACCTGGCTCTTTCTCTGTACAAGACCCTTGGAGTCCAGTCCCCTTGCTGTGAGGAAGTGTGATGAAGAGGCCACATGCAGATGCTGACACTAGTCCTCTTAAAGTCCCAGCAAACACCAGTGGCCATTGTCAAGTACACCAGTGGGGAAGCTGTGTGAGATGTCTCCATCATAAGCCATTGCTAGACGGCAACCGCACAGAAGAATCTGCTAGCTTAGTACTGCCAATCCCCAGAACCATAGGAAATGATGACTGATGAGGAAGATAATAATTGACTCCAATTTTGTTTCAAATTGGAAGAAATGTGCTGCACAGCACCGGAGTTGTAGCTCTGGAGCCACAGTCCCGATGCAGATGTATTAAATAATTTATTATCTAGTGATTGTTCCTGGTCCTCACCCTTCCCAACTTCCCTGTGCCCACCCAGTCCAAGCAGCTGCTTCATCACTTATTCTGTAAAAGTATGTGAGGGTAAGTCAGAAAGCATTGCTCTAAAACCACAGACACTTTATTAAGCAAAAATATCAAAATGTGAAGTGACTGTTTTTAGACATAGCCACCATCTTGATCTACATCCGGGGAGGCAAACTTTTGAGATAGAAGAGCCCACTTTGTCTCTCACAACAATTGAAACATTCTTTGAGATAAAAAAATATAGTTTTGCAACTTCAATCACCATTATCTGAATAATAACTGTCCTTGAATAGGTTTCCATTTTACTTCAGAGCCACATGCATGGACCGAGAGACCCGCAGTGTATCCCTGACCCCTGCTCTATAGACTTCAGTAATTGTTCTCTGAGGGATTCTCTGCTCATATACACTTCTAGTCACACGACATACCATGACCAACAGGGTCGTTCAAACCCTCTCCAGAGATTCTGCAAGGGTGTGAGTGTGTGTGTGTGTTTGCGTGTGTGTGTGTGTGGAAAAAGAACACGAAGTCAGAAGACATCCAGTGATTATGGAAGGGTATGAGTGTGAATGTGTGTGTGTGTGTGTGTGTGTGTAAAAAGAACACGAAGTCAGAAGCCCTCTACAGATTCTGAAAGGATGTGTGTGTTTGTATGTAAAAAGGACATGACTTTAGAAGCCAGAGATTCTGCAAGGGTGTGCGTGTGTGTGTGTATGTGTGTGTGTGTGTGTGTGTGTGTGTGTGTGTGTAAAGGACAAGATGTCAAAAGCCCTCTAGAGATTCTTCAAGGGTATGAGTGTGAGTGGGTGTGTAAAAAGGACACGAAGTCAGAAGCCCTCTGAAGATTCTAAGGGTGCATATATGTGTGTGTTTGGAAAAAGGACATGAAGTCCGAAGCCCTAAGGAGATTCTGGAAGGGTATGATCGTGAGTGTGTGTGTGTGTGTGTGTGTGTGTGTGTGTGTGTGTGTGTGTAAAAAACAAGAATTCAGAAGCCCTCTATACATTCTGCAAGGGTGTGTGTGTGTCTGTGTGGGTGTGTGCGTGTAAAAAGGACAGGAAATCAGAATCCTTCCAGATATTCTGCAAGGGTGCGTGCATGTGTGTATATGTGTGTGTGTTAGTGTGTAAAAAGGACACGAAGTCAGAAGCCCTCCAGAGGTTCTGCAAGTGTGTGTGTGTGTGTGTGTGTGTGTAAATGACAGTAAATCAGAAGCCTTCTAGAGATTCTGCAACGGTGTGTATGTGTGTTTGTGTGTAAAAAAGACACAATGTCAGAAGCCCTCTAGTGATTCTGCCTGGGTATGAGTGTTAGTGTGTGTGTGTGTATGTGTGTGTGTGTGTGTGTGTGTGTGTAAAAGGAAACAAAATCAGAAGCCCTCTAGTGATCCTGCAAGGGGTGTGTGTGTGTAAAAAGGACATGAAGTCAGACACCTTCCAGAGATTCTGCAAGGGTATGGGTATGCATTTGGATGTGAGTGTGACCTTGTGTGTGTGTGTGTGTGTGTGTGTGTGTGTGTGTGTGTGGAAAAAGGACCCGAAATCAGAAGCCCTGTTTGTGAACCCTGGCTCTATTCCTTAGTGGTCCTTATCTCTCAATTTTGGATGCCCAGATACCTGAGGGTGTCATGGTTCTGTGTTGGGGTTCTAATGGCAAGGACAGCAGTTAGGCCCCACCAGGCACTCCAAAGGAGAAAGATGACACTTTGTGGTCCCCTAGATAGTTCGTATCGGAAACCCACAGGGGCAGTTTTGCTGTGTTCTGTAGGGTCACTGTGAGTCAGAATCGACTCAGCGACAGTGAATGTGGTTGAGTGTTTGAGCACAGTTCATTTCATCCTCTGTGCAGGCAGCTCTGTTTTAGAGGAGTTAGGCCAGTCCCATGTATTAGACTCTCCTTCAGAGCAACTGGGCAAGTGTGAGTCTGCGTGTTTCTAACGTCATCTTGTTTTCCTCATTCAAGGGATGTGGAGAGCAGGGGTCTTCAAATCGGTTTAAAGAGAGAAAGGAGATAAAAAAGAGAACAAAGAAAAAGAGGGTGAAAAAGGATTGGAGGGGGGGGGGGCTCTGAGGAGAAGAGGATGATGCTCAGGCTTCTAAGGCTGTCAATCAGCCTGGTAGCCAACTGTGAGCTTACCTGGTGCACCTCCAAGATCCCAGAATCCCTAGTTGACAGTGGAATTTGCATAGCGAACTGGCTCATTGAGCCGAGCCGGAGGCCTCTGTCTGCAGAAGAGACCAAGCCCTGTGCTGCAGCTCCTGCTCCCATCTGCAAGCAGTGGGGTCCAGATGCGGGTCCTGTGTCTGCTTCCTGTTGTAAAAGGCAGTGTTGGGACAAGTAGCTTTCTACTGAGTCTCTCCTCCGTCTACGCAGTCGACCCCCTTACCTGGGGGAGCAGTCTCCAGGCTTGCTGTGGCCAGCTAATAGCAAGTAGTAGGCACAGCACTAATGAAGAGAGGGGACAGCTGGGCAGAGGGCCTAAACCTGCTGAGCGCCATGGCCCCTGAGACACTGGCGAGCTGTTGGCTCCCAGCTCCTTGTCCCTGACTCTTACCTGCCTTCCTCTCTCGAGTTCACTCTTGAATTTCAGTCTCCATGCAATCTCACCCAGCCTTGCTGCCTGACTGGAGAGGGAGCCTGGAGGCTGTTAGAATGGCGCTGCTCAGTCTCTTTGGGCTAAAGAGTCTGACTTGGGCCAGCTGCTCCATGAAGTTCCCTCCCTCAGGTAGTTTTCTGCCTCTCCATCCCCCTTAGTCTCCCTGCAGGCCTGGCCCTGGGCCCTGACCTTCCACTTGCTTCCTCATCCAACATGTGGAGGGCTGGCTCTTGCCAAGTACACACATGGGTGCAGACATGAGAGATCCCACTCTCTCCTGGAAACCAGGAGGTCTGTAAACAAGGGCACAGCTGAGGCCTGTCCTTACCCAAATCATGTGCATCCTTCTCTCTGCCCTCTGCCCTGGGGTAGGGACAAGGGCTCTGGGAAGACCGGCCACCCCATCACTGGGCACCCAGGGCTCCCTACAAGCCCTTGCACCGTGTGGGGCTACAGAAGGGGAGAAAGGCAGAAGAGTGCTGCCATGAGCCAGCTGCACTCTGGCAACATGGGGTCCTCTGGGCTGGGCCACTGAGGTGGGGTGCTAAGCCTGTGCTCCCCTCTCCCTCTCCCCAGGTGTGTGGTTGTGCTCTTCAATCCCCGGAAGCACAAGCAGCACCACATCCTCAACAGCTCCAGGTAAATGGGCTCTGGGGCTTTGGGGAGAGCCACCTTTCCCCAGGGACGGCCAGAGGGGTGCCACCTGCTTCTCTGTAGCATTGGGCCCTGTTGGGCCCCAGGCCTGCAAGGAAGCAGCACAGGGAGGGCGGGTTTGCTGCCCTTGTTTTGAGAGGGGACTGTGAGAGGCCAGACCTGGGCCAGGTTGCCAGTGCCCCTCTTGAGCCTGCCCCCATTCCTTTCAGGAAAACCATCACTGCCCTTGCCTTCTCTCCTGATGACAAGTACCTGGTCACCGGCGAGGTGAGTGAGGAAGGAAGCTCAGGCACTGCAGAGGGGGTGGCCTGGCCTTAGCAGAGAGTGACAGCCTGCGGCCCTCATAGGACTGGTGCCAAGTTTGATTTTCTGTACTGGTGTCCACTTTGGGTGTTTGGTCTGCCCTAGAGCAGTGTTCTTAGGCTGTAGCCTGCGTCAGAAGTGCTATGGTGGCCCCATAGTACAGACTGCTGACTCTCGGGTTCAGCAGGTCTGGGGTGGCTCTCTTCAGTTTGCAATGCTAACAAGGAGTTCCCGGTGAGGCTGAAGCTGCCAATTTGGGAACCACATTTTGAAAAACACCTCCTTAAAACATTCCTTATCCCTGGAGTCCCCCTGCTGGTCAGAGTGTGTAACAGGGCTGCCCTCCCATAGACTTGCCCTGTGAGGCTGTGGGAGCAAACCGAGGGAGTGGTGGTTCTTGCCCATTCAAATCACTCCAGGAGCCCATCCCTGAGAGTCCCTGTTCCCCAACACTGATCACATTCCGTCCGGGGGTGTCCTTGATTCATGTGCAGGCACATTAGGTTAGGTGTCCTTCATTTATGTGCAGGCTCTTGTCCAGTGGCTGGGAGGGCCAGGCCTCCGTGGATGGGGAGGGAGCTGGCTGCCTCTGGCCTTTACTTCGTGGTCTTCGTCCCCGCAGAGTGGACACATGCCTGCTGTGCGGGTATGGGACGTGTCGGAGCGCAGCTAGGTGGCAGAGCTTCAGGAGCATAAGTATGGCTTGGCGTGTGTGGCCTTCTCACCCAGCGCCAAGTACATTGTCTCAGTGGGCTACCAGCATGACATGATCGTCAATATCTGGGCCTGGAAGGTGAGTGGGCTGCTGGCCTCAGGACAGGCAGGGCCAGGAGGGGAGCCAAGAAACTGCTGACAGGTGGCCTTCACTTCCGCCTGCTGGCCTCAGTCCCTCTCTAGAGAACTCTGAGCAGAAAGGAGCAACTGTGTATCTAGGATGCTGAAGAAGGGGCAGAAGGAGAGGTCAAGTTCACAGCTTGTCTAAACTCCTTCAGTGTGTAAGTTTCTTTTCCCTCAGCTCCTAGAAGCAGAGCCTTGATTTCCCTTGACTTTCTCTCCAGAAAAAACATTGTAGTGGCTTCCAACAAGGTGTCCAGTCGGGTGACAGCAGTATCCTTCTCTGAGGACTGCAGCTACTTTGTCATTGCAGGCAACCGGCACATCAAATTCTGGTACCTTGATGACAGCAAGACCTCAAAGGTGAGGCAGCAAGTAGCCACCAGGGTGGGGTCTGCCCAGATCTGTTCCACCTGCGCCCCCTTCTGCATGCTCAAAAGCCCCTTGGAAGTCTCAGCTTGGCCAGGTGCTATGTCAATCTGCAAGGGAAGCCTTTTCCCTCTCTCCCCAGGGCCTGCTTTCCAGGGGGTAGCCTGCAGGGTGGGTGGGTGGGTGGCACCTGTGGTGTGCCTCCACAGGTGAATGCCACTGTGCCCCATCTGGGCCGCTCGGCGCTGCTGGGGGACCTGCGGAACAACCTGTTCATTGATGTAGCCTGTGGCCGCGGGAAGAAGGCTGACAGCACCTTTTGTATCCCATCCTCGGGGCAGCTGTGCGAGTTCAGTGACCGGAGACTGGTGGACAAGTGGGTGGAGCTGAGGGTAAGTGAATGCTTTGTCGGCACCCTCCTGTCTGTCACCTCCAGGCTCCGGGGTTCCTCAGGCTAGCATCGGGGTCTGCATGCACGCTGGGGGAGGCCCCAGGCGGAGGAAGGTGTTTGGGAACCTCTCAGCTCGCTCGCGCTCTCTGTCTCTGCCTCTTCCTCTGCTTTCCTCTTCTGCTCAGCACAAATATAGCATCACAGTAAGTGTGCTGGCCCTGTCTGCTGCCTCTGCTGCCTTTCTTTTGGCCGGCCTTTTCTGAGTGTGTCTTTGCCTAAAACTCAGGTGCCTTATACGGCTTGTTGACTCCTTCCCCCTAATTGCACGTAGCTGTGGGCCATCTGGCTAGCTGCTGTTAGAGGGAGTGGCAATGAGGGGCTCCGGCCAGGGCAGCTGGCCTGCCTTGCACTTGTCCTTGCCTCTTGGCTCATGGCTGTTGAGGTGTCGGGTGAAGGAGTGCGCAGACACCCTTGCTGACTGGGGCTTCTGTGCTCACAGACCACAGTGGCCTACTGCATCTCGGTGAGCCAGGACTACATCTTCTGTGGCTGTGCTGACGGCACCGTGCGCCTTTTCAACCCCTCCAACCTGCACTTCCTCAGCACGCTGCCCGCCCCATGCCCTGGGGACAGACATTGCCAGCATCAGAGGCCAGGTGAGCGGTGTGGGTGGGCCCCTGAGTCCTGTCAGAGCCCCACTCTGTGCCAGGCCATCCTTGGCATGCTGCAAGGAGAGGAGGGCACACATAGACCTCTGGGAAGACCCTTGCAGTCAAGCACAGGTGGGTCTTTTAGCATTTCTTGCTCACTGTGGGCAACCGTGGTAATCTGAGTCTGCCGTGTGGTAATGCATTGTCCTGTAAAGACCACAGCTAGGACAGACGGGCAGTTCCTTAGGGTTTCTGAGAGAGACTGGAAACCTGATGGAGCAGGCCTTTCTCCCTCATAGTGGTCCTGGGTTGCAGCTGCGGTAGGAGGGGCTTATTGTAGCCTCGGGCCATGGGTTGGGTGATTGCAGGAAGTGAAGTTTTGCTCTGGTTTCAGTGCTGTCAGGAAGCGGGGCAGTTCTGCAGTTGGGTATATTAATTTCTCTTTCAGGGCAGGACGGGACTAAATCTGCAATTGGTAGGAAATGATATATGACCATGGTTGTGGCTTGCACAGTGTCCTTCCTTGTCCTCTGACGTGATTCTAGAAGGGCCTGACATCTGCTTGGCTGCATCACGGCCACACACTGTCCCCGCCTGATGTTGGGGGCTATGAAATAACTTGTGTTCTTTTGGAGAGCCCCATGGCAAGGAATGCCAGGCCAGCTGCTGCGTTCTTTCTCCAGTGACTGCTGGCCAACCTGCTGCTCCTCCCTTGAGTGCCCCATTTCATTAGCGCTCACTCACCAGTTTGCCCTGTCTGCCCTGGACACCCGCCCCCCTCTTTCCTCAGTCACCTTTGCGCTGCAGTGGCCAATGCGAAGTATCCGGACACCATCGCCTTGACCTTTGATCCTGCAAATCAGTGGCTGTCTTGTGTGTACAATGACCATAGTATTTATGTCTGGGATGTGAAGGACCCAAGAAAGTGGGCAAGGTGTATTCAGCTCTCTATCATTCCTCCTGCTTCTGGAGTGTAGAGGTACGTGGGCCAGATCTGCTGAGACTGACCGTGTTTCCTGGGCTACTATTAGGAGCTGGAGTTCCTCAAGTGTGGAATTTGTTTCCTCCAGCACCCTTGCTCCCCCAGCAGTGCCCCTGGGTCCCTGCGTATCTGTTAATTGGCTCTGAGGATGGGAGGGGATTTTAGTGCTGACTCATCTCAGACGTTTTTCAGTATGCCCCTGTGCAGTCTTAGCTTTGCCTCTTTGGACATGTTCCTGAACTTGACCAAACCTTAGTTTCTGCAATTGTGAAATGACATACCTGATGCATTTGATTTTTACGAAAAGGAGACAATGTAAGTGGGAGATTTAGAATGCCTAGTACTTACTAGGTGCTTGGTTAATGTATATTCCTTTATTTGTTAAAGACAAGAGCTAATCATTATGACTTGCTTGCTCTGGGAAAAGCCTGGGGCTAAGTCTTGACCAACCTTTTCTCTACTCTCATCCCGTCTCATCTCTGTGGGCAGCCAAGGTCTGACCCAGGTCCCTCTGGTCCTTGTGCTCCTCCAGGTCTACACTGAGGTGAAGGACAGTCAACAGGCCTGCCTGCCCCCGAGCTCCTTTATCACCTGCTCTTCTGACAGCACCATCCGCCTGTGGAATACAGAGAGCTCTGGGGTGCATGGCTCCACCCTGCACCGAAACATCCTCAGCCACGTGAGCTTGGTGCCCCCACACCACAGTCTCAGGATCTGAGTCTCCAGAACAGACTGTTCCAGATGTTTCTCAAAGTGTATGAGTGTGAGTGTGTGTGTGTGTGTGTAAAAAGGACCCGAAGTCAGAAGCACTCTAGACATTCTGCAAGGGTGTGTGAGTGTGTGTGTGGGTGTGTGTGTGTGTAAAAAGGACCCGAAGTCAGAAGCCCCTTACAGTTTCTGCAAGAGTGTGTGTGTGTTTGTGTTTGTAAAAATGACATTAAGTCAGACACCCTCCAGAGATTCAGAAAGGGTTTGTGTGTGTGTGTGTGTGTGTGTGTGTGTGTGTAAAAAGGGCACGAAGTCAGAAGCGCTCTAGAGATTCTGCCATGGTGTGTGTGTGTGTTTGTGTAAAAAGAACAAGAAGTCAGAAGCCCTCTAGAGGTTCTGCAAGGGTCTGAGTGTGAGTGTGTGTGTGTTTGTAAAAAGACACGAAGTCAGAAGCCCTCCAGCGAGTCTGCAAGAATGTTTGTGTATTTGTGTAAAAAGGAAACCAATTCAGAAGCCTTCTACAGTTTCAGCAACGGTGTGTATGTGTGTGTGTCTGTAAAAAGGAGAAGAAGTCAGAAGCTCTCCTAAAATTCTGCAAGGGTATGAGTGTGAGTATGTGTGTGTGTGTGTGTTTAAAAGGACACGATATCAGAAGCTCTCTAGAGATTCTTGAAGGCTGTGTGTGGGTGTGACTGTAAAGGACACAAAGTCAGAAGCCCTCCAGAGATTAGGAACGGGTGTGAGTGTTTGTGTGTGTCTGACTAAAAAAGACACAAATTCAGAAGCCCTCCAGAGATTCTGCAAGGGTATGAGTGTGAGTATGTGTGTGTGTATAAAAATGACCCGATGTCAGAAGCCCTCTAGAGATTATGCAAGGTTGTGTGTGGTTGTGTGTGTAAAGGACACGAAGTCAGAAGCACTCAAGAGATTCTGCAAAGGTGTGTGTGTGTGTGTGTGTGTGTGTGTGTGTGTGTAAAAAGAACGAAGTCAGCAGCCCTCCAGAGATTCGCCAAGGGTGCGTGTATGTGTCTGTGTGTGTAAAAATGAAACAAAATCAGAAGCCCTCTAGTGATTCTGGAAGGGTGTGTGTGTGTGTGTCCTAAAAAGGACACAAAGTCAGAAGCCCTCCAGAGATTCTGTAGGGGTATGAGTGTGTGTATGTGTGTGTGTGTGTAAGTAAAACCTACAGTCAGACGCCCTCCAGAGATTTTGCAAGTGTTTTTGTGTGTATGTGAGTGTAAAAAGGACATGAAATCAGACGCCCTACAGAGATTCTGCAAGGGTGCGTGTATGTTTGTGTGTGTAAAAAGGACACGAAACTAGAAGCCTTATACAGATTCTGGAAGTGCGTGTGTGTTTGCGTTTGTAAAAAGGACATTAAGTCAGAAACCCTCCAGAGATTCTGAAAGTGTGTATGTGTGTGTGTGTTTGTGTGTGTAAAAATTACACGAAGTCATAAGCCCCCTAGAGATTCTGCCATGTGTGTGTGTGTGTGTGTGTGTTTGTGTAAAAAGGACACGAAGTTAGAAGCCCTCTAGAGATTCTGCAAGGGTCTGAGTGTGAGTGTGTGTGCGTGTGTTTGTGTGTGTGTAAAAAGCACACGAAGTCAGAAGCCCTCCTGAGATTCTGCAAGATTGTGTGTGTATTTGTGTAAAAAGGAAACCAAATCAGTAGCCTTCTAGAGATTTGCAAGGATGTGTGTGCGTGTGAGTGTAAAGGACACGAAGTCAGAAGCTCTCAAGGGATTCTGCAAGTGTATGAGTGTGTTTCAAAAGGGCACGAATAAGAAGCCCTCCAGAGATTTTTCAAAGGTGTGAGTGTTTGTGTGTGTGTGTCAAAAAAGGAAATGAATTCAGAAGCCCTCCAGAGATTCAGCAAGGGTGCGTGATAGTTTGTGTGTGTGTGTGTAAAAAGGACAGTAAATCAGAAGCCTTCTAGAGATTCTGCAATGGTGTGTATGTGTATGTGTAAAAAGGAGAAGTCAGAAGCCCTCCAGAGATTCTGCAATGGTGCGTGTATGTGTGCATGTGTGTGTGTGAGTGTGTAGAAAGGACACAAATTCAGAAGACCTGCAGATATTCTGCAAGGGTGTGTGTGCATGTGTGTGTACAAAGGACACGAGGTCAGAAGCCCTCCAGATATTCTGAGAGAGTGTGAGTGTGTGTGTGTATCTATAAAAAGGACACCAGATCAGAAGCATTCTAGAGATTCTGCAAGGGTGTGTGAGTGTGTGTGTGTGTAAAAAAGAGAAAAAGTCAGAAGCTCTCTAGAGTTTCTGTAAGAGTTTGTTTGTTTCTGTTTGTAAAAATGACATTAAGTCAGACACCCTCCAGATATTCAGAAAGGGTGTGTGTGTGTGTTGTGTGTGTGTGTGTGTGTAAAAAGGGCACGAAGTCAGAAGCCCTCTAGAGATTCTGCCGTGGTGTGTGTGTGTGTGTGTGTGTTTGTGTTAAAAGAACAAGAAGTAATAAGCCCTCTAGAGATACTGCAAGGGTCTGAGGGGGAGTGTGTGTGAGTGTGTGTGTGTGCGTGTGTGTGTAAAAAGGGCACGAAATCAGAAGCACTCTAGAGATTCTGCCGTGGTGTGTGTGTGTGTGTGTGTGTTTGTGTTAAAAGAACAAGAAGTCATAAGCCTTCTAGAGATACTGCAAGGGTCTGAGGGTGAGTGTGTGTTAGTGTGTGTGTGTGCGTGTGTGTGTAAAAAGGGCACGAAGTCAGAAGCCCTCTAGAGATTCTGCCGTGGTGTGTGTGTGTGTTTGTGTTAAAAGAACAAGAAGTCATAAGCCCTCTAGAGATATTGCAAAGGTCTGAGGATGAGTGTGTGTGAGTGTGTGTGTGTGCGTGTGTGTAAAAAGGACACGAAGTCAGAAGCCCTCCAGAAATTCTGCAAGATTGTGTGTGTGTTTGTGTAAAAAGAAACCAAATCAGTAGCCTTTGAGAGATTTTCAAGGATGTATGTGGGTGTGAGTGTAAAGGACATAAAGTCAGAAGCTCTCAAGAGATTGTGCAAGTGTATGAGTGTGTGTGTGTGTGTGTGTCAAAAAAGACATGAATTCAGAAGCCTTCCAGAGATTCAGCAAGGGTGCGTGATTGTGTGTGTGTGTGTTTGTGTGTGTAAAAAGGACAGTAAATCAGAAGCCTTCTAGAGATTCTGCAATGGTGTGTATGTGTATGTGTAAAAAGGAGAAGTAAAAAGCCCTCCAGAGATTCTGCAAGGGTGCGTGCATGTGTGCATGTGGGTGTGCGAGTGTGTAAAATGGACACGAAGTCAGAAGACCTGCAGATATTCTGCAAGGGTGTGTGTGCGTGTGTGTGTACAAAGGACACGAGGTCAGTATCCCTCCAGAGATTCTTCAAGATTCTGTGTGTGTTTGTGTAAAAAGGAAACCAAATCAGTAACCTTTGAGAGATTTGCAAGGATGTATGTGGGTGTGAGTGTAAAGGACATAAAGTCAGAAGCTCTCAAGAGATTTTGCAAGTGTATGAGTGTGTGTGAGTGTCTGTGTGTGTGTGTGTGTGTAAAAAAGGACACGAAAACAGAAGCACTATAGAGATTCTGCAAGGGTGTGTGAGTGTGTGTGTAAAAAGGACACGAAGTCAGAAGCACTCCAGAGTTTCTGGAAGAGTGTTTGTGTGTTTGTGTTTGTAAAAAGGACATTAAGTCAGACACCCTCCAGAGATTCAGAGGGGTTCTGTGTGTGTGTGTGTGTGTGTGCGTGTGTAAAAATGGGATGAAGTCAGAAGCCCTCTATAGATTCTGCTGTGGTGTGTGTGTGTGTGTTTGTGTTAAAAGAACAAGAAGTCATAAGCCCTCTAGAGATACTGCAAGGGTCTAAGGGGGAGTGTGTGTGTGTGCGTGTATGTGTGTGTAAAAAGGACACGAAGTCAGATGCCCTCCAGAGATTCTGCAAGATTGTGTGTGTGTTTGTGTAAAAAGAAACCAAATCAGTAGCCTTTGAGAGATTTTCAAGGATGTATGAGGGTGTGAGTGTAAAGGACATAAAGTCAGAAGCTCTCAAGAGATTCTGCAAGTGTATGAGTGTGTGTGTGTGTGTGTGTGTGTCAAAAAAGACATGAATTAAGAAGCCCTCCAGAGATTCTGCAAGTGTATGAGTGTGTGTGTGTGTGTGTGTGTGTGTGTGTGTGCTGGGAACGTGGATGGAGGAACGGAGGGTAGGGTAGATGCTGGGTGGGCTGAGGGGGCAGGAGTTGCCCTGCAGAGTTATAGAACCAGGGCTGAGGGATGTGGGAGCTGTTGGGACCAGCTGGCCCTTTCGTGAGTTTTAGGAGCTGCCTGAACCCCATCCACATTGATCCTCTCCAGCCCCACCTTTGGCAGATGCTGGAAGAGAAGTTCAAGGTCTTCCGGGAGAAAAGGCAGAGTGTGGGGCTGCCAGGGTGCAGGCCCTGAGGGAACTGGCAGGTGCCCTGGAACTCGCCTCCCCCAGCTCCATGGCCCTGAGTCAAGTCCACAGGAGCTGCGTTGAGGCCACATGGGTGAGGCTGGACAAGGCAATGAAAGCACGGACAGAGTTAGGTGCCCAGAGGGACAGGCCAGTGACAGCCAAGGGGTTCGGGACACAGGGGCCTACCCCAGATGTGTGTGCGTGTGTGTGCGTGCTCATGTGTAGGGGTGGGCATGTGGGTGTGTGCATGCATACTTCTGTGTGTATTCTCGTGTGTGCATGTGTGTATGAAGGGGCATGGCTGACTCCAGCTCCCAGCATCAATCAGCCTTCCCCGTCCAACCACGCTCCTTCCTGCCCCCAGTTTGGAGTCGTTCAGCGCAGGTCACTCCTTGTGGCAGGACCACGAAGTGGGCTCTCCCAATGCTCCCTGAGCACGGGCCGCAGTTTCGTTGGGGGCACAGGCCCTGTTGGTCTTCTTGCTGACCGCCACTCTTAGAGCTCCCTGCCTCCCCTCCCCACACCCTCCTTGCTCGGGATCTGGTGTCTCAGTGCACTGAGCACCTGACAGGTCCTGCAACCGAAATCCTGGGGCTGGGTGGCCCCGGGGCCAGCACTCTCCTCACTGTTGGAGGTGCTACAGGCAGACCCCCTGACAGGCAGCCTACTCGCTCCCTGAGCCGCCGTCCTCATGTGCTCAGGGCTCCCCATCTTTTTGCCTTCCTCCCAACATGCGTGTCAAGACCCTTTCCTCCCTCGGGCCCTGCCTGTGGCCCCCGGGCCTCATCAGGAACCTGCTGTGATCAGAGGAAACCATCCATCTTCTAACCACCAAAGGGCCAGAAGGCGCGAATGTACAGCGATGATAATAGGTAAAGGTCACGGTAAAGTCACAGAGGACAGGAAAGACAGGGGCGAGAGAATACAATACAGAGTCAGACATGTTTTATTAGGCATGCTCACTTCAGCTCCTCTTGATGGACCATGTGGAACTGGGAGAAGTGGAACCTTTGCTATCTTGGGACATGTATAGGGAGCCTGGAGAAACACCTCTTCAGTAGTGACATGGTCACAAGGTGGGCGGTATCTATCATAAGGCCCCTGTACTTGAGCTCACCAAGGTGAGGAAAGCTAATACCTGCATTGGGGGAAGCTAAAAGTGGGGTTGGGTGTCACGGTGGGAAGAGAGGGCAAAAGGATCATATCTGCTTCTACACAGAGATACAATCAGCCATGTGCTCACATTAAGGCAGTCTAGCTGTTAACGGAGAATCCGTGGGAATGATTTTTAAAGCAAGATAATGTACTTGGACTTTACCTCTAACTTACCAAAGTAGAGGCTTTCCTACCGTGGAATACCAGCTTTCCAGATTCTCCCTGTTATAAGTTAGGGAATAGAGTCTTCGTCCTATTTCCCTCCGTGTTAAAGCCCCACAAATCCCCAAGCCACAGTCTTTGCTCAAAAGGAGGTGGCCCTGTTCTAAGGGAGAAAGTTGCTGGCCCTCCTTCCCGCTGTGCCCTCGACTTCCACAAGGCGGAGCTCGAGCTGTGGGGCCACATGCAGAAGGTGGTCCTGGTGGAGGGTTCTGTCCTTGGCCACGACCTAGCGTCTGTGAAGGTCCTGCAGCGCCAGCACCGCCTCCTGCAGGGGAGGGCCCCAGTTCCTCCCCCACGCAAGAACCCCTCTTTGTAGGCAATAGATGGATGAGGAGCCTTCACCCCCAGCTGACCCCAGGCAAGACTGCAGCCTGCCCATGCCCCCTCTGGGATGGGGGGTGACGGGCCTGGGCTTGACCTAGGCTGGGGTACAGTCAGGATGGCCTGCAGAGTCCTGGGTGGAGGAGCATTCAGCCTGCTCTCTGCCAGCTGCAGAGGGAGCTGGTGGCTGTGGACGAGGTGGTGGTTCAGATGCGGATGGAGGCCATCCAGGTACACCCTGCGGTCCTGGAGGTCCGGGCCGGGCAGCTGACTGAGGTGCAGGAGGCCTGTACCACCTGGACATGAAGGCCTGGGAGCAGGGCCAGCAGCTGAGTGGGTAGCCCATGGCCACGCCTTCCTCAGGCACTGCCAGGAACTGCTGTATGTGCCACCCCACCTGGATGCGGGCTCGCTCTGTCCCATGCGGGTGGGGGCACCCAGCTCTTCCCTGCCTCCTCCCTGTTCTGCCCTCTGGCCCTGAGACCCGTTCCCATGCCCTGTCCCCCACCCAGTACTCGGGCTCAAGAGAAGCAGGTGCTAGTCTATATCCTCAGAAGGGCCAGTTGGGGCCAAGGAGACACTGGGGCAGGAGCTCTGCCTGAGAGCCCAGGCAGTGCGGCCGGCGGGGCAACAGCTGCTGGACACCAGCCACGTCATGGCCCCAGAGATGTGCGCGCTGAGGGCTAGGGCCTGGGTGGTGCGTGGCCAGAGCTCCCTTTCTTGCTTCTCCCTGCTCCACGGTAACCCAGCCCTGCCCCACCCAGGCGACACCCTGCGCCCCTCCCAACAGCCCTCTGCCCCCCAGGTCACAGTGTTTCCGGGAGCAGCACAGGCAGCTGCAGGAGCTCCGGACGGCCTGGGCCTTCATCAGGACCACTGCCAGGTGAGCCAGGACCAGGAGGAGCTGTGGGGAATGCTGGGTCAGGCCGCGGTCTGACTGGCCTCCTGAGAGGACCTCCTGCTAGACCCTGACTGTGGGGTGAGCAGGGATCCGCCCCTTAGAGGGCCACATACCTGACACCAGGACTTGGAAAGGCAGCTGGCGGCCCAGGAGGAGAAGCTCACCCAGCTCCAAATGTAGGTGAGGGTGTGGAGGGCGGGACTGAAGAGGGGTCGGGGGGCCTCCACCTGCGGTGGGGTCTCCAGAGCATTGATCTGCCCTGAGGGGCACACCTTCGGGGAAACAGCCACAGGGTCCTGTCCTCCATGGGCAGTCTGGCTCTGTGGGGTCCATCACAGCTTCTTCTGCCCAACTGCTCCCTCCCCTCTCCTCCTGGTTTCCCCCTCTGAGAGCTGCCCCCAGAGCAAGCCCTGTGGGACACAGAGGGTCCCTATGGGTGGAAACCAATCAATAATCTCATGGGTGCAGAGCACACTCTGAGGAACACAGGGGAGGTGAGCTTGAACCTCATGGGCAAAGATGACGGAAGATAAGTTATCTCTTTCCTTGATCCATCTCATTTACCTTCAAGCTTCAGCCGTCACCTTGGCTCTTGGCATTACCCATTTACCTACAACTACGCATTCTTTGAGTATAGCATGCATCCTTTTACAAAGGCTTTATCATTGCCATCTGTAAACACAAGAGCTGCAGAGAGGAGAAAATAAGCATCCCCCTTGGCCTGTTTCCTAGTTAAGGCTGTCTCTGCATTGACCAGCTCACCTCTAGGATTTGCTGTTCATGTCCCTCTGTCTCTTATTGTCCACTTCAAAAAGAAGTTTCACTGATTAGCACACTCTGCTGTGCATATTACTATGGGCCTCTAATGGATTCCCCCAGCCTAAGTCATTTCTTAACACTCAGTAGATTATTCAAGGAGATGCGAGCTCATAAAGTTTGATGAAGAGCCAGATGAGTTGGAGTGAACACACACTAGCAGGAAACTCACAAAATGACATTTGTATTCTAACAGTCATATTAACATACACATGCATATTGTGAACAAATTAGCACATCTACTACAACTAACAAATCTTCATATAATACCCTCAGATTAATAAATACACATGCATTTACTTAAGAAAAACCACAAAGACACACTAAAATATACTAGAATTATAATAATAAAATAAATGCAGAACAGACTACAATTCTGTCACATTGTATAACATCTTAAGGCAATGTGCTAGCACACACAAAACACACAGACATAAAGTGCATACAAGAACATACACTGAGCTACAAGAATGTGGAGGTCTGTGGTACAGACATTTTCTCTGCAGGTAGAGGAAATAGGTACCTAATTTAACTAATCCTTCTTAGGCTCCTCTACATTTCTCCCCTGAGGGCCCCTTTTATCTGTGGGCTTTCAGTGACCCCTGAGCCCAGCCATATCCCTGTATTGGTGTTTGTGTCTGGGTTCCCACAACCTTTCCCTCTGTGTGTCCGACTCAGAAATACACTATCGTAACTACAGCAGTCACACTGCTAATTGAGGGAAAATCAGTTCCTGGTCATGTCTCTAGAGAAGGATATTCTGCTCTCAATAATATGTGGAGGCATAGCCACCCACAGAACTTGAAGGGAACCTGTGGGTGCCCTGTGCAGAATAGGACGTGTATAGCCCATGCACAAGGGGACATAGGGCATGAAGGGAGGTGAGTTCTGTGGAGGTACCTTGAGACTAAGCATAAAATGTGTCTTGTCTCCCTTTTCCCACTCTTGTATCAATATTCACAACTACTGAATTAAACAAACAGCCTTTGGAGAAAAAAAAACGGACTCTAAAATCAGTCTGTGGTGGACAAGGGCAGACAGGAGCTGTGAATTAATAAAATGAATGAACTCAGAGAAGAAAGTCTCCGATTGGATGAATGGAGACAGGCGACTTGATATAGGATTGGGCTACTGGTGATGAGTTCTTGTAATATGTTGTCTGGAAAAATATATATACACACAAGCTAATAAAGTGAGATCCTTTGCACAGCAGGGACTGTTGTCCCAGGGAAGGAGGGAATACAGGAGGGGTATTGAATGCAAGGCATAAAGAGCTTGATGAAGCAGATGATGTGAACAGAATTCATCCTAGATGTAGGAATTACCAATTATATGGGAAATGTGGCGCGATTCAAGGGGAAAACGAAACAGAAACTAAGTTCAAAATCATCCTATCGTCACAGGGAGATTGGGTGAGTGTTTGAGAAAGATGTGAGGAGATGCACTGATTCCCTGAGGGATACCGAGAAGGAGAAGAATCCCCAGACACAACAGGAAGCCAGTGGTGAAGCTCCATCTGCACCTGCTCCTCGGTCTGAGACCTGTGCTCTGGGTCCTGAGGGCCCCTGCAGCCTAACCTCTTCCACTAGAGTACATTCGTGTCTTGGTTAACTCTGACTTCCCCTAACTGTATGCGTTGGTCTGGGTAGATTAGAGAAACAAATCCACAGACACACGCATATTGTGTATAAGAGATTTAATATAAAGGGCAATTGTACATTAAGAAAGCATCTCAACCCCAGTTAGGTCCAAGCCCATAAGTCCATAATTTGCACATATGTCGGATACCAATGTATAAATTCCTCTTCAGACTTATGAAGTACATGCAATGATCCAGAATGCAAGATGATCACAGGAAAGTGGGCAGAAAGTCTTTGGATCGAGTGGCATTGTAAGTTTCTCAGTGCTGACGGGGCCTCTACATGGATTCTCCAGCACCCAGGGCTTCATGAGGTAGATCCACATGGCTTCTACTCAGGGATGTCTCACAGGGGGTCACCCTTGTCAGTAGGGTGTCTCCCAGGGATTAGAAAGAGTGTCTTCCCCTCAAAGATGGAATATGGGATTTCCCAGAATTCTCAGGAGATCGAGATGCCCACACATAGGCGTCATTGGCTATGATCCAATTGACAGACTCCAACCCTTCCCTCTTTATCCTCTCAAGTCCCAAATTTACACCAGATTATATAACTACCACACTGTTTTTTGCACAGAATTACAGAGCTATGTCCTCGAATTTCAGATTGTCCATTTGAAGTTATAGTATATCTTACTATTGTCTCTGGAGATGGTAAATTGGCCCTTCAGAGAATCTATGTGGCTTTTCCTACCAACACTATTAATGTATGAAACCCACTTCCGCCCATTCTCTGGGCCTAGGCAGACCCTCTGTGTATTATACACACAGACAGTGAATGCAGAGACAGCAGAGGAGAGTCTCAGAGAAGCCTCAGGCTGCCTAAAGTCTCCCTCAGATTCCATAGCTCCACCTCGGACTGGACACCTGTAAACACACCGACATTCTGATGATGAAAATCATAACATATTCACTGCCCCTCACTCACGCCCCCTCATACACACTTTATCTGCATCAAAGCACCATTTGAAATTCCAAAAAGGAAAATTGAGCTCAATACAGATTCCATGGTGACTTGATGTGTTCAGTCCTGAATGTTGGCACCTGGGAATTCCAGAGTTGGAGCACCTCTCCAAGAACTTCAGAGTTGGGACTTGGATGGTTTTCATCAGCAGGGGAGATGTCTATTTGCATACCTTTTGCCTATATAGTCATAAGTAATGTTGAATGACTTCTAAGAGAGTCACTCCAAGAGTAGCTAAGGATGTTCTAGATATCTTGGAGAGCTCTGCGTGTGGAGTTCATTATGCGATGGGCTGCTAAATGCAAGGTCAATCATTTCAAATCTCCAATGGCTGTGCAGGGGAAAGAATGCTCTCCACACCCATGAAGGTTTACAGACGCAGAAGCCTAGAAGGGCAGTCCTATTCTATCCTATAGGGTTGTTATGAGAAAGAATTGACTTAATGGAAATGTCAACCTACAGTTAGAGACACTTCCTTGAAATGTGCCCACCTCCTCCCCACCCCTCTGTGTGGTGCTTATTCTTTTCTTGATGCAGTTAAATATTCCCCGTAGAAATATATATTTAATCTGACACAAGCTTCCCTTGTCTAATTCTGTTTTAAATTATCTTTTGGAAAGGAAATTCATATGCTAAAAGTAAAACCCTCATCATCACCTTCTAGACCTTCCCTAATTGTCCACTAGAGCTGAATATGACAGTGGCTCCTGAGTTTTGCTCCTTCCCTGCAGGTTTGTCTTGCCTTAATCAAGCTTGCCTTCCCTTCACAAATCTTTTGCACACCAAGAATTTTAAGGTATCAAGTTACACTTAGATGTTCTTTAAATGCTGAAGATCTCTACATCTCCCAGAGAAGCCAATGCTGTTCGTGAATTTGCATAACACATCAGGACGTTTCCAGGGCATCTTCCTAAAACTAGAGGAAGTCTCCCATGGTTAAGGAGTTGATTTTGTTCTCCAAATCTAGGTATTATGCTTTACAATACTAATGCTTTCTTTTTTATTAAATACTTTTATTGGGGGCTCTTATGGCTCATATCACCATCCATGCATTCGTCCATTGTCAAGCTCATTTGTACATATGCTGCCATCATCATGTTGGAAGTGTTTGCTTTCTACCTGAGCCCTTGATATCAGCTCCTCATTTCCCCCCTCCCTCTCCCACTCTTCTTCCTTCATGAACCTTGATAAATTATAAATTTTTATTTTACATTTTCCACTGTCTCCCTTCACCCATTTTTCCATTGTTTGTCCCACTGGAAGGGAGTTATATGTCAGTCCTTGTGATTGATGCCCCCTTTCTACTCCCATCTTCCCATTATCCTCTTGGTATCTCTATTCTCATTATTGGCCCTGAGGGTTTTATCTGTCCTGGATTCCTTTTGTTGTGAGATCTTAGCTGTAGAAGTGTACGTGCTCTGGTCTAGTCAGATTTGTAAGGTAGAATTGAGGTCATGATAGTGGGGGGAGAAGCATTACAGAACTAGAGGAAAGTTGTCTGTTTCATTGGTGCTGTAGTACACTCTGACTGACTCTTCTCTTTCTTGTGACCCATATGTAAGGGGATTTCCAATTGTCTATAGATGGGCTTTGGGTCTCCACTGCACACACTTCTTCATTCACATGGATATGATTAAAAAAATTTTTTTTGTTCTGGGTCTTTGATGCCTGATACATGATCACATGGACACTTCATGATCACACAGACTGGTGTGCTTCTTCCATTTTTGCTTCTCAACTACATGTCTGTTTGTTTATCTTCAAGCCAGTAAGACCAGAGCCACTATATCTTTTGATAGCAATGAACCATCAGCTTTCTTCACCACATTTGCTTATGCACCCAATTTGTCGACCGCCATCGTGTTGGGAAAGTGAGCATCACAGAATGCAGGGTTTTAGAACAAAGTGTTCTTACATTTGGGGAGTACTTGAGTTGAGGCCCAGTTTCCATCTTCAACCTTAATACCTAACATATCTATTTCCCTGCCATTACATATAAATATATTTACATAGGTATATGCCTATATTTAGACCTCTGTAAATGCCCTTTGCTTTCTAATTTTTCCTCCATTTCCTTTTACTTTCCTCTTGTCCCACTAACATGTTCAGTCTTAATTTGAGTTTCAGTAATTCCTCGCTCTGACTTTGCCCTCGATTAATCCCCACTAGGCATCCTATGCTTTCTCTCCAACGATTTTAGTTCATTTGTTGTTAACTTGACCTTGGGTTGGTTGATCCCCTCACCCCCACCTTCTATTCTCCCACCTCTCCTTCTCCCATGCCCCCCTGGGACCACTGGTCCTGTTTTTCCTTCTCTGAATTGTTTATCCAGTCTTCTATCTAGATTGACATGCAGAGACATTAATAAGAACAAAAACAAGGCAAAGCCAAACAAAACAACAGAGGAAGACAAAACCAACCGAACAAACAGAAATAACAACAAAAAGATAGCCAGTGACAAAACAAGAAATGCATATAAATCGTTGCAGGCTGGTTTTTGACTTTTAGGAATGCTTTCAAGTTGAGTCTGAAGGGGTGCTGTGTCACACTGTCCCCAACATCTAATTTTGGCATTCCCCGGGGACTTCATTGCTTTGCTTCCCTTGCTGTTGCATGCCCTTAGTATTTTGCCCCAATGTGATGGGGTCTGATCAGACACAAGTCCCACCCTGAGTCTCCAGTGTTGTCCCCCATAGTGATATGGTTCAGTTAGGGACATCATGTCTTGTGGTGTGACTGGCCCTATGATCCTCACTGTGCCTTATCTGCTATGAGCAGTAATATCGTCCTTGGGGATTAGTGGGTCAGGATGTGTTCTTCTCACACTCCTACCCTCTTCGCTTCTCCCGTGTGCTCTAATCACAGATGCACATGTCCCCAAGCTTCAGCTTCAGTTCTGTTCTCTGAAGTGCCTTCTTTAGGTAGGGGTGGGGGGAAGGGAAGGGGGAGAGTCCACATAGTTGTGATTGGGGCAAGCGCCATTATATGATTTCTAATGACTATGAGACATTTTGATGCTTTATTAAGAATCTCAAAATGTCAGTTTCTCCAAGTTTCAAAAATACATGCAACTGTCAATTATTTCAGAAATGGTAAAATCAGGTTTGCTTTTGTTTTCTCTTCACAGGAGATATTTGGGCTGGGATTCACACACATATAGTTTCAACCTACAGTAACTGGTAAAAAAGAATTAGGATGGAGAGTAACTGATTGTGTTGAGAGAAGCACATGGAGGTCAGATTTTAACAGCCTAGAGAGATTATCGGTCCTTCTGGGATTGATTTCAACTTGTCCCAAGTGTGATTTCTTTCTCCCCTGTCTTCTCAGGAAGAACAAGGAATTTTAATTTTTAGGATCTTCCCTTCAGGAAAATAAGAGACATGAGAACTGTAGTTGCTGAAGTGTCTTTGAAGAGGTACTCCACGTGGGTGAACTGGGAAACTCCAGACACAAGAGGAAACAAACTTGGCATCCCCTGCACCGGCTCCTGTGGCAAAGATTGTGTCCCATGTACCCTGAGCTCCCTCTGCTGCCCAGTTAGTGTTGTGATGCTTGAGATGTTTGACCATTTAGCCTTCACTGTGTCTCCTGGTAAGTTTCCTACATTTACATGTCATTGTCCTCAGGTTTCAGATTGTTCAGTTAAAGTACACCCAGCTGGTTGAGCTGTTGTGGTTTCAATGTATCAATATGTGAAAACTGAGTTGTTGCTAAGACTCTCATCACAAGACTTCTTTGCCACCTAACACAGGTTGTGTTTCCCAGAACCTGATAGATCTAGAAACTTGATATCTGCAGACCTGAAAGTTAGACATAGCACTTTGAGACATTGCACATAGCTTTCCCAACTCATGACTGGTCTGTAGCAGCTCTACCTGAACAATCACACCTAGGAATAAAGGGGGGGATATAATTTAAAACCATTCTAAGATGAAAATCATTGTTTTTGACATGAAGGTGCTTACAGGGTAGGACATTCATGTCACCAGGAAGAATCCAGAAGGGTGTTACCTCCACAGGCATCTATGATCAACATGGTAAGGATGAAGACCTAAGAAGTCTGACTTTCATTTGTGACTTGGAGCTCTGTTACCATATTTTACTCTAGGTGATTCACGTGTGCTGTGCATGTGGAAGCAGAAGGAGGATGGTTCTGAGTAGGAGCAGCTGAGTAATGGCCTCTAGAGGGAATTTTTCTGACCTTTGTTCTGTGAGGTCAATCTCTACCCTTCATCATTTGCACTCACTATGGACAAACAATTTCTTCCTGAAAACCATGTGTAGATTTGTAGAAATGCAGACAGTTGGCCTGAGGTGTGAGCCATAACGAAGGGAATTCCTGGGGATACTATTTTTCTTGGAATGTTTCACTTTCTCTCTGGGCAGCCCAGTTCTACCCTTAGTACAAGGGTACCCCATGAAATGTGCAGGCTGTAGGGTTAAAGTGGGAGGTAAAATGATGAACATTTCTGAGAATCCGCTTCTCTTCAAAACAAAACAAATCACTTTTATTGGCACTTTTCAAGTTATCGTATAATTCAATACCTCAATCATATCAAGAAGAGTTGTACAATCTCTACCACAGTCAATTATGGAACAATTTTCCCCTCCATAATCATTATTCATGTAATATATTTCACATACTTGCAAAAATGTATGTAACAAAACTTTCACCAGTTCAACAACTTCTGCATGTGTAATTCAGTGCCACTGACTATTCTTTTCATGTTGTACAACCATTATTTTAATCTCCCTGCATATTTTTCCACCACCATTAAAATTAATTCACTATCCCCTAAGCAAAAACTATTCCTCCTTCACACATGGTAACCATAGATCAAGTCCCCCCCCTTTCTTTTGTAATGTTCCTGATATAACATTCAGATTTCCATACTTAAAACACTTCTAGAAAAGAGTTGTATATCCATTGTCAAATAAGCTTAATGCTCACTCGTGCCTCACAGATCCACTAATTACTCCCTAATTCCCCTCCCCCTTCCATATAAACCATTGCCTCAGTTATTGTCTCCATGCATCCACTTCTTTTTTGCTTCCAAACAGGGAGACAATAGCAAAAACAATTAAAAACCCAAAAAAGAAACATAAAGAAAAATAATAATAACATAAAGATACAAATTTAAGTAGAGTATAAAACAGAGAAGGCACCTACTTCTCTTTTCCTGTCCTCCTCTTCATCTGCCTCCTTGGTTGCTGTGGTAGTTGCATAATCTGTTGTCAATTTGAGACTTAAGAATGAAGGGGTGGAGTTTAGTCTGTCAGTGCGGGTGCAGTTTGATGACCTCATTTGGAGGCATTGAGGAGATAAATAGTTCCCTGGAGGCGGGACACAAGCTCATGCCCTGTGAGACATTCCTGTGAACAAGACACATGAAGCGACACTAGAGCCCTGGAGCTGAAGGAGCCACGTGGAGACCCTTGACAGCATTGAGATGTTTCCGCCTCCACTGGATCCAAAAGAATTTCCACTCACTGGCATGTGGTCTTCCTGCATTCGACATCATTGTATATGTTGTGTGAGTCTGAAAAGAATTTATAGTCTGGTATTGGATATATGGGCTAATTTCAGACTTAGTGACTTCAACTGGACTGGGCAGGTATGCTTTCTTAATGTACAATTGCTCTTTGATATAAAATTCTCTCTTGTACACATATGAATGTCTATGAATTTTTTCCCTAGTCAACCCAGAGTAACACAGTTGTGGAGTTTCACATGTTCACTTTCCAGGCACTAGGTAGAGGTGCCCATGGTTTATGACAAGATTTAGCTAGATCCAACCTCTAGGTGATCATATTCTGGGTACAAGATCTTAACATGGCTCTGTTCAATACTTACCTTCATTGAAAAATGAATGAAGATAAGGGCATTGCAGCAAAGTGGGGTGAAAAAAAAGCAGATGGTGCCAGGCTATCAATTATCTGGGGTCTAAAAGGCTTGTCTTCAAAGAAGCAGCCATCTAAGTCAGGTGTCAAGGAAGTCCACAATGAAGAAGCACACCAGCATGTGGGATCCAAAGATAGTGACAATTAAATTCAAATGTAATGAAGGAAAAAGTCCCAGAGCTCAAATGATGAACATCCATCTTGTCGAAGGGTAGGTGAACAGCGAGAACTCAAAATCCATCTGAAGAATATCTAGTCATATTAAACCTCTGGTACATCCCCTTGAAAAGGTTTACCATCAGACAGAGATGATTGTGAACTTGATCACAGTGGATCAGACCATGGCATAATATGACAATTGGTCAGTTGACCTACCTCTCGATCCAACCTGTACTTGCTCTAAGGTAAAGTATTTCCCACTTGTTCCATAACAGTATTTTTTTTTGCTGAACTTTAAAATATTGATGGTAGTCTTTCCTTTCTCATTCTTTATTTTCATTTTTATCTTTATATTATTATTATTTTCTTCTTGCAGCTTTATTTTAGTTTTGGTTTTGGTTGTTTCTATTGGGTTTCCAAAGTTGTAACGCACAGACACGGATCCCTAGAGACAATAACTGATGCAATGGTCTATAGGGCCCTAGGGGAGTAGAGGAGTAGCAAGGGTGAGGAAATTTTGGGAGCAAACAATGAATGTGGGAGGGGGAAAGAACATAAGAATTCATTATGATATATATGCATATATACATATATATTTTACAACACTGTAAACATTAAGTCAGTGAATATTTTTTTAACATTTTATTTTATTTTTTCAATCTTTTTATTGGGGCTCATAAGGCTCTTATCACAATCTGTACATACATCAATTGAGCAAAGCACCCTTACACATTCGTTGCACTCGTCATTCTCATAATTCACCTTCCACTTGGGTTCCTGGAATCAGCTCGGTTTCCCTTTTTTGCCCCTGTCCCCCTCCCTCCCGGATGCCACCCCTGGTCCCTTGATAGTTTATAAATAATTATTATATCTTATCTTACACTCCCCGGCGTCTCCCCATTGCCCATCTCCAAGAGAGGAGGTTACACATAGGTCTCCGAGATCGGTTCTCCCTTTCTACACCCCCTTCCCTCCTGGTGTCGCCACTCCCACCGCTGGTGTTGAGGGGTTTGTCTGTCCTAGATTCCCTGTGTTTCCAGATCCCTACTGCACCGCTGTACATCTTCTGGTATAACCAGGCCCGCTAGGTAAAATTGGGGTCATGATAATTGGGAGGGGAGGAAGCGTTCAGGAACTAGAGGAAGGTTTTTAGTTTCATTGTTGCTACACTGAACCCTGAGTGACTCATCTCCTCCCCACTACCCCTCTGGAAGGGATGGGATGTCCAGCTGTCTACAGTTGGGCATTGGGTCCCCATCATGTACTCCCCCTCTTTCACGGTGATATGATTCTCACCACCACCCCACCTTTGTTGTTGGAGACCTGGTCTCCTCTGCCCTTCATGGTCACCTATATGTTGGTGTGCTGCTTCCGTGTGAGCTTGGTTGCTTCTGGGCTAGATGGCCGCTTGTTTGCTTTCAAGCCTTTAAGTCCCCAGACGCTATGTCTCTCAGTAGCCGGGCACCATCAGCCTTCTTCACCACACTTGCTTATGCACACTTTCGTCTTCAGTGATTATGTGAGGAAGGTGATCACACAATGATTGTTTTTGTTCCTTGGTGTCTGCTACATGGTCCATTCAACACCTTGTATTCGTTTAGGCCGTGTGCTTCTTCTCTTTGGGCTTTGTTGCTTCTGAGCTAGATGGCCGCTTATTTGCCTTCAAGCCTTTAAGACCCCAGACGCTATATATTTTTGATAGCCGGGAACCATCAGCTTGTCTGCTAGCTTAAGGTGGGTCTCTTGCAGGAAGCAGATTGATGGGTTATGTTTTCTAATCCAGTCCTCCAGCCTCTTACTTTTAATATACGAATTGAGCCCATTGGTATTCAGAGTGATTATTACTATCTCTGGCTTCATAGTTTCCATACTCTGTTTTGTGTTTTGGGTCTTTACCTATCTCCCTTCATATCAGTGTGCTGCGTTTGAGTGAGGGTTTCTATCATGTCCTCTTTTCCATCTGAGACCCTGTTGTCCTGGTACTTGTTGCTGGCATGTTAACTTCTAGATGGAGATGGGATATATGGTGGCCTCCCGATGGTTCTAGTTGGAGCTTGATCTTCTGGCCATAGTGAGTCCGCCAGTATCTTCTGCAGGGTCGGGTGACTTGAAGCATATTTTTGAGTTCTTCCTTGTCCTGGAAGACCCTTACCCTCTATCTTAATGGATAACCTGGCAGGGTATAGGATTCTGGGTGAGGCATTTTTATCTTTCAGTTTTTGGAAGATGTTGCTCCATTCTCTCCTCCTTCATGGTTTCTGCTGATAAGTCTGAGCATATTCTTACCTGCGCTCCTTTGTATGTGACTGTCTTCCTTTCTCTTGCTGCTCATAAATTTTCTCTTTTTCCTCTAAGTTGGATATTTTTACTATTATATGTCTTGGCGTGTTGCTCTTGGTGTTTACCTTAGCCGGCGTCCTCTCTGCTTCCTGTATGAAAGTCTGATTCTCCTTTGCTAGGTTGGGAAAATCTTCTTCCAGAAATTCCTTTGCTATCTTTGCTGTCCATTTTTGTGTTATGTTGTGTTCCGGTAGACCGATTATTCGAACATTATTCCTCTTCATAGCATCTGTCATTTGATCTCAGGCTGTCTTCTGTTTCGTTAATTTTCCCATCTGATTGTTTTTCTTGCTTGCTTCGTTCGGTTTGAGTGTCCTCAGTTCACTGATACGGTTCTCAGCCTCCTCAAGCCTAGATGTAGCTTCTGTGACCTTTTGTGTGGCCTCTGCTACCTCCTCTGTTAGTTTCTGCAGTTCCCTTTGGTGGGTAGAATTCATCCCCTCTATTGTGGACTTCATCCCCTCTATTGTGTATTTCATCCCTCTATTATTGCATCCTTATTCTGGGTTGCTTCTCTTAGCTCCTGTATTACTGCAAGCAGAGTTCTGAAGATTTCCTTTTGTGGCTGATCCATATCTGTTTCTTCTATGAGTGACATTAGGTCTGTTTAAGTGCCTCGTTTCTCTTCTTTCTTTGTTGGGAGTGATGTGGTCTGTTGATTTTTTCTTGATTCTTTCATAGGCCCCATGCTTCTGGGAGACCGAGGTAACCTTATCTATGTTATTGTTAAGGATTCTTTCAGGCAAATGCCTATGACCTACTGTAAGGGTGGGTCAGACTGCTGTGTAGACCGAGTTCCCTGTCGGGTTGGTAACCCGCAGTGCAGAGATGTATCAGCAGCTGGAATGGGGGCTGGAGCCTCAGTGAGTGTCCTCAGGCTGCTTTGACCAGGTGTGACAGGGTACCCTTAGCAACCCCCTTTATGGGGAGTGGAGGTTAGTAATAAAAAGGATTTAAAAGGTTAACGATTTAAAAATAGTTTTTAACAAAATATTGGGAAGGAGGAAGAAAAAAATTGGAGAGAGAGGGAGGAGAATCTGTAATAGAAGAGGGACAAGCTGTGATACTAGTAGAGGTGGAAGGAGAAGAAAAAAAGAGAGAGAAGGAGAATCTATAGAAAAGGGGCAGAAGAGAAATAAAAGCATTAATGAAAAAGTAGGAAGGAAGGAGAGAGAGAGTACAGCACAGAAAGTAAAATAACGGGAAGAAGAAATTAAAAACAAAACAAAAAACACAAAAAGGCAAAAAAAAACCTATGCTAGATGGAGGATGTGTAGATGTGTATATCTGAAAATTTCCCCCTTTTCCTCTAAGCGCTGGTGATGCCTAATAGAGCGCAGAGGTGGGTGAGTTCGTGTTGTCCCAAGATATGGTGCTGATCTATGTGATGGTGGGAATGCTCTTCAGCTCAGCAAGCCCTTCTAGGTCCAGCCGCTCCCCACTGGCAGTCCTTGTGCTCTAGCTGGGAAGTGCTAGGACAGCTAAGGGTACTGTGGGGGGGCACAGGCCACTGTGCCCGTCTCCTGTGGTGGCTGGGGAGGGCTGCGGCAGGCTTAGGGCTGGCACTGGGGACCCCACAGGGCCCCCAGGTGGTGAGAGCCGGCTGGAGCTCACTGACGGCTCCGCAGGGACTGCAAAGCTGAGTCCTAGGCTCCACCGCAGTTGGAATGTTTGATCTGCCCGGGCTGTGAGCGGGCACGGGAAGGCCCCTTGGACAGCAGCACGAAACGGCAGGGGGCAATGGCCCCTGTTCTCCGCCCAGGCTCAGAGCTCAGAGCTGTGTGGACAATGGCGGCTTGGCGCGAAACCGCAGGGGGCAATGGTGCCCGTCCTCTGCCCCCACTCAGAGCTCAGAGCTGTGCGGACAGCAGCGGCTTGGTGCGAAACTGCAGGGGGCAATGGCGCCTGTCCTCCGCTCAGGCTCAGAGCTCAGAGCAGTGGCTGCCGGGGTCCCTGCAGCACCCTGGGGAAGGCACCCACTCTTGTGCCTGGCACCGGGAGGGGCCCTCGGGCAGACTCAGCAGCGCGGGCCACGGTGCTCTGCGGAAGCGCAGGGTCCGGGACAGGCGCGGGTTGGGCTATGGCTCCCGCCGGCGGGAAATGCTCAGCGCAGGGTCCTTGCCGGGAGTGGAGCTGTTGCTAGGCTGCAGGGGGTGGGTGGGGGTGGGCGGCCGGCACACAGAGGGCCGGTGGAGAGGTCCTCGGCAGCAGTGTGAGTGGTGGTCACCCGTGAGGGTCGCCAGACAACCTGCGGTTCTGCCCCCCAGAGCTTGGATAAATGGAGGGAGGGACACGGCCCCAGGGCAGATCTCTGCCTTGAAGGGAGAGGGGAACCACGGGAGAGGAAAACTTCTCTCCTAGTGGGGATCCGCGAGTGGGCCGCTGGTGTAGGGGAGCGCGTGACCTGCTGCGCTGGTCTAAGCAGGGCAGGCAAGCGACTCTGGGCGGGGGTCCGGTTTGGGGATGGAGCTTAGGCTAGTCGCCAGTGAGATGGTGGCAGCTTAGTGACCAGAGATGTCCCACGAGTCCGGTCCTGTTTCACCTAGACCCCTGCTCAGGACAAATGTGTGGGGTGGTACTGGGGTGCTGTCCCAGGGGGATATTTCACTCACCAGACCCCTACTATTCAGCTACCTGGACATCAAATCTGCTTTGTTTGGAGGAGCTCTCAGAGTATGCAGGTGTCCAGGTCGGCCATCTTCCTGGCTTTAAACATTTTATTAGGGACCTATACAACTCTTAATACAATTCATACATACATCAATTGTATAAAGCACATCTGTACATTCTTTGCCCTAATCATTTTCAAAGCATTTGCTCTCCACTTAGACCCTTTGCATCAAGTCCTCTTTTTCCCCCTCCTTCCCCGCTCCTCCGCCCCCCTGTAATGTGCCCTTGATAATTTATAAATTATTATTTTGTCCTATCTTACCCTGTCCGGAGTCTCCCTTCACCCCCTTTTCTGTTGTCTGTCCCCCCAGGGAGGAGGTCATATATAGATCTTTGTGATTGGTTCCCTCTTTCCAACCCACTCACCCTCTACTTTTCCAGTGTCGCCCCTCACACTTTTTGTCCTGAAGGTATCATCCACCCTGGATTCCCTGTGCCTCCAGCTCCTATCTGCACCTGTGTACATCCTCTGCTCTATCCAGACTTGCAAGGTAGAGTTTGGATCATGGTAGTTGGGGGGGGGGGGGGAGGAAGCTTTTAGGTACTAGAGAAAAGCTGTATTCTTTATCTGTGCTACATTACACCCCGACTGACTCATCTCCTCCCCTAGACCCCTCTGATTGGGGATCTCCAGCGGCCTACAAATGGGCTTTGGGTCACTACTCTGCACTTCCCCCTTCATTCACTATGGTAAGATTTTTTTTTCTGACGCCTTATACCTGATCCCTTCAACACCTCTTGATGGCACAGGCTGGTGTGTTTCTTCCATGTGGGCTTTGTTGCTTCTGAGCTAGATGGCCATTTGTTTACCTTCAATGCTTTAAGACCCCAGACCCTATCTCTTTTGATAGCCGGACAACATCAGCTTTCTTTGCCACATTTGCTTATGCACTTGTTTGTCCTTGGCGATCATATCATGGAGGTGTGCACACAATGATATGATTTTTTGTTCTTTGATGCCTGATATGTGAATATTATATACATCTATTTTTAAAACTACATAAAAACAAAGCTTGACCAAGGGTTACCGTGGGTGGAGGAGATAGGGTTGTTGCTTAGGGGGAAGTCAGTTTATATGAATGGTGGCGGGATAATTTTGAATAGGATATCAATAATGGTTGTAAACATGAAGAGTATAATCAAAGACACTCAATTGTACATATAATAGTGGTTGAATTGGAGAATGTTTTCCTGTGTACATTTTGCCAAAATAAAAATGTAATGATATGAACAAAGAGGAAGAAAAAATTTTAATTGATAGTGATGATAATTGTATACCCCCCACTTTATTAAAAAAAAAGAAACATATTTATTAATAAAGTATTTATTTGTCTTTCCTCTGTCAAACTCTGAGCCAATTATTTTCCCCAGACTGCCCGGGGAGGTGCAGAGAAGGGAAATTTTGGGCAGACAGACATGGGACAGAGAAATGTGGGGGGTGGATATGGCTCCTTCACATGGCAAAAGGGATGAGGAAGGCCACCATCCGGCAGAAAAGCCTGAGGGCCTTCAAGAAGGCAAAGTCCAGGATGGCATAGGAGAAGGGTGGCTGCTTCAGAGAAGGGTTCCTGGCATAACCCAGGATGAGGCTCCCAAACCCAGTCCCAATGTGGGCTCCATAGATGCCACTCCAACTGTGGCAGCCCCAATGAGCTTGGTTGCTGTGTCAAAGTCCATTGAGATATGCTGGTTTGAAAGCTGTGACTAGAGATCAGTGAGTTCAGGGAATGTGGGGCTGCCAAGCTGCTGAAGCGCTCCTCTGTCAGTGCCTGTGCTGCTTCTGCGCGACAGACAAGGGTCACCTCATCAGCTGGGAGGCGCTTCTGACCAGAGGAGGGGTGGAGAAGAATTTGGCGCTGACAAAAATTTTTAAGGGATGAGGGTAGTGGCAGGCGAGCTGCTCCTATGCAGAGAAGACTGACGTGTATGCCTCTTCTTTGTATGATTGAATTATATCATATGTGCATGAAATTCCAATAAAACTGTTTTTAGAAAAGAAACAGAAGATCATCTGTTACTTACACAGACCCTCAGTGTAGGGCTTTGGTTAACAGGCTCATGGCCCAGTTCCTGTCTTTGTGAATAGCATTCTATTATCACACTGCTATGCCCTTTTCTGCTGCCTGCTGTTGTTTACACAATCAGTAAGGTTGAATATTTGTCTCCAAGTCTATATGACCAATGCAATCATCAATTATAGTTTTCAGAGGTTTTTTTGAAAAAAAATTTACTGACCCCTGATCTAGGGGAAGAGTCTGGATGAAAAAGAGCAAGGCTTCATGAAATACATAATTTTAAAGTATGGTGATTTTTGACAGAATATAATACTTAAAAATTCACTAAAAATATGTCAGAACTACCAACCCCAGTTAGAGAGTGGTGACTTGCCTAGCTGTTAAATGAAAATTCAATCTTTCAGAACCACCAACTTCTCTGTGAGAGAATTAGTGGTAGAATAATCTCATAAGGAAATACAGGCTTGGAAATCTTATGGGAGCAGTTCTAGTTTGTCCTATAGGATTACTATGAGTTGGAACTGATCAATGTCAACAGAATTTTAGTTTGGGTGAAAAGCAACTTTTTACACTATATTATACTTGAATAAATGACACCAAGTTTCAAACCACCAACTGTACAGCCATTAGTTGAAGCCATAAGAGTTAGCACTACCCAGGCACTCCACTGAGTCTGCCTGAAAGATTCTTCGACTGGCAGTTACATGAACTCTTGTCAACTTAAGAAGGGGTGGAGTCTATCCTGTCAATCAGGTCGCATCTTAGTGACTTCATTTGGAGGTACGAAGGAGATAAATAGCTCACTGAAGGCTAGATACACTCTCTCCCTGTGAGGCATTGCTGTTGACAAGCCACATGGAGCTATGCTAATGGCAGCCAGAACCTTGGAGCTGGAGGAGCCATGTGGAGGCCCACGCCAGCAGTAAGATGCTTCTAATGCCACTGGATCCACAAGACTTTCAACCCACTAACCTGTGATCTTCTTGCACTCAGCGTTGTATCATGTGTTGCATGAGACTGAAGAGGAATTACAGGACGGTATCAGACATATGGGCTACTATTGGACTCATGGGCTTGTCTGGACTGGAGTGATATGTGTTCTCAATATGCCATTGTTCTTTATATAAACTTTTTTCCTATACAGGTAAGCGTGTCCATGAATTTGTTTCTCCAGTCTACCAGGACTAGCACATTGACCTTCTCAAAAGAGATGCTGATTACCCCTGGAAAATTTCTACTATCTATGGAACAAGCTCATTTTGGTTGGCTGTTTTTCTCTCTATGAGAATGTTTTCTTTTCTTACAATACAACTTTGAATTCACAGATATTAAGGGTAGGCACTGAATCATAAAAAACAAACAAACATAAATTCCTAGTGTGAAATAATGAGATGAAGAACCCTGGATCACAATAGAAACACAGACTAGAAACTCCCTTTCCAAATACTCATGATCCAGAATCCTTCCTTCTGTCCATGCCCTTACAGAGCCCTGCAAAACAGCTCCCTCCCTCCCTGCATAGGAGGTTTGTGTCTGTATTCACTATGACTTCTCTCTGTGTCTCTTCCCCACCATTATACATGGATGTGTGATTGACTTTTAGACTGTCCTTTAGCGGATACAGTGTGTTCTTGGCAATGTCTCTGGAGATGGTAAACCAGCTTTCATGGAATCTGTACAATACGTGATATAAACAGTACTGATAAGATACCCTGCAGGCCTTGAACTTGGCTGCTACAGGTCATGGAAAAGTTACTAAATGTAAATCCAGAGTTTGCACATTAGAATCTCAAAGATGTCTTATGCTCAATCAAGTCTCCTTCAGACTCATCCAGTTGCACATTACACACTCATCCAGTTGCACATTACAGTTGACATTTTCAAACAGTATATGCCGGTCATGAAAACAATCACACATGTCAACTGTCTGTAACTCATGCCCACTCACACACACTTGCTCTCAATAATATTACTTATTGAAATAGCTGCCTGAAAAACACAGCTTAGTACAGACTCCATGATGAGTCTGTGTTCATACAGATTGCATAATAGGGACTCTTGTAGATTATGGTACTGAGGATCTTCTCCAAGAACTGTATTGTTGGGATTGGGGTGTTTTTTTTTATCAGCAGAAGGAGGGCCTTTATTTGCATATGCTTCTCCTTGAGAGAAAGAGCCAGGTTCACAAATAAAGCAGTCACAACACCTCATGCTTCAATCCCTGAGCGTTTCACCTCAGAGTTTCCCCAAGAAGAGGAAGAAACTGACATACTGGCAATGAGGCCTATTATCCCAAGTGTATTATTCAGAGTGAGTAAGACCTCAATTTGAATAAATACATCATGAGACTATATCTGATGGGCTATGTTGGTATGCATGCGATTTGTAAGTTTGTAATAAAGTTTAAAAGGAATCAATCTGGGATGAGAACCTTGACTGCTTCCTCAGAGAACACATTCCCTTCCATGATTTTTCCATTCTCCAAGACCAAGCTCCTGTTCTTTCAGGCCACAGAGAGTGATGAAGAAGATGGTTGAGAAAGGTGAGGATGACTAGGATGACTTTAGGAATAAAGGCAATTGTATTCTTCTCTCGGGGACTTACATCTTTATAAGACACTCAGAACAAAACCAGGAATACTTAAATTGTCAGATACACATTTTCTCTTCTGCAATAGATTATGGAAAATCATTAGATACTCAAAAGTTTGAAGGTCAGCTAAATCTAGAAATCTCATTGAATTCAGCCCAAAGTGGCTCCCATTCAATGTATGCTGTAAATAGGAATGGCTTTTGTAAGTCACTAAGAAGGAAGAGCTTTCCTTTGACAACTATACTCTTACATCTGCTCAAGAGTCATTCTAAGGTGAAAAGAGTACCTGCAACAATGAAAAATTTACCTTTGGCACAGGAAGACATTTCTTGTCCACAAAGTCATCATTGATAAAGTTATTCACACATAATCTTACATTTTATACAGGATCTTATACCAAAATAGCTGAAATTCCTCACCTACAGTTGTGTGTCACTGCATACTGGGAATGTTACCGGTAACAAACAGCAAATTAACTAGCAAAGCCACCAGGAGGATGAGAAGCTGATTAACAGGACAAATGTGGATTCTCTGGGTGAAACCAGAAAGAGTGTCCGACATTTTGTGCGGCTGTGAAGATGAAGATACAGCATCCAGCATGAAGAACTGAATGATCCTGTTTGGCCCTAGAATTCTCCCCGAATCCTGAATTTTCACAAAAGTTAGTATGTTTCCTGGACTATCATGGCCTGCAGGTTCTGAAGGATAGACTGATAGAGGATATTAGCACCCAGGTAATAAAATGCAATTGGTGAATTTATGTGTTTTTCAGATGGGATTGCAGAAAAGACACACACACACACACACACACACAGAAACATTAGGCCACGAATGTTAGGAAAAACAACCAAAGCTGTGCTGACTCCTGAGATTCCCAAATTTTGGAGACTTGACTGCAAAATTTGTGGTAATGGGGCCCTGAGTTTGCGCTCTCCCCTGGCGGGGAATAAAAGGAAAAACAACAAAAGCAAAAATCAGCAACAACAAAAATTGTGTCATTTGAAGAAATTCAATATAAAATAGGCAGACTGCCTACCTTTTAATTAAATCATTAGCTAGATCATTGCCAGAATTCCCCACAGAGTGTGATGGAAGCACATACTGTTAAGACTGTCAGCCAATACTCAAGCACCATTTTCCTGAAGTCTGACTGGAAAGTATTTTATCTGAGCGTCATGAGAACTCTGATGCAGGGACCACTGGCAGAGTCATTTCGTGTCCTTAAAGGTTAAGAAGCTGATTGTTGCTGTAGGACAGAATATATTCTTTTGTTACAATATAACTTTTTAATTCATAGATGCCAGGAGTAGGCAGAGAAGAATTATTTTTTTTGAATTAGAGATCTGTGAGGAACTGTGAGATTTAGAAGAATCCACATATAACCACAGGAAATCAGCCTTGAAGCTCCAGCTGCTCCTGGGTCTGAATCTTGTGCTCTGTGCATCTGGAGTGCCCCCTGGAGACCAGTATTCTCCCTGCAGGGGAGGTTTGTGTTTGGGCTCTTACTGACTTCCCCTCACTGTGTCTTGCACAGTAATACATGGCCGCGTCCTCGGCTTTCAGGCTGTTCATCTGCAGATGCAGCGTGTTCTTGGCATTGGCTCTGGAGTAGGTGAATCGGCCCTTTACTGAATCTGTATAGTATGTACTACCCCCAGTACTAATGCCTGCGACCCACTGCTGGCCCTTCCCTGGATACTGGCGGACCCAGGTCATCCAGTGGTCACTGAAGGTGAATCCAGAAGCTGCACAGGAGAGTCTCAGAGACCCCATGCTTTCTCAGATCGCCCACAGACCCCACCAGCTGCACCTCACACTGGACACCTGCAAACAGACACTCTGATTAGATGACTTACACACCAACACACGCACACACTATTATACACACACACAGCAAGCTCTACAATGATTACCATGTAAAATGGCCAAAATGAAAGCCAAGTTTGGTACGAAATTCATTATGTGTCCTCTGGACTAGCTCCTGATTTCAAAATATTAACAGCAGAGACCCTTGAAACTGGCACTGTCCTCTGAGATGTCCCACATCAGAGGTTGTGGTTGTTTTATCAGCAGGCAGAGAGCTGCATTTGCATGTCCCCTGATATTTAGAAGCAGATGAGTAGAGAATATGGACAAGAGTTCTCCCTCGGACTGAGAGAAACATGAGCACCTCCAACAGAAAACAGCTCTTAAACAGGTTGTTTATCAAGCATTGCTTTAATTGTTATGTATTATCAATCTTTTTAAAAATAGTTTTCAATGTGTGAACTTTATATTACATACATAACAGACTTCCTGTGTCGTATGAGCATTCACAATGCATCCTCTCTTGTTCACCTTACGGACTGGATACACATGATAGTAGACCGTTCTATTACCTCTTTCTTGTGTGGGAACCTTACTGATTTTTCTTTCCTTCTAAGGCATTTCCATATTTCAGTGATATTTGTACAGTGTGGACAGGAAGTTCTTCATAAAGCATGTCCACAAAACATGCAGAATGGTGTCTCCTCTCTGGCTTCTGATCTGAAATTCCTGCCCTCCTGCTCTTGGGATGATCAGGAAACCTGGCTATTGATCACTTTTGTTCATCTTCTAAAAAAGTCACTTTTCATATAATCAGATTACTGGTTGTGTTCCTGTTATTTCATTTATCTTGGTTACTTTTTTATTGCCTCTCCCAGGCGTGTGCTACCTATGCCATGGATATTACCTATGCATGCTCATCTTTTTCTAGTTCCATTACTTGGAAACTGAACTAATCCATCTCAGTTTTACTTCTATACTATACAATTCTGTGTTGCTATGAATTCCTCATTAAGTTCTCTTCAGATGAACCCCACGGTTTGTGATCTTGTGATTTAATTTTCATTTAATCCAGTACAGCCATCCAGGATGTGAAAATCATTAAACACATGTTCATGATACAAATAGTATATATCCATATATTCATCACTCACACTCACTGCCATGAGTCAGTGCAGACTCATAATGACCCTATAGACAGGGTAGAATTGTCCTTGAGCACTTCTGAAACTGTAACTCTTTATGGGAGAAAATAGACCCGTTTTTCTACTGTGGAACAGCTAGTGCTTAAGAACTCCTGAAATTTCAGGTCTCAGCTTAATGAGTAACCAAAACACCACCAGGGTTTATTTATGCATACATGTATTTAAATGTGTTTACGCATACAACATATAAATGAATTAATATTTAAATTGATGTGGTGTTTTGTAATATTTAGGAAGACAAGATTTTCAGAGAAGATATTTTGGAGGGAAAGGAAACCCTAGTTACTAACAGGAAGCTCCTTGCTCCCATCCCTCCCCCATTGCCCTTGCCCAGAAGTCTGGCTCCTGTGCTTTGTGCAGGCCATGAGATCTCTATAGACTGAGGTCATTATTGCAGGATAGGTTGTGCCTGGATGGTACTGAGTCTTCTCACTGTTCCTCTCACACAGTAATGGACAGCTGTGCCCTCAGTGGTCATTGCGCTCAGCTGCCGGGAGAACGGATTGGTGGACATTCTTTTGGCGCTTGAGAGTCAACTCTATTGAAGCGGGTAATTGTTTTCTGCTGCTCAGACATACTGATAACAACCACTGAAAACTTTTTTGCAGGTTGTAGTAGATCCAGCTCCAAAAATATGGAGCCACCAGAGACAGAAAATCTTAAGGGGGAGGATTTGTGGTGCATTTGTCACTCCTGGGCTCAAATCCTGATGCTGTACCTGTAACAGGACACTCAGGGCATGGAAAAAATCCATGATGACAACTAATGCAAACCTCTTTTGTGTCAACCCATTTTTAGAATCTCTTGATACTATCAGGCCAAAGAATACCCAAAAGAAAATAAAAACTGATGAACAAGTGATGTAGTTCCTACAGAACTCTGACGACTATGTGGTGTCTTGCACCAAGTTTTGAACTTTAATCTGGAAATTGAAGGGGTGATCTACATGTTAGAATCCCAGGAGAGAAAAGTAGAGAAATTTTCCATCTTTTCTCATAAATCACAATGAGAAAGTCTAATGCTTTCCTTTTCTCTGGGATTACCGCTGTTTATTGAGAAATCAAGATTCTTAAGCAGAAGACCAGAGAAACTATTGGGACACAGAAAGCACAGAGAGTGTTAGGAAATTTGGATTATATTAAGACCCGCAATTGATAATGGATATTTATTCTACCATGTTTTCTCAGTTCTCTGCATATTCTCTTGAGAGTTCTCTCCTCTTTCTTCTTCCTAACATCTCACTAAGCATCCGTTTGGAGAGTGAAACATGTACACAATTTTGAGACTCAAAGTGGGTAAAGGACATGAACTTGACCAAAGGAAACATTCAAGTTGCAAAAAAACACATACAAAGATATTAACTCCCATTATTTATTAGTGCTGTTATTGTGTGGTCGGTTGGCTTTGTTTGGTTTTGAGATCATTTCTTGGAATGGTTACAGAATGCCTGGCCATATTTTCTGGAAAACATTTTAAGTACTTTCATAGAATTAAAAAAAAACATGTTCAATGCAATCTATAGTGTGATTTGTTTATTGTTTCCACTGATTTTCATTGTTCATCACAGTAATACAGAATCTTTGAAAACTTCAGCAGGTTCTTTATGCAACATGCTATACTGAGCAAATAAACTGAGAAGCTGTACAAAATGAAAACAATGACATCAAGATTGTAGGAAGCTGTATTAATAATCTGTCATGCAAGTAACATAGTACTACATGTTGTAAGATAGTATGACTTGTAAACCTTACTGATGAAGATCAGGGACTGCTGATTTCACTTTAGTTTAAAATTCATTGTAAAGAAATTAACTGCCCACTAAGGGACCAATAGAAAATATCAAGATAAATGGAGATAATATTGAAGTTGTGAAGGAGTTCATCTTGCTTGTATCTACAATCAATACTCATGGAAGCCACAGTCAATCAAATGATGAAGTTCATTGAGCAAACCTGCTGCACAGAACTCCTGAAAGGTTGAAGATCAAGGATGACTCTTTGAGGACTGAGATGTACCTGGCCCAACCTATGTGGTTTCCAATTGCCTCATATACACGTGCAACTCAGAAAAAGAAAGAAAAATAAAAGATTAAACGGTGTATTTGAATTATGGTAATGGTGAATAATTTGATGGTAGGATGGACAGCCAGAAAAACAAAAAAATGTATATTGGATGATGTACTCTTATAATGCTTACTTGAAAGAAGTGAGGAGGTGATTACTTCATCTCAAGTACTTTGGACATGTATCAGGAAAATCAGAACTTGGAAAAGAACATAATGGTTGATGAAGCACAAAGTTATTTTTAAAACTGACCTTTAGCAAGATAGATTGGCACAGTAACTGCAACAAAGGCCTCATACATGACATCTGTGAAAATGAAGCATGACCCGTTTTTCATTCTGTTTTCTCGATTGTTGCTGTGAGTCCAAACTGAGTTAATATGATTTTAAACAGCAAAATGCAATGCCAGTGACAAATATTGTACTCAGTGGAGAGGGAGTGAAAGCATTCCCCTTTCAGATTGAAACCAGATAAGGATACCATTAAATACCAAACTTATTTCATATTGTGCTGAAACTCTATGATAGTTACATAATCTGGTGTCAACTTAAGACTATTAAAAGTGAAGGCGTGGAGTTTAGCCAGTCAATCAGATCGTAGACTGATTACCTCATTTTGGGGCGCTATGGAGATAAATAGCTTGCTGGAGGCAGGATACACACTCACTCCCTGCGAGACATTCCTGCTGATAAGAAACATGGAGCTACACTAGAATCCTGCAACTGGAGAACCACTTGGAGACCGCCTGCCAGCACTGAGATGCTCCCACCGCCACTGGATCCACAAGACTGCCCAGCCACTGGCATGTGATCTTTCTGCATTCGGTGTCATCACATGTGTTACATGAGTCTGAAGAGGAATTTGTAGATTGGTATCAGACATATGGGCTAATATCGGGCCTAGGGACTTGATCTGGACTGGGCTGGGATGTTTTCTCAGCTTTTTTTTTACACTTGCTCTTTTTATATAAAGCTCTTTCTTAAACACATGTTTCTCTAGTCAACCCTAACTAACACAAACTCTTAACTACAGCTATCAATTAACACATGTAAAACAAGGGCATTCAAAACGGCAACAAAGAAGTAAAACTCTTCTATAGTTGCTGATGGCATCATTCTAAACATAGAAAAGCCAAAAGCCATAGAAGACAATTATTGAAAGTAGTTGAAAGATTAAAAATTTTCACAGGTTATTAGGTCAACATAGAAAATCAGTTTGAGTTCCACATACCAATAGAGAAAGTTCTGAAAAGGAAATAAAATGTACACTGGTGCATATGGGCACTGGAGGCACAGGGAATCCAGGGTGGATGATACCTTCAGAACCAGGGTGTGAGGGGTGATACTGGGAAAGTAGAGGGTGAGTGGTTTGGAAAGGGGGAACTGATTACAGGGATCTACATGTGACCTCCCTGGGGGATGGACAGCAGAGAAGTGGGTGAAGGGAGATGCCGGATAGGGAAAGATATGACAAAATAACGATCTATGGATTATCAAGGGGTCATCGGGGGGGGGGGAATGGGGAGGGAGGGGGAAGAAAAAAAGAGGACCTGATGCAAAGGGCTTAAGTGGAGAGCAAATGCTTTGAAAATGATTAGGGCAAAGAATGTACAGATGTGCTTTATACAATTGATGTATATATATATATATGTATGGATTGTGATAAGACATGTACGAGACCCTAATAAAATGTTTAAAAAATAATATAATTTACAATAGCCACCTAAAAGTTAAAATAAATTGAAATAAACCTAAGCAGAGAAACAAAAGTCTTACATAAAGAAAACTATAAGAAAAATACTACTCCCCCCCAACACCACCACAATAAAGAAAATTTAAAAGAAAAAGAAAAACACTTCCAAGGTACCAAATGACACACAAATAATTAGAATAATGGACCATGTTCAGGAAGATGAAGGCTTACGTATGTGAAAATAATACACTCTAAGTGATCTATAATTATAATGCACTTCTGAACAAGATACAGCGTCGGTCTTTAAGGGCATGGAAATTGCTGACCAAATTTTAAAAGAAAATACTCATCAAGTTAAAAAAAATGAAACAGACCCATGATAAGCAAGGTCAGAACTACCCACCCGTCATACCTCAGAGATCCTGTGGTGTTGTGGATTACACAGTCGACTATTAATTGAAAGTTCTGCTGTTCATGAGCACCATATACTCCTCAGGAGAAAGATGACACTTTCTGATCATTGAAAGTTTTAGTCTCAGAAATCCAAAGGGACCTTATGTTTTCTCCTGTATGATTTCTATGAGTCTTCATTGACTCAACAGCAGCCTTACCCATTTTCTATCACTTATTTTAGTGTAGTATATTTCTGTTTTTCTGTATATTTGCTTTCACAATAGTTTTTCCTCTTCTAAGTTAAGACAAAATAGAAGAGTTTCTACTGGAGTTTCCTCTCAATCAGTTGCTTAGCGGTGGGAAAAAAGCCAAACCAAGATACAGCAGAAAATCTCATCTGTGCTCACACACACACACCTGCTTCTGGTTCCTGGGCCTGCTAATTTGGACCTGACCTCCCCCTGCTGATCTTTACATCAGTCGCCCCTCCAATAGCCACCCCCCCACACACCCCAGCTGTCCTGCAGGGTTGTTTGTGTGGGGGCTCACACTGACTTTCCCTCTCCTTGGCTCCTTCCACAGTGGTCGTCAGGGGTCACAGAGCTCAGCTGCAGGGATGTGTCTGGATGAGGGACACTTGGTAGACCAAGCAACTAAGCGACAAAATGAGCAATCTCTTCCTCCAAAACCAATCCCACTGTGATTGCATCTATTCTGACTCATAGGAAACAGAAAACTGATTGGAACTGCTTGTTAGGCTTTCTCTGACTGTAATTATATACAGGAATAGAAGTCATCTTACTCAGGGGAACTGTTGGCTGGTATGAATCCCTGACCTTGTGTTGAGCAACCAAATCTTATCCCACAGCACCACCATAGCCCTTTATATCTCTGCACCAACAGACCCATATTACAGGGTTTCCTAAATGTCACTTTTAGAATCCAAATCATAATATTTTCAACATTATTATATACATATGAACTCTGCACTATGAATAAGCAAGGTCATAGTATAAATGATGGCCTTTGACTTGTGATGCTGAAAAAGAATGAGGAAAGTGCTGTGGGGAGACCTGGCACTATAACAATCAGGTCTGTTTTGAAGGGAGAACAGCCAGCAAGTTCCTTAGAATCATGGATGGTGAGACTCTTGATACCAGTCCCTTGAGAAAGACATCATCCATGATAAAGCAGGAGATCAATGAAGAGTAAGGCACATCATGAAATGGATTGACACATTGGCTGTAACAATGGGCTCAAAAATATTCATTGTGATTATGGTGCCGAAGAAGGCATTATTTCATTCTGTTGTACATGGCATCACTGAGAACTGGAACTGACTCTATGGGACTTAACATATTCAAACACACCACATTCTTCCCACGTTGAATGTCAGTGCTGGGGAAAAGGTATATATTTTATGTTGGAAAACACACATAGCAAAGGGAAATATGTAACAATACACTGTCTTTATAATAATTCTTATGTTGCCATTCACTTTGTCTCGGGTAATTACTCTTGTAAATGTCTTGTCTATGTAATGATATGACTATAAGCATCCAAGGTTGTTTGGGTGCAGGGTGGTTATTAGACCCTGAATCAAATAAAAGAACTGTCCAAATAGGATTTTCTTTTCTGTAATACTGATGGGAGACAGTTATCAGGTCTTTAGTCAACGGACTCACTGAGTGGTTTTAAACTGCCAATCTTTTGGCTAAAACTTGAGCATTTAATCATTGTGCTACATAGTTTTGTGGTCCAGGTTCACCTAAGTATAATTTACACGTACCGACCTTTACTTTCTGAAGATGAACATTTCTCTTCATGTTGACCAGAGTTAAGATTATATAGATTTCTTCAATGTCGGCACTACTGCTGAATTTTGATCCTTGAGTATTTATTGTAGGATGCTGTGCTATACATTGTGTGATTTTAGTAACAACCTGAACGTTATCTCTATTGCCTGAAACAGCAACCACAGTTGTGATAACCAAGAGTGACTCTAATAAAGGCCAATTACCCTATAAGAAATATCAAAGAAGAATTGATGCATTTGGGTTTTGGTGCTAGAGAATAATATTAAATATATCACAGGCTGCCTGAAGGACAAGCAGGTCTATCTTGGAATAAGCACATCTTGGATGCTTCTTGGAAGCATTCAGATAAGACTTTATCTCACTTATTTGGGCATGTTGTTAGGAGGAACCAGAACCCGGAGAATGGTCTTGTGCTTGGTAGATTAGACTGTCAATGAAAAGGAGAGAGACTTTCAAGGAGGCGGATTGTCACAAAGGCTGCAACGATGAGTCAAACAGAGGAATGATTCTGAGTGCACTTCCGGGCAGCATTTCATCCTGTTGAACACGGGTCTCTGTGATATGAAGCCAGCTCAAGGGTGCCTAACAATATCAACGTATACAATTATGGTCCAGATCATTGTAAGTTCAAGTCATTACATAATGTACACTTGAGAGCATTCACTGGAATGAAAACATTGAACATCTACCTGATGGCTTGGAGACAATTTTGGGCTCACATGAGAATTTTTTCTGCATTAATATTTTTATAACAAGGCTGGTGGCATAGTGGTCATGTGTTGCGCTGAGATCTGCATGCCAATGCCCACTCCAAAGAAGAAAGACAGGGTTTTCTACTCCCATAAGCAGTTAGAATCTCAGAAACCCACAGGGTGCCACCATAAATTGCCATCAACTCGATGACAGTGAGGTTTTTTTTTTTAATTATTTCTAACTTTGACAACACACAGCTCTTGCTAATCCTCTGAATTGTACACTGAGATCTCGTTGATACCTATTACTATTGAAAGGTGAAACAGACAAATCCTATTTCACTGAAAAGATGGCAGGTTCAGATACATGAAGGTTCCCTAGAATCTGTGCTTGGTGGTCCCTAGAGAGGTGCTGACAAGGTGGGGAAACCACAGCTTTTGAGAGGAAAACATCACTGACTTGTCTTTCACATCTGCTGAAACCATGCCTGATGTACTAAGGTTTGTGTTTGGGCTCACACTGAATTCCCATCACTGTGTCTCTAGCACAGTAATACATAGCTGTGTCCTCAGGATTCACGGAGCTCAGTTTTAAATAAACGTCGCCCTTGGAGGTGTCCCTGGTGATGCTGACTCGGGACTGCAGAGCTGGATTATAGTCTGTGCTCCTATTACTCCACATCACCCCAACCCATTTCAGTCCCTTTCCTGGAACCTGGCGAATCCAGTGCATATTATTGCTGGTTAAAGAGAATCCAGAGACGGCACAGGTAAGAGACAAGGTCTGTGAGGGCTTCACCAGTCCAGGGCTTGACTCCAGTACCTGCACCTGGGCCAGGACACCTGGGGATAAAGAGAAACACAGTGAGTCATGTGGTCAGATGCTGCATCCCCAGACTTCATGTGTGAATCCCTGAAGCACTTACCTTCCGGCGTCGCCACCAGAAAGAGGAAAACCCACACACAATTCATGATCATGTGGATAAGAATCGTTACACCCAGAAAATACTCTCCAGTTTGCGAAGGAATATGAATTTAAGTACATGCATGCTGTGATTTTATGGGACTGGTATTTGCATGTGGTAGGTGCACTTGTATTTAAAGGTGGAAAGGGTTGAATGGAGCTTGTAGCTCTGGGACTCAGACTATTAAAGTGATGCTGGTGGAGTCCTTGGGAGAACACAGTCTTCTCTCTGAGGTCTTCACTGTACCAATCACATGAATATCTGTGCAGATTTCATGTTCAATGTAACTTCATGTGCATTCCCATCAAAAGTACCCAAATGATCTATTGAAATTCAAGACAATCTTTATCCTCACCATGCTTTGGAATCAAGACCAGGTCAACCTGAATCTTTTTGTACATCTGAACACACAGGGGAAAAAGTGTATATCATCCTAAATTCTTCTTCCCCCCAATACATTTTACAATATTTGGAAAGAGGTAAAAAATACTTCAATGTTATTTTCTATATTTAGAGTTGGAATGAAAAGGTTTCCTAACAGCAGGGCTATTTGTGAGGCTAAAAGAAACCACAGAAATAAGAAGCTCAGTTTTCCACCCATGAATTAGTACCCGGGGTGGGTTTTGGGTCAATGTATTCTGAGAACCCCCTGTTGACAGCATCCCATCACATACAGGAGAGGTGTTTGCTGGGCTTACACTGTCTTCCAACTTCTGTGGGTCGCACATCAACATTTTCTCTGGCCCTAAGTGTTCAGACTATTGTCAGGAGTGTTACCTGGAGTTGTCTCAGCAGGTTTACTGCCATGGGCAGTAGAGCTAACATAGTGGTCAGCGCAGCAGTTCTAGCTGACCAGGCACTGCAGTCCTTATCCAGGCTCCTGTCCTCACTTCTTTCTTCACTTGGTCCAGAGCTGATGGGTCCTTAGCATGCCTGCAGATAGCTTTCTCCCGGAGTTTTGTTTTATGTTTGGTCTCACACTGACTCTCCCTCACGGTGAACAGCTTTGGATGTAGAGAGTGCTACAAGTTTCAAGCTCTATGAATTGTTTCCAGTGTCAGGAAGTATGATCTATAGATGTTTATATAGAGATTGAGATAGAGAGATATGCCACAATAAAATACTGATTTCAAAAATCTGGCTTAAAGACAATGGGGCATTGAACAGAGTTTAGGTTGCTTTCTTTCCAGAGGAAGAGGAAAAGTACTTAAATCAGAATTCTATTCAAAACAAGTGAAACAAGAAATTGATAGAGTAATTTATTCCATGGTAGTGTGGAAGGGTTAAGTCGGAGTTCTTTCCGCAATTTCTGTTAAGTGTGACAGGAAATTAACAGATGTTGGTAATCATTGAAGCAATGATAAATCTCATGCCACTGAATTATGCATGAAACGTATGTTGAAAATATTTTTGAATATATATGTGCAATGAGAAAAATTTAAAATAAATGACAGATATATTTGTTCACACATCGTCAGAAACTGATGGAAATCTTTTTTTTCACATTTTATTAGGGGCTCATACAACTCTTATCACAATCCATACATATACATACATCAATTGTATAAAGCACATCCGTACATTCTTTGCCCTAATCATTTTCAAAGCATTTGCTCTCCACTTAAGCCCTTTGTATCAAGTCCTCTTTTTTCCCCTCCCTCCCCACTCCCCCCTCCCTCATGAGCCCTTGATAATTTATAGATTGTTATTTTGTCATATCTTGCCCTATCTGGAGTCTCCCTTCCCCCCTTCTCTGCTGTCTGTCTCCCAGGGAGAAGGTCACATGTGGATGCTTGTAATCGGTTCCCCCTTTCCAACCCACTCATCCTCTACTCTCCCAGTATCGCCCCTCACATCCCTGGTCCTGAAGATATCATCCACCCTGGATTCCCTGTGCCTCCAGCTCCCATATGCACCAGTGTGCAACCTCTGCCCTACCCAGTCCTGCAAGGTAGAATTCAGATCATGGTAGTTGGGGGGAGGAAGCATCCAGCATCTGGAGGAAAGCTGCGTTCTTCATCGGTACTACATCGCACCCTGACTCACCCATCTCCTCTCCTTAACCCATTCTGTGAGGGGATCTCCAGTGGCCAACAAATGGGCTTTGGGTATCCACTCTGCACTTCCCCCTTCATTGACTATGGTATATATATATTTTTTGCATGATGCCTTATACCTGGTCCATTTGACACCTCGTGATCGCACAGGCAGGTGTGCTTCTTCCATGTGGGCTTTGTTGCTTCTGAGCTAGATGGCCGCTTGTTCACCTTCAAGCCTTTAAGACCTCAGACACTATCTCTTTTGATAGCTGGGCACCATCATCTTTCTTCACCACATTTGCTTATGCACCCGTTTGTCTTCGGCGATCGTATCATGGAGATGTGCAGCCAATGATATGATTTTTTTGTTCTTTGATGCCTGATAACTGATCCCTTCGGGACCACGTGATCACACAGGCTGGTGTGTTCTTCCATGTGGGCTTTGTTGCTTCTGAGCTAGATGGCCGCTTGTTTATCTTCAAGCCTTTAAGACCCCAGTAACTATCTCTTTTGATAGCCGGGCACAACTGATGGAAATCTGTGGGTACAGCAACATTTCAAATTACACTTTAAAATATTGAAAAGGAAAAGTGATTTTCATATAATTCAGAGCCTTGAAATATGAACAGTATTATCAATGGAATAAGTAAAGTCTATATTCAATATATTATTTGTTTAATTGCACTAAAATCACTCTTAAAACAAGAGTACTAGCCATACATTATTATATAATTATAGCATATGAAAAAATGAAGAGATTAACCAAAGGACAAGGGATGTGAAAGTAGAATTGGAAATTCTACTATTATTTTAGGACCAAATGTGGGATCCTGGCTACTTGAACGTGAAGATCTTGCAGATTGACTACCTTTCCCAGGGCTTCTGGACCCAAAACCATCCTTTAGCAACTGTTGTCCTACAACATACTCTCTGTTCTGCAATAAAACAAGTATTGTCGTAAGTCTGTGCTTCTGGGAGATCCTATTGACTTTGACACAAGAGGCTTTAAACTATTAAATATTTTAGAAAAATCTTTATGCAGTTCCAATGTCATCTAAGACATCTTCTCTAGCAAAGTTAAGACTTTGGTGTGTTTCTGTCCTAATGGGAACGCTCTCACTAAAAATATGATATTTATTGTTAATATTACAATTGTGTTGAAGAAAAGTTTACTGTAAGGCCATGTCTGTTACTGTGATTTCTTGTAATATTAATGTGAATGCTTTTTTCTCTTCTCTTTTATTTCAACCCAAATAGTAACTTTCATTATAAAACCAGAAATGAGAAATAACCTAAATGTCTAAAAAGAGATAAATTGTAGTATATGCGTGTTCCTTCTCTAAGATGTTAAGCATTAAAATCAATTCATGCTGACTAGATATAAACTTATGGGTCTATTGCCACATAAATGAAATAAATTGAGTTAAATATGTTAAGCAAATGAGCATACATACTGTCTTAAATCAGCTATATATAAATCGCTTATTGTGTATGAAACAATATGAACAGGACTGTATTCTGTGTATCGCAATCACATAATAAGGAACCATTTCCAAGTAATAATCCCAATGAATCCTTCTGGGAGACTCATTTACGTTTAAGGTGGAACAGTGAGCATTTTGAAAATATTCAGCCATAGTTGCGACTGTATATTAGGAAGATATGCAAATACCGCCGCCCCCCTTCTGCTAATAAAATCCACACCATTCCCAACCATACAGGTCTGGGAAAAGATCCTCAGTACCAGAGTCCCCAGGTAAGCTCATTCAGTAGTTTGTATGAACACAGACTTGTCTCACTCAGGTATTTTAACAAGTCATTTTATTGAGAGCTAGTGTGTGGAGCAGGAGACTGGAAATATGTCATGGTTTTCATGACCAGCATATTCTGTGTTTGCAAGTGTCAACACTAATGTGCAACCGGCTGGGTCTGAAGGAGACTTGAGGGAGCTTAAGATGTCTTTGAGATTCTTTTGTGCAATCTCTGGATTCACTTTCAGTAGCACTGCTGTGACCTGTATCAGTCATGCTCCAGGCCTACAGTGGGTTTCACATATTAGTACTGTTGCTATAGCATATTATGTAGATTCCGTGAAGGCTGGTGTACCATCTCTAGAAACATTGCCAAGAACACACTGTATCAGCGAATTGACAGTCTAAAAGTCAATCACAATTCCATGTATTACGGTGGGTAAGACACACGGAGGGAAGTCAGTGTGAGTACAGATACGAACCGCCCATGCAGGGAGGGAGCTGTGTATTGTAGGGTGCTGTAAGGGCCTGAAAAGAAGGAAGCATTCTGACTCTGGAGCATTTGGAGAGGGAGTTTCAAGTCAGGTTTCTTACTTTGATCCAGGGTTCTTCATCTCATAGTTTCCCACTTGGAATCTATATTGTTTATGATTCAGTGCCTACCCTTAATATTTGTGGATTCAAAGTTGTAAGAAGAGAAAACATTCTGTTGGAGAGGAAAACAAACAAATGAGCTTGTTCTACAGGGAGTGTATATTACTCTGTCAGGGGTGATCAGCATATGTCTTGAGGTCAGTATGTTAGTCTGGGTGGATTGTAGAAATCAATTCATAGGCACTTCTATGTGTATAGAAAGAGCTTTATAGAAGCAGCAATTGTAAATTGAGAAAGCATACCAGCCCAGGACAGATCAAACTTATAAGTCCAATAGTAGTCCATATGTCTGACACCAATCTGTAAATTCCTCTCGATTCATGCAACATATGCAACAACGCTGAGTACAGGCAGATCACAGGCTAGTTAGTGGGTGGAAGGTCTTGTGGATCCAGTGGCCTTGAAAGCATCTTAGTGCTAACATGGGTTTCCATGGGACTCCTCCAGCTCCAAGGCTCTGGCTGCTATTTGCGTAGCTCCATGTGACTTGTGAACAGGAATGCCTCGCATGGAGAGAATGTATGTGGCCTCTAGTGAGATGTTTATCTTATTTGCACCTCCAAATTAGGTCATTTAGCTGCAAACTGATTGACAGGCTAGAGTTCATTCCTTTGCAAGTTGACAGGAAATCACTTAACTGCCACAGTCGAATAGCTTTCAGGCAGACTCAGTGAAGTTCCTGGGTAGTGCTAACTGTTAAGGACTCAACTAATGGCTATAAAGTTGGTGGTTTGAAAATTGGTGTCATTTATTCAAGTATAATATATTGAAAAAAGTTGCTTTTCACCCAAACTAAAAGTCTGCTAAAACTGATCATTTCCAACTCCTAGTAATCCTATAGGACAGATGAGAACTTCTCATATAAGAATACCAAGCCTGTAGTTCCTTATGAGGTTATTCTACCAAAAATTTCTCCCACAGAGCAGTTGCTGGGTCTGAATGATTGACTTTTCATTTAACTACTGGGCAAGTCACCACTGTACAACCATGGTAGGTAGTTCTTACCTATCCATTCAAGTGAAAATTTTAAAATATTATATTCTGTCAAATAATCATTATAGTTTAAAATTATATATTTCCGAAAGTCTTGCTGTTTTTCTTCCGGACTCTTCCCCTAGATCAAGGATCAGCAAATTTCTTTTTTGAAAAAGGCCTGAAAATCATACTTTATGATTCCACTGGTCATATACTCTTGGAGACTATTACTGAACCCGACTGATGGAGTGTGAAAATAGCAGCAAGCAGTAGAGAAGGACATAGCCATGTGCTGATAGAATTTTATTCACAAAGAGAGACTCTTGGCCATGAGCCTGTTAACCAAAGCCCTATCTGAAGGTCTGCATAAGTAACAGACAACATTCTTCCTTAAAACAATTTTTTTGGAACTTCATGTACATATGCTTCAATTCAATAATTCAGTCATATCAAGAATAGGTGTAGAGCTGTCTATCTTCTCTGCACCAAGAGCAACTCCCCTGACACTACTCCTCATCCCCTGAAAATGTATGCCTGCACCAAATTCATCTCCACCCTTTCCCTGGTCAGGAACACCTCCCAGTTGTTGACTCGACCCTTGTCTGTGTAGGTGCCGAAATAACTGGAGACACTGACAGATGAGCACTTCATCAGCTCGAGAGTCCCACATTCCCTGACCTCACTGATCCCTTGTCGAAGCTTCTAGTCAGCACCATCTCAAGGGACATTGACATAGCAGCCAAGCTCATTGGAGCCGGGACTGGAACAGTTGGAGTGGTGTCTCTGGAGCCGGCATTGGGACTGGGTTTGGGAGCCTCATCCTCGGTTATGCAGGAACCCCTCTCTGAAGCAGCAGCTATTCTACATCATCCTGGGCCTTGCCTTCTTGATGGCTTTTAATGTAGGGGTTTTTAATATAATATTCACATGTAATACACTTGCATAGTTAAATCACTTTTTAAAATAATTGTAAATATATATATACCTATATCATAACAAATTCTTATGTTCCCTCCCCCTCTTGCATTCATTGCTTGCTCCCCAAATCCCCTCACCCTCCTGACTCCTTTGCTCCCCACATGCCCCAGACCAATGTATCAGTTATTGTCTCTAAGTATCCACTCCTTCTGTGCTTAACACACTTGGAAACCCAATAGAAACAATAAAACACATAGAAACAATAAAACACAAAAACAAAACAGCAGGAAGAGAATAAAAACATTATAAAAATGAAAGTAAAGAGTAAGAAAGGAAAGTTCACCTTCAGTATTTTAAAGTCCAGAGGTGAGTGGGGATCTGTTGTAGAACAAGTGAGAAATACTTGACCCTAGAGCAAATTCAGGTTGGGTCAAGAGGTAGGTCAACTGACCAAGTATCATATTATGCCATGGTCTGATCCACTATGATCAAGTTTGCAGTCATCTCTGTCTGATAATAAAGCTTGTCAAGAGGATCTGCCAAATGCCTAATATGACTAGATATTCTCCAGATGGACTTTGAGTTCCCACTGTCCACTTAGCCTTTAACAAATTGGAGGTTCACAATTGTAGCTCTGAAACTTTTCCCTTCATCATATTTGTATTTTGTTGTCACCATCTTTGGATCACACAGGCTGATGTGCTTCTTCAGTGTGGACTTACTTGACGCCTCACTTAGACTGGTGCTTGTTTGATGACAAGATCTTTAAGACCCCAGATAATCGATAGCCTTGCGCCATTTGCTTTCTTCACCACACTTTGCTCTAATGCCCTTATCTTTAGTGATCTCCCCATGAAGGCGAGGATTGTGCAGAGCCATGTTATAAGATCCTGTCCTCAGAATAAGATCACCTAGAGCACTGATCTAGCTAAATCTTGTCACAAACCATGGGCACTTCTATCGAGTACCTGAAAAGTGACAGGTGAGACTCCACAACCACCAAGGTAGATGAGGAGGACGAAATGAGAAGAGAAGTGGGTGCTCCCCCCTTTTTTGTATGCTTTATTTATTTATTTTTAAAATATTTTATTAGGGGCTCATACAACTCTTATCACAATCCATGCATATACATACATCAATTGTATAAAGTACATCTGTATATTCTTTGCCCTAATCATTTTCTTTCTTTTTTGTACATTTTATTAGGGGCTCATACAACTCTTATCTCAATCCACACATATACATGCATCAATTGTATAAAGCACATCCGTACATTCTTTTCCCTGATCACTCTCAAAGCATTTGCTCTCCACTTAAGCCCTCTGCATCAGGTCCTCTTTTTCTTCCCCTCCGTCCCTGCTTCCCCCTCCCTCATGAGCCCTTGATAATCCACAGATTGTTATTTTGTTATATCTTGCCCTATCCGGAGTCTCCCTTCCCCGCCTTCTCTGCAGTCCATCTCTCAGGGAGGAGGTCACATGTGGATCCTTTTAATCAGTTCCCCCTTTCCAACCCACTCACCCTCCACTCTCCCAGCCTTGCCCCTCACGCCCCTGGTCCTGAAGGTATCGTCCACCCTGGATTCCCTGAGCCTCCAGCGCTATTATTCTATCTTTCTGTATTTGTTTATAGTTTCTGTTATTTGTTTCCTGTTTGGAGCACAGAAGAAGTGGATACATAAAGACAACCACTGAGGCAATGGTTTATCTGGAAGGGGAGGGAGAAGGTAATTGGGGAGTGATCAGAGGGTGCGGGAGGCAGGAGGAAACATTAGAGCTGATTGTGATGATGCATATGGAACTCTTTTTAGGTCTGGTTTAACAAGGGAAGTGTGAAAATTATATCAAGAAAATTATTTTTAAAAAGAAACCAAACTTTTTACTGTGCGTGAAGGAGGAAGAATTTTTGCTTAGGGGACAGTGAATTCATTTTAATGGGTGTGTAGCAATTCACAGAAGAATAAAAATAATAGTTGTACAACATAAAAAGAATGGTCAGTGGCACCGAAGCACACATGTAGAAGTTGTTGAATTGGTAACTGCTTTCTTGTGTATATTTTTGCAAAATAAAAAGTTACATAAATGATAATGATTATGGGGGAGAAAATAATGTAAAATTGATTGTGGTAAGGATTATACAACCCTTTTGATATGGTTGAATTACTGAATTGTATATTATGTGGATAAATTATCAATAAAATGTCATTTTGTTATTTTTTAAGAGAAGTGGATGCTCAGAAATAGTCATCATTTTACCCTCACTTTACCCAATAGCCTGAATCTCTCATAGACTAACCTTGTCCTTAGGATAGGATGGAGCTACCAAGAAAGAAGGTCACCAAGGAAAATGGCATCCTCGGGAATTTCCTTCATTGTGGCTCACAGCTCAGGCCAACCACGTGCATTTCTACCAAACTGCCCATGGTTTTCAGGGAGGACTTGTTTGTCCACAGTCAGTGTGAATGATGAAGAGGAGAGATTGAATCACAGAACGCGGGTCAGGAACATCCCCTCCAGGGGCCATTGCTCAGCCTTTCCTACTCGGAGCCAACCTTCTGCTTCTACAAACACAGCACACGTGGATCACCTGCAGTGTAAAATATGGCAGCACAACTCAAACTCATATTCTTCCCATGTTGATCAGAGATACCTGTGGCGGTGACACCCTTCTGGATTCTTCTTGGTGACATGGATGTCTTACCCTGTGAGCACCTTGAACATCAAACACAGTGCTTTTCATCTTAGAACTCTTTTAAATTAGATCTCCTCTGTACTCCTAGGTGTAATAGTGCAGGTAGAGCTGCTACAGACCAGTGATGGGCTCAGAAAGCTTTCTCAGAGGGCTATGTCTCACTGCCATGTCTGCAGATAGCAAGTTTCTAGATCTATCAGGCTCTGGGAAACAAAGCGTGTGTTATGTGGCAAAGAAGCCTAGTGATGACAATTTTAGCAACAGCCCCGTCTTCAAAATCAACACACTGCAACCATGATAGCTCAGCCAGCTAAGCATGTTTTAGCAATAATCTGAAACCTGGAGACACTGGCATGTATTATGTGGGAAAAGTACCAGGAGGCACGGTGAAAGGAATGTGGACAAACATCTCAAGCGTCAGGAGACCAAGAGGGCAGCAGAGGGAGCTCAGGGTACAGGGGACACAGTTTTTGCCATGGGAGCAAGGACAGGGGTGCTGAGTGCTTGTTTCCTCTTGTGTCTAGACTTTCCCAATTTACCCAAGCCGAGAGCCTCTCCGGGAACTCCTCCGGAAGGGCAGTTCAAATATCTCTTATTTTCCTGCCCTGAAAATGAAAATCCATCGTTCTTCCTGAGAAGACAGGGAGAAACACATCAAACTTGGGATAAGTTGAAATCAATCCCAGAAGGCCCAGTGTTCTCTCAATGTCATTAAATTCTGCCCTCAATGTGCTTCTTTCAACACATTCCGTTTCTCTCCACTGTTGTATTTTTCCCCAAATGCCAGTTGGTTGAAACTGTATGTGTGCACATCTGACGCCAAATATCTTTTGAAGAGAAAACAACTCAAAACAAAGCATGATTTTACAATTCCTGAAATAATTTATACTTAAATTATTAAGCGCCGGGAGGCACTGAACTGCATAGTGTCTGCTGGGAGAGAGGCGTAGTCTCAAAGTTTTTGGCATTTTCAGGGCCCCAGTTGGGAGGCGTGGTCGACCATACTGGTTAAACCCATTGGCTGAATCAAGCCCATCTGACCTAGATGGCGTCTCAACCAGGTGTGCCGGCTTCCTCCCACAAAGACCTGAATGTGAGCATGCCCTTTAGCCTTAAGCAGCTTCCAACTTCCTGTAAGGGTCGAGAGAGCCTTTGGCACGTAGAGTGACAGCCCATAGTTCTGCCTCACAGCATCAGTGTCTAAAGAAGACATGGGTGTTGGAGAGTGTGGGGCAATGATGATACTCTCGGGTGGACCTGATGGTTTCAAGGAACTCCATACTGCCCAGTCCTCGACACACAGGATAATTCCATACTGTCCAGTCCTCGACACACAGGATATACGGGAGCCTCAGTCAGGGCAGGAGCAATGAAGGCTGGAGGGAGAGAACACTGGGCTCAGAAATGCTGGGTTTTCCTTTGGCCATTCACACACACCTCTTAGGAAAAGAGATCTCTCATTGCAGCCTAACACACAAATAAGTTCAAAAGAAGAATTACCCTACAATGGCCTCAGAAGAAACAAAAGAACCTCTATTGATAAACACAGGGTTCCCTCCTATGCAAATCATTCTGCAGGCACTAGGTTAAAATCCCAGCCTTGGGTACTGAAAGCTATCAGTTCTCTTCTGACAGGGCTGTGGGTCCCTTGGGAAAGCAGAACTGTGGTCTAAAGATGCCATTTCTGTGAGTTCTGTGCCTGGTGACAGTTCCCCAACCTGAGGGTCTCATATATCAGTGTTGATTCTATGGGGATGGTTGTAACTGCAAGTGACTGACATATTCCAATTATTTTTATTTACAGGCGTCCTGTCCCAGGTGCCGCCTCAGGAGTCAGGGCCAGCACTGGTGAAACTCTCCCAGAAGCTGTCCCTCACCTGCACTGTCTCTGGTGTCTCCATCACCAGCATTGGTTACGACTGGAACTGGATCTGCCAGACCTGAGAGAAAGGACTGTGGTGGATGAGATACAGAGATTATGATGGTGGTACAGATTATAACCCGTCATTCCTGAGCCGACTTTCCATCACCAGAGACACATGGAGGAATCAGTTCTCCCTGCAGCTGAGCTCCGTGACTGCTAAGGACACCGCCATGTATTCCTGTGCAAGGAACAGTGAGGGAAGTCAGTGTGAGCCGACACAAGCCTCCCCTGCAGGGAACACATTGGGCAGCAGGGGGCGTGCAGGACCCACTGAACACACACACCCAGTCCTAGACAGACACATGAATGACAGGGAGGATTTCCTGTTGAATGAGGTTTCCTCTCTTACCTCTCAGCCCCACCAGGGACAATTTATTTTCTCTCCACTCACCTCTAAATTTACAGGCTTTTTAATTTCCTCCCTGCATACTTGAACGGAGGAACAAATATTAAAGTTACTCTGATCCTTCATACTCATCTTGTATGACCGATTTTCCTTCTCTACAAACTGATTATCATGGTCATTCTCATCCTATCTGTTACTCAAAATCTGTTGACAATGAAATACAGGCATGCACAGATTCATGAGTGCAAAGCATGATTACAAATGTCCTGAGCTCGCTGATCTATTACAGCCCGGGCAGGCCTCTGGAGTTCTTTCTACAATGCTCCCTGTGCACTGTGTGTGATAATTGACTAAAGATCTCTAAGTCTGAGAAAATAAATGGGTGACTTCTGGGGTTAAACTTGTGGCATATCCTTCATAATGCTTGCTCTCCACTGTCTCCCTTGATGCAAAAACAAGTGTTCCAGGCACAGAGGGGAACAGGTGAACTGGAATGAGCTGTCTGGTTCGCGGACTCCTTTGTAAGATTACTCATTGGAGTCCCAAGGAAGTGAACGCTTGTTGGAATGAAAACTTTGATTTCCAAAAGAAAGCAAATGTGTCATAAGAGGAGGACATTCCACACTCATATCTCAGAATGCTTTTTAGAACTGAGAATAGTGTGACTTCACACGTATTTTGAATCTGTGATCAGGGGAACTGGTTCCTAGAGAAAGGACATCCTGTTTGGTAGAGTGTCAGCAAAACAGAGGAAAACGCTCAGTTAGAAGCACAGACAGAGTGGCTGCAAAAATGGTATCAAACTTAAGAGCAAGTGAGGATGGTTCAGGACTTGGAAGTTTACTTATTTGCTGTAAGTCTTCATGAGTAAAAGTGACTCAAAAACACCCAGCATCTTTGATGGCCTGAGGTGCAGAATGGTCAGCTAAGTGTAATTACCTAAAATAATCTGAAACCGTTTTTTAAAATTTTAAATGTTAAATAATTTTAAAATTATTTAACATTTAAAATTTAATAAATGTACCAGTCCTAATTAAATTACAGCTATATGTTTTTCAATCAGGAGAACAAAGTATAATAAATAACTAATATATAATATATGCAAATAAAGGTTATTTACAACTCCACTACCCTGGTGGCATAGTGGATTTCACATTGGGATGCTAAGTACAAGGTAAGCAGTTCAAAAGCATCAGCCACTCCAAGGGAGACAGATGAGGCTTTAAAAAGATTTACAAGGAATGTAAATTATATAATCCAAATCCAAAGAAGCCAATAGTATCAGAGCTTAAAAAACAAAAATTTTTAAATAGTATCAGAGCTTAACTTGTGAGATTCTGGCATGCAGAAGGCCATGGATGACAGTGGAAGCTCAAAATACATTTGCAGGATCTCCACAGGGAATACACCTCCTGTGATTTCCCTCTGACCGTAACTGAGGAGTGGAAAAAGCTGGTGATCAGAGAGTATTGGAGAGATGACTATAGAATTTCAGAGTGACACATCTGACTTTGATGGTTAAAACTTTTCACTTGATCTCTCCTTTTATGAATTTTGTGCTGAATCTGGGTTTTAACATTTTATGTGATTTTTACAAATTTAAGGGATTATTTCTGCTGTGTTTTGTTATTGTTGGTAGCACTTTTGATCCTCATATATTTTTATATGTTTCTTAATGTATGAAGCACAGGGTGGGTGACTCTACAGAATAAGGGTTCCTGGGGGTTTCAGCAAGAGAGATGGTGGAGTTAATAGGAGTTGAAGAAGGAAAAAACATGTTTTCTAACTCTAAAACACTGCTGGATACAATTTAACTGTAGAATGGGATGATGTCTGGATTAGGTCTTGATAAAAGGGTTTTTGTTTGAAAGAAATAAAATGTTAAAACATATTAGTTTTGAAAAAATGTTTTAAAATATTTTTATTTTGAATACTTTCAAAATTATTTTAACAAAATAATATTGAAAATTAAATAAGAAATCTAACATCGATATATTATCTATTACATATTTCATAATAAAATTGCCAATTTCTCAATTAAAAAAGTTTTACAGTGCCTAAAACTCTAAGAGGCAGATTTACTCTACTCTAGACAGTCACTATGAGTCAGTGCCAGTGAGTTACGTTAATTGTGTTTCCAATTTGAATCTTATTTTGGTTGCTTATGTTCATTAGTTTATTTTCTGTATTTTGTTTAAACATATTTAATACTATTGTCAGGAATTGTTTTTTCCCCATTACCATGGTCTTCATAGAATTTCCTACATTGTGTTTTTAGGTTAATAATCTCATCTTTTCTGTGACATCATTTATGATATTGTTTATATTTATTAACATGTTAATGGTTTTCCTTTTAAAGATATTTTTTCTGGTTGTGCTTCAATTTACAAAGTAGCTTGATAAAAATAACCTTATTCTTCCATCCATTTGCATTTTCCCCTTCTTTTATAGTGTAAGGACGACTTAACAGAATATTTCCGTTCAACCAATGTCTGAGGTCACCAGAAAAAGCACACCTTATTCACAGGCATTGGATGCAATAGTTTTCTCACAGAGAGAAGAGACAGAGCCGGCTCATCATCAGGAATGGGCACCAGTCTCCACAGCCAGTGGTTTCACACTATGGCCAGTGCAGGAATGGAGGTTTGCAAGCATCCCTCCTTTGTGCTGAAAGTGAAGAACAGTGTTCCCTCCTCAACAGCAGAGATAGAGAAATAAGGTTGTGCTATAAGGTGGAATCTACTGGAAGGCTGTGCTATAAGGTGGAATCTACTGGAAGGCAGTGATATGGTTTTGTTGTTGTTGTTTTGTATATTCCATGTAATGTATGTAACAATCAGTTTGGGGAATGTTGGCTTATGTTCAGAAGAAGGTAGGTGTGTTGTAGGATGCCAGCTACTAAAGAGTATTTTTAGATCCAGAAGCCTTGGGAAAGGCAGTCAGACAGCAAGGTCATCACATTCCAGTAGCCAGCCTGACACATTTGGTCCTAAGCACACCTGGGTCTGTGATGGACTCTGGGGAAGGGCAGCAGACTGCACTTGGACTGCCTGCTTCTTCAATTTCCAATTCCTATTTGGGTTTATCTCAGATGTATTTTTGTCATGGGCGGTAACATTCTTGAATTTTTGTTCTTTGTTTATCTGTTTTACATTAGATGACACCCAGAATTGATGAACATATCGAGATAGCAAAGAGAATAAGAGATTCTGGGGCCTACAGTAGGGGGTGGCGGGGATAAAAGGGAGCTAATGCCAAGGAGTTCAAGAAGGAAGGGGGTGTTTTGAAACTGATTCTGGTAACAATTGTTCAATGCTGCTTGATGCACTTAAACTAAGAATTGATATGATTATAAGCACCAAATAAAATGCTTTTGGAGAAAAAAATGAGAAAATAATTAAATAAAGACTATTCCATTGCTAACAATTTTTTAATTTCAAATTTCTGGCTTATATCATAATCTCTTTTCCAGCTCAATATTTTAGCTAGTGTTTTGAAGTGTTGTACCAGCAAGACTTTCCATCAGTTTCTGATTATGCATGAAGAAATTATCTTTCATTTTTAATTTATTTTTCTCATGGTACATGTATAGGCAACAAAATAAATTTTCAACAATTCTTTTCATGAATGATTCAGTGGCCTTAGATTATCATCATGTTCAACAATTGCCAACAGCTGTAAGCTTTCCTATCACACACATCACAGACACCCATCAAAAAGAATTGACTTGACAATTCCCTCCTTTACATGGGACAAATAACTTTTACTTTCTTGCTTCACTTATTTTGAATAGAAGTCTGCTTTAAGTATCTTTCTCTTCATGTGGAAAGAGTGAAGCCTACACTCTGTTCAATACCTTCATTGTCTTTCAGGCAGATTTCTTTCTTAATCAGTATTTTATTGCGGAATATATCTCAATATAATATCTATATAATTATCTATATCTATAGATCATACTTCCTTCCACTGTACCCAATTCAGATTGTCTTCAAGTTGTAGCACTCTCTACCTCCAAAGTTTTTCACAGTGAGGGAGAGTCAGTGTGAGTCCAGACATAAAACTAACCTCAGGGAGAAAGCTGACCTGCAGGAATGCTAAGGACCCATCAGCTCTGGACCAAGTGAAGAAAGAAGTGAGGACAGGAGCCTGGATAAGGACTGCAGTGCCTGGTCAGCGAGAACTGCTGTGCTGACCACTGTGGTAGCTCTACTGCCCATGGCAGGAAACCTGCTGAGACAACTCCAGGTAACACTCCTGACCAATATCAAGAATACTTGGGACCAGATGACGGAAGGGAGGTTCACTCCGCTATGGGAATGTGCTAATCTGTTCACTGAAATGTTGAAATCCACAGACACACGTGTATAAAAGAGAGTTGTAATTAAATATTAAATGCACATCAAGAAAACTTCCCTAAAAGATCTTTTTAATCTCATAAGCCCACCATTATGCCATAGGCCCCCCAGAATCCACAACCATCTACAAAAGAGATGGAATGAGGCTGACTGCTATTAAGAGCAAAGTCAGAGAAAGCAAAATAATCTCATATTTGGTGGGCATCTGCATATAGCTGGGGAGCACCCAAAGCTGTTTCACGTAGATAATGTGGCTTCTGCTCAGATATGTCTGAGTGTACGTGAAGTTTGGAAGGAGTAACATTTAACTGGCTAAGGCATCATCTCACTTTACTGAATTTCAAAATCAAGATGCTCAAGAACTTGCAATGCTAAAGTGACCAATGCATGAATCATTCCGCCCTTCAATTAACACCACCTGTGCATTTTGGACATTTGGCATGATAAGCTAACAATATGAGTGAGCATAACCTTTTGTGAAAAACAGGAAGATACAGAAAGCTCCACTGTTTAATGTAATTATTGTATACGGGAACATGCAGGATGTAAAATTTCCCATATGTATCTGAAGATGGAAAATGACAATGCCCCTTAACCAAACAAAACAAACAAACAAAAAAAACCATGTTGAGGCACTCTCAAAATGAAAAACGTAAATCTGGGTGAGGCAACACAGAAGGCAGCCAGTGAAACGCGGCATGTTAAGATTTCCTTCACATTCAAATAGTTGAAAATCTAAGGCATGAGCTGAGAATAGTAAAACTGTTTGATGCTCCATAATCGGTGCAGAGAAAACACCAGAATAATTGCCTCTTCCTTAATATACTTGAATCTGCTGGAGTTACATTTGGAGGTGAGATATGGGAAACTGTTTGAATTACAATAGTATAGAAGTAAAAGCAATTTTACACTGTGAGAAGCTCAAGTGTTTTCATTGGAATTGGTTGTCTGAATGACACCCACCTGGAGCTTTTTTTTTTTTTCAGTTGTAGCTTTTGATTCTGTGTCTTCTCTTCTGCAGGCTAGGTTTTCAGGGTATTGACTGCTCTTTCTAGACTTTTGACAAACCTTTAGTCTGCAGGTTTAAGGTCTGGTGCTGGCTGCACTTTTGTCTATGGGAAGGAGAGGGACACAGAATCAAAGGGTTTATTCAGATGGTCTATGTGTCCTAACGTAGAAGTCAGACAGAACAGTGTGGTTACTGTAATTGCCATCCGCCTGGGACTGAGTTTTGGCTGCAGGAGAAGAATGATAGGGATAAAAGTGATGCAAACAGAAGCAAGTATCTTTAATATATTGATGCGTTCAGACTCCAGCCTAGACACTGATCCTTTCTGGGGACATTATATGCAGTCTCCCCTGACTCCAAAACAGTTCTGAGGAGTCGGTGATTGTGACTGTGTAGGAGGGCTCACTGCCTAGATATCACACGTCGTAGGTCCACATGAGGGCTATTCCACGTCAAGCGGTGTCTTAGTGTGCCTCAATCAGTGTTTCCACCCAAATCCCTAGGCTTCTGAATTTCCTAGTACCCTGTGTCCTGCAGTCCCTTTTACCCAATAACCCTGGTGTTTATACTTTATAACCACATTTTCATTTGTGGAGATTAAAAATTGTTATTAAATAATGTGGTTTATGGAAATTGAAAAAATAAGCCACTAGAAGCTTACTTGGCTAAAAAAATATGCCAGTTTGCATGGAAATGGCTGGAGAGGCTGCGTAGGCAGTAATAGAGCCGGCTCAAAGTTGGCAGTCAAGAACTTGCTTCATTGAATGTGTGTCACTATCCACAGTGTTGGAAGTAAATTGGCGTCATGAAACAGGTTCCTGAAAGGTCCCCAAATCACTATTCCAAGGATTTAAACCATACTTTCCCCCATTCCATTTAACCTCCAGATCATTCAAGCTTTTAAAAAACAGGTCAATTTCACATTCAGTTCATCAGCCCACATCTCAATTGGCTCATATCAGTTCAAAGACCCAGAAAACACAATCTCTGAGTTGTGCTGTATTACACTTATGATGAGCTGCATTATGACCGTCTGCTTCACTTTCTGTTTTTAGATAGTTTATCATAAGTAGCATGCACTCATGCTATACCACACACCTCTAATGCCATTGTAGCTGTAAGTTTATATCCATAGTATTCAAGCCCCACAGACTGATGAAGGTGAGATATATAAAGCTAGGGGGTGGGAGTCCCCCATCCAGAGATTTTTCACTTTTTTTAATATTAACAAATACACACATTAGTTTCTCTTGTTAGTTTTTTACAATTTTTAAAAAGATGCCCAGTTACTGTTTTGTTGGGGATTTTATATTTTGTGTTTGTTTTTATTTTTTACCTCTTTTGTATAAGTAGGGAATTTATAGGGAAATATGTACTTTATGGAATAAAGTTTAAGAACTAATATATATTTTATCTTAAATAAATTAACGTATCTTTGATCTTACAGCTAAATCACTGATTATATATTTGCAGAGCCGACTTAAAGGATGAAAGAAAATTCTATCAAGAGTGTCACTTTTGACTTCAAAGCCTTCCTAATAAAGTCTTTTAACTACCTGTGGAAAAAAATAAGAAAAGAAAAGCTAGTATCATGAGGTATTTGACTTTGGTCAGAACTGCCTCATGACAGAATCGTCAGGATGGGGCCGGTCATAACTCAGGACTGAGTATACTTGCATCCAAACTGTTACTGTTGGGTAGATTCCAAGTCATGGAACTACCAGGTGTGCAGAGCCAAACTGAACCTTGTGAGATAGGGGCTGCAAGGCTCTGTGAGGGTTCAAAAGCAAACCACCAGGTCTGCCTTCTGAGGTACCACGGTATGGGTTCAGATGATCGTTTAAGTTATGAATTGAGCACTTAACTGTTTGTGTCACCCAGAGATGGCATGGAGGAAAATAGCTTTTCACTGTTTAGTGACTTTCCTAAACGGAAACGGGTGCTTATTTGTGTCCTGCATTTTCTTATATTACTTGGGTTAGTCTGAGTACATTAGAGTACATGGAGAAAAAATCCCAAACCAGTGCAGCCCAAGTCTACAAGTCCAACATCAGCGCATTTGTCACACCTCAATCCACTGTGTCCTCCAACATCTTAACAAACACATGCAGTGAGGTTGGCTACAGGCGGAATGAACTGCCCATCTGGGTTTCTGAGGTTGTTACCTCTTTACTGGAATTAAAAGTGCCTTTTTTGCACCTGGAGCGGTTGGTGTTTGTAACCACTCAGCCACGAGGGTTCCATCTCCTTGTGCAGGACTACTCGTGATTTATTATCTACCCTAATGCTGCTCCCAGGGTGGTACATGGGCCGGTGATAAACTGTGAACTGTTTAAAATCTGTCCATTTGTAGCTAGGTACAGAAAAGAAGGTCAGAGGGCAGGTCACTGCTATTTCCAATTCCAGCAATGTCATGTAAAGGGCAAAGCGCATAGCAGGGATTCTAGACTAAGGACACACTGAGGATGACGAAATACATCGGGGAAAATTACTTGTGATAAATCAGAGCTCCTGAGAGGCTGGGTCAAAAGTCGGGGAGGGCCAGACTCCAGAGTGGGTGGCCTGGGTTCCCACCCTGGCTTTGCCAGTCGTTCACTGTATATCCTTGGCAAGGCATCTCACCTCTCTGGGTTCCACTTTCCTCAGCCATGAAACAAATCAGCCAACGAATCTAAAAACAAATAACCTCACTGCTGTTGAATCCCTTTAGACTCACAGTGACCCTATAGGACAGGGTAACACTCCCCATATGGGTTTTAGAGACTGGAACTCTTTATAGGACTAAAACTGCACCTTCTGCCCTCACCCCAAACTTAACATGTTTCTAATCCACACAATGTTTACAGCTTTAGGTTCTCATCCCTCTACTTCTTCCAAGACACCGAGGAGAATGGAGTGTTCGAGCAATATCCAGGTCACATGACCGTCTTTCTCAGTTCTTATCCCGCCTTTTCCTCTCCTGAGCACAACTGTCATGTTTTCATGAGCATCTGTGGCTATGATAAAGAATACACGTTTATGGGAGGTAATCAGGGCCTGGGTCTTCCATAAACCAGTTGCCAAAGACTTTTTACAGATAGGTAATAGTAGACCCATATGTTTTACTTACCTACTGCTGCCTAGTGACTTTCAATCCCACTCAGTGTGTTATTTGCTCACAATTCTGTAATTTGAGGAAGGTTTGACCAGGGCAGCTCAACTCCGCTCCACATGGCATTGACCAAAGCTGCTAAGGCAGCAAGACCGGGCAAGACGGGTTTGCTTTGGTTCATAGGTCTAGGGCCTTGGTTCTTGCTGTTGCATTGGCTCCCCAATTGTCCTCCATGTGATCGTACCATGTTCTTACCTTTAACTTCCTCACTGCAGGGTGATTTTCAAGATAGATTTTTTGTCAGGATAGTTGGGGTGACGGCCCATGAATAAATCCCTTAAAGGGATTAAATTGAATACACAATTTTATATGTGACTGCCGAATATCCCCCAGAGCACACAAGTTGAAGCCACAGGACATTCTCCCTGAGAGAGGTTCCTTGTAGCTTTTGATTGTCTTCTAAGTCTCTTTTCCTTTTCCACAATAATGTCTGGGTTGCTTTATCAATTGTCTTCCTTCTTTTTATGTGGCACAATCTCTGGCTGTTTAGTCCAAGCCAATGCAGTTCCTTCCCAAACTTACTGGGTTTCCCTTGCACTGGATTACATGATGCACTCCATTTTATGAAAGCCTATCCCCACATCTCTTTGAGATGGATCTCTCTCTGTTTTAGGCTGCAATTCAGCCTACTTAGGCTGTAGCACAGCCTCCTGAAGACTCTTAGAAAATATTTTGTGTATGTACATGAGACTGTCTACAAGGCACTGCATTACATTCTTTTGTGATCTCAATACAGGGTATTATAGCTATCTTGATCTGATCCAACACAGAAGCCATGCTTTCTTGGCAGTGCAGAGGCCATTCCTATTGTGAGACATTATTTTTTGGCAAGAAAGACTTGGGGTTGCAAAATAGGTTTATATTTAATTTCAGCAAGTCCCTTCATATTTCATATTTTTTGCTAAAAACACAACTAAACCTCAAGCAGAAGTAACTTCGTTAGCTTTTCTTTATCCTTCTGTAGTTTATTATTATTTGTCTGTTGTCTAAATTGTTAATGACGCTGAGAGTTCAGATTCTAGATAAAGGAGAAGAATGGCACTGCCGCCCAAAATAGTTGTTCTTGGTGTTAGTTGGTGTAAATCAATTCCAGCCCATCCACTCACTTACTGCCATTGAGTCAATTCTGACTCATGGCAACGGAGTATAATTGCCCTGGTAGGTTTCTGAGACTATACATCTTTACAGTAGAAAGCCTCAGCTCTCTCTCTCGGAGCAGCTGGTAGTTTTGAACTGCTGGCCTTATGGGTAGCAGGACAATATGTCACCAGGGATCCTTTTCAAGACTGTGACCTTTCAGTATCAGATTGTCAGGCCTGCTTTCTTAGGAACCTGTGGGTGGGTTTGAAGCATCAACCTTTTGGTTTTAATATGCAAGTGCTTAGCAAATGGGCTTTATCCTGGTTTGGAAAGCCTAAGTCACTGGTCTTTTGCCTAAAGATTCACTTTCAATGGCCCTGGCTTGTTTCATGGGAAGGGCCAGTTCAGGGGCTCCCGGACAGATGGTGGGGTAGGATCCTTATTTAGTAGGGCCATATTGGGTGGGGGCGGCGGGGCAGTGTGTGTGTGTAATCTGCATCTTTACCAAATGGCCCCCCAGAGACTCAAATGAGAAACACGGGCCACAATTGTCTTCTGCATCTCTTGTTGCTGCCTTTTGGGGATTTTTCTGTCTTTTAGCAGCCCTGGAGGCCCCTCCTATCTAGGCAGGAAAAGGAGCCAATTAATAAATACACACTAAGGTGTTAGACAGTGATAACAGCTAATCGCTTCCAAGGACAATTGCTCTCAGAAAGAAAAAAAAAAGAGAGCTCATGGGGAAAAAAATAAAAAATTATTTAACTCCAGTGAATAGTGTCTCCTGGATGATTTGTGTGTGTGGGTGTCTGAAGTCCCTCACATCAGGCTCTTCCTCTGCTTTCATGTAAATTGAACTTTAAACACATTCCCCAGGAAGGGTTTGAATGCCTCTGTGTATGGAAGCTTCTTGACAGAAGAGGGATTTTTGTCTCTTTTGTTCACTGAAAGAGTCCCAAGGCCTGGCACTTAATAAGTAAATAGCAAGCTGTTTGAATGAATGAGTGATTGAGGTAAAGAAGCCTTCTGCAGCCATCCAGGTTGAGACTGCCCTCTCAGAAGCCTGACTCTTGTCTAAAGTGAGGTACACCTCTCCCCCTCCCCATTCATGCTTCCCCGTGGTCTGCCTGGGATTGAGCTGAAAAATGATATTTCATACATGTCGTCCTCATTATAACATCATCCCTCAGAGCGAAGCTCTCTGACCACCCTGAAGACCTGTATTTAATGTGAGGAAAGGTGATTTAATGGAGTGGAGAGTGAAGCATAAAGCAGACAACCCTTTCAGAACAGCAGAGCAGGCTGATCTTCCAAGGGGAAAGGGACAAAAAGGGAAAGGAAAAAAATGGGGGTGGGGGGAAACCCTAACTCTCACTCTCCTAATAGACTGAAATTAGAAGTCCTTTTGGTCAGCTCCATAAGAAGACAAAACTGAAAGGGGGTTCATCCCACCCTCTTCCCCACCCCGCCAGCGCATAGCTGACTTACCATGCATTTACCTTGGAGCTGATTATGTGCTGAGTTGAGGCAGACAGGGAGAATTTATTGGCATTTGGTCTCCCTTCACACATTTTGTTACAGCCAGACATCAGGGACTGAGCTGCGGGATATTAAAGGATTTGGAAGAGTTATCAGGGAATGTGACATATTTATCAAAACCAGGGAGATATTAGAAAGCTGGGTTGCTGCTACACCTGGGTGTGTTACATGATTAAAAAAGTAATGACAATGCATCCTCTTGATGGATTTTGCACCTGGGTGAATACTGAGCAGGTCTGCTGGACCACCGTGGGTGGAGAATTCACACCTAACAACCCCGTTGGTCTCGGAAGAAAACTGTGGCTGCTAGGTCACACTTGGAATCCAGGTAGGGTCTTGGTTAAGCATGACTGCTAATCAATAGGACGGCACTTGGAATTCACCAGCTATCCCAAGTGAGAAAGATTACAGTCTTGGAAACCTTCCGGGAGGTTCTTCCCTGGCCTACAGGGTTGCTGTAGTCAGAATTGACCTGACTTCCATGGCATTGAGCTGTTTTGAGTTTTGAATGGCTGAATTGGAGACTTCAGGATTGGAGGAAGACTTGAGAACAACCTGAGATATGCAGGCGACTCACCTTGCTTGCTGCAAGGGAAGAGGAGTAGAAGCACTTACTGATGAAGTTCAAAGATGATAGTCTTCAGTATGGATTACAACTCGAGGTTAAGAGAACAAGAATCCTCACCACTAGACCAATAAGCAACATGAGAAACAGAGAAAAGATAGAAATGGTGAAGCATTTCATCTTACTTGGACCAATCCACAACCAGCGCTCATGGAAACATCTGTCAAGAAATCACTGGACAAATTGCATTGAGAAAATTTGTCACCTTAAGAACCCAGGAGCATCTTGACTCAAGGCATGATTATTTTCATGTGGAAGCTGGAAAATGCATAAGGAAGTCCCAAGAGAAGAATTGATGCATTTGAAATACGGTCTTTGTGAGGAATATTGAATACACCAAAGAACTTCTAGGAGAACAAACAAATCTATGTTGGAAGAACTACAGCCAGATTGATTCTTAGAAGCGAGGATGGTGACACTTGGCTTCATGTACTTTGGGTGTTATCAGGAGGGACCAGTCCCTGGAGAAGGGCAGCATCTTGGCCAAGCCAAAAGGAGGACAAACCTCCACAAGATGGGTTGACACAGTGGCTCAAATGTAGGAATGGCTGTGAGAATGGCGCAGGGAAGCGTGCTGTTTTGTTCTGCTGCACATAGAGTGGTCATGAGTTGGAACCAAATTGACAGCACCTGGTTACGCAATGGACTAACAGCAAGATCAGCCATTCAAAACCACCAGCCACTCCTCAAGAGAAAGATGAGGCTTTTTTTACTCCCATAAAGAGTCACAGTGTCAGAAACTCACAGGGGGAATTCTACCCTGTCATATAGGCTCACTGTGAATTGGCATCGACTCTATGGACGTGAACAGCAGCAACAACAAAAACAACAACAAAACACTAATGGTGGCTGGGTGCATGCGCAGACACCCATCCACTTGCACTGGGCTAAGTTAGTGGTTTCAGCAGGAAGCTTACCTCGGTGGCTTCCAGAACTCCCCTGGACTGAACCAATTTACACCAGGTCCTTCAAATATTCCTGGTACCCTGGGTATCTTTCATTTCCCGGAGTTGGTTGTGTGACTTAGGCTTGATGATCATGGGGCCACATGAAGGACACCTATGTGTTCCAACCACTGCCTTCCGAGAGAGTGCTGCGGCCCATTGCCTTCAAGTCAGTCAGCTCCTGACTCATGCGGTCTCCATGCGCTACAGAACACAATGCCCACTGGTCCTGCCCCGTTCCTTCAGTGGGTTGTAGATTTGACCCCTTGTCAGCTGGGGGGTTTTCAGTGGCTGATGTCTGAAAGGAGGTCACCAGGCCTTCCCTCCTAGTCTGACTGTAGCCTGAAACCGTTGCTGAAATCTGTTCAGCATCATAGTAATATGCCAGCCTCCACTAGCAGATAGGTGGTAGCTGTAACAGGAGGCACACTGGCCAAGAATCAAACCCAAATTTCCTTCATGACTAGTGAGAATTGTGCCATGGAGCCACCATTTCCTCTCTTCTGGTTTCTAGTGTTTATGTATACAAGATCACAGTACCTTCTAACAAGCAGTAAATAAGACTGTACCACGAGTCACCTCTATTTAGCACTCCCCCCATTTTTCCACATGAATTATTCAGTGTATGACAGTTTCAATATGTCTGTCTTTTTAAAAATTGCTGGGTGAACTTAAAACAGCACAAGGAAGTGCCAGCATAGCAAAATGATACCCACCTGCTTATTTATCTTAAGAGAAGAAAAGTCTTGAATGCATTCACTCAGGTGAAAATATCATTAACAGAAAGAACTGACTAATGGTCACCAGGACCCATGGTTAATCCAGGCTTGGTCATCTGATTCCAATCCATCAGACCTAGCTATAAATCACTTATATATCTGGGTAATAAAAAGCAAATATAAATTTTCAAAAAGATTAACATTGCATGGGATATAAAGAGACTCCATAACAACTACAGGCATAAATATGTCTCAAGACAAACTCATTGTGTACATCTGGAATACATATTATCTCTTGCTGAAACACGTTTCCCACTAGACCCTACCCCAAGCCAGTAAAAGTCATTAATTCTACAGTAAACTCTGGATTCTACTACTCTGAAATGGGAGCTGTGTCTCTAGACCTAATTTGGGGCTGTTCATACTGAGGACTCACCAATACCCTTCTGTAGGGACCACAGTCCAGGTGAGAATCAGGAAATCTGGACGACAGGCAGGATATAGGAGCACTGAGACCTCAATATGCTTCTAGGGGAGCATGGCCCAATGGAATTCCATTTCTGCACCCCTGGCAGGAGGAAGTTGATCAGGAAAGTAATGGTTTCTAAGGCAGTATTTCTTAAACTTTCACATGCATGCACTTACCCAGGTTCCTGGAAATCAGGGTGGGAGGCAGATTCTGATTTTGTGGGTTCAGGGTGGGATCTGGGATTCTGCAGTTCTAGAGGCCCTGGTACTTTTGGGCTGTTAACCACAAAGACAGTAGTCTTAAACCCCCAGCCACTCCTTGGGAGAAATATGAGGGTGTCGACTCCTGTCAAGAGTGACAGTCTGGGAAACCCACAGGGGCAGTTGTACCCTGTCCTATAGGGTCACTATGAGTCTGCCAGTCCTGGGCCACCCTCATATCTTTCTGATGTTTGAACCCATCTTTGCAGCCCCCGTGGCCATGCGTCTTGCAAACGGCCTGGCTCTTTGTCACTGGCCCTCTCCTTTAATCTGACCAGAAGGGTTCGTCATCTGGCCCTCTCTCTGACAAGGTTCTGCCTTGGTTTACTAGTCCTCCACTACCTGACAGTGGTTCCATGATTAGCATAAGGTTTTCAGTGGTGTATTTCATCATCCTCAGTGTGTCCTTACTCTAGAAACCCTGCTGCGGCATTGCCCTTTACATGACAGAGCAGTGACCTGCACCCTGACCTTCCTTTCTGTACCTAGCCACAAATGGACAGATTTTAAACAGGTCACAGATTATCACCGACCCATGTACCACCCTTTGATCGGCATTGGAGTAGATAATAAATCACGAGTAGTCCTGCACAAGGACATGGAGCCCTCGTGGCTGAGTGGTTACAAACAACAGCCGCTCCAGGCGCACCAAAGGCGCTTTTAATTCCAGTAAAGAGTTAACAACCTCAGAAACCCAGATGGGCAGTTCTTTCCACCTGCAGCTACCATCACTGCATGTGTTTGTTAAGATGGAGGAGGACATATTGGATTGGGGTGTGACATATGCGCTAATGTTGGACTTGTAGACTTGGGCTGCACAGGTTTGGGATTTTTTCTCCATGTGCATTTACCCTTTATCTAAAGCTCTATTTTATACATTTCAGTTTCAGTGGATTTATTTCTCTAATGTACTCAGACTAACCCAAGTAATATAAGAAAAGGCAGGACACAAGTAAGCACCCGTTTCCGTTTGGGAAAGACACTAAACAGTGAAAAGCTATTTTCCTCCATGCCATCTCTGGGTGGCACAAACAGTTAAGTGCTCAATTCATAACTTAAACGATCATCTGAACCCATATCGTGGTACCTCAGAAGGCAGACCTGGTGGTCTGCTTTTGTAACCTCACACAGCCTAGCAGGCCCTATATCACTCGGTTCAGTTTGGCTCTGCACACCTGGTAGTTCCATGACTTGGAATCTACCCCACAGTAACTGTTTGGATGAAAGGTACTCAGTTCTCAGTTATGTCCGATCCCATCCCGACGATTTTGTCAAGAGGCAGTCCTGACCGAAGTCAAATACCTCATGATTCTAGCTTTTTTTTTTCTTATATTTTTTTCCACAGGTAGTTAAAAGACTTTATTTAAAAGGCTTTGAAGTCAAAAGTAACACCCTTGATAGAATTTTCTTTCATCCTTTAAGTCGGCTCTGCAAATATATAATCAGTGATTTAGCTGTAAGATCAAAGATACGTTAATTTATTTAAGATAAAATATATATTAGTTCTTAAACTTTATTCCATAAAGTACATATTTCCCTATAAATTCCCTACCTATACAAAAGAGGTAAATATAAAAACAAACACAAAATATAAAAACCCCAACAAAACAGTAACTGAGCATCTTTTTAAAAAATTTTAAAAAACTAACAAGAGAAACCAATATTGAGTGTCTTAGTTAATATTAAAAAAAATGAAAAATCTCTGGATGGGTAACTCCCACCCCCTGGTTTTACATATCTCACCGTCATCAGTCTGTGGGTCTTGAATACATTGGATATAAACTTACAGCTACAATGGCATCAGAGGTGTGTGGTATAGCATGAGTGCATGCTACTTATGGTAAACTATCTAAAAAAAGAAAGAGAAGCAGATGGTCATAATGCAGCTCATCATAACTATAATACAGAACAACTCAGAGATTGTGTTTTCTGGGTCTTTGAACTGATATGAGCCAATTGAGTTGTGGGATGATGAACTGAATGTGAAATTGACCTGTTTTTTAAAAGCTTGAATGATCTGGAGGTTAAATGGAATGGGGGAAAGTATGGTTTAAATCCTTGGAATAGTGATTTGGGGACCTTTCAGGAACCTGTTTCATGACGCCAATTTACTTCCAACACTGTGGATAGTGACATACATTCAATGAAGCAAGTGCTTGACTGCCAACTTTGAGCCGGCTCTATTATTGCCTACTCAGCCTATCCAGACATTTCCTTGCAAACTGGCATTATTTTTTTCAGACAAATAAGTTTCTAATGGCTTATTTTTTCAAGTTCCATAAACCACATCATTTAATAACAAAATTTTTTTTAATCTCCACAAATGAAAAGGTGGTTATAAAGTATAAACACCAGGGTTATTGGGTAAAAGGGACTGCAAGACACAGGGTACTAGGAACTTCAGAATCCTAGGGATTTGGGTGGAAAAATTGATTGAGGCACACTAAGACACCGCTTGATGTGGAATAGCCCTCATGTGAACCTACAACGTGTGATATCTAGACAGTGACCCCTACTCAGTCACAATCACCGACTCCTCAGAACTGTTTTGGAGTCAGGGGAGACTGCATATAATGTCCCCAGAAAGGATCAGTGTCTAGGCTGGAGTCTGAACGCATCAAAATATTAAAGATGCTTGCTTCTGTTTGCATCACTTTTATCCATATCATTCTTCTGCAGGCAAAACCCAGTCCCAGGCGGATGGCAACTACAGTAACCAGACTGTTCTGTCTGACTTCTACGTTAGGACACATAGACCATCTGAATAAACCCTTTGATTCTGTGTCCCTCTCCTTCCCATAGGCAAAATTGCAGCCAGCACCAGACCTTAAACCTGCAGACTAAAGGTTTGTCAAAAGTCTAGAAAGAGCAGTCAATACCCTGAAAACCTAGCCTGCAGAAGAGAAGACACAGAATCATAAGCTACAACTGAAGAAAAAAAAAAAAAGCTCCAGGTGGGTGTCATTCAGACAACTGATTCCAATGAAAACACTTGAGCTTCTCACAGTGCAAAATTGCTTTTACTTCCATACTATTGTAATTCAAACAGTTTCCCATATCTCACCTCCAAATGTAACTCCAGCAGATTCAAGTATATTAAGGAAGAGGCAATTATTCTGGTGTTTCCCCTGCACCGATTATGGAGCATCAAACAGTTTTACTATTCTCAGCTCATGCCTTAGATTTTCAACTATTTGAATGGGAAGGAAATCTTAACATGCCGCGTTTCATAGGCTGACTTCAGTGTTGCCTCACGCAGATTACGTTTTTCATTTCTAGAGTGCCTCCACATGAGTTTTTTTTTTGGGGGGGGGGGTGGGTTAAGGAGCATTATCATTTTCCATCATCAGTTGTTGATGGGAAATTTTACATCCTGCAGGTTCCCGTATACAATAATTACATTAAACAGTGGAGCTTTCTGTATCTTCCTGTTTTTCACAACAGGTTATGCTCACTCATATTCTTAGCTTATCACGCCAAATGTCCAAGTTGCACAGGTGGTGTTAATTGAAGGGCGGAATGATTCATGCATTGGTCACTTTAGCATTGCAAGTTCTTGAGCATCTTGATTTTGAAATTCAGTAAAGTGAGATGATGCCTTAGCCAGTTAAATGCTACTCCTTCCAAACCTCACGTACACTCAGACATATCTGAGCAGAAGTCACATTATCTACGCGAAACAGCTTTGGGTGCTCCCCAGCTATATGCAGATGCCCACCAAATATGAGATTATTTTGCTTTCTCTGACTTTGCTCTTAATAGCAGTCAGCCTCATTTCCATCTCCTTTGTAGATGCTTGTGAATTCTGGGGGGCCTATGGCATAATGGTGGGCTTATGAGATTAAAAAGATCTTTTAGGGAAGTTTTCTTGATGTGCATTTAATATTTAATTACAATTCTCTTTTATACACGTGTGTCTGTGGATTTCAACATTTCAGTGCACAGATTAGCACATTCCCATAGCGGAGTGAACCTCCCTTCTGTCATGTCTATAGGTATTTCTCCTTCCTATGGGCAGCTGGACAGTAATTTATCTGGGGAACGTCTGGTAAACCAGGACAATGGTGCCTCCCCAGCATTCTGTGATGAAGGGCCAGGCCATTGGTTACCTTTATAAAAGTCTCCTGACACGTCCTAGTGATGTCTGTTTCTGGGACCATAGTGGCTTCCTCTTCCTCGGTTGGTCTTGTTGGTAGGTGCTGTCCAGTTGGTCTGCTTCAAAGCAACCCCAATGTACAGGACAAGGAAAGGCTTGCCACTCCTGGACCACCCTCATTTCTTTCTGATGTTTGAACCCATCGTTGCAGCTCCCATGGCCATGCATCCTGCAAACGGCCTGGCTCTTTGTCACTGATCCTCCCCTTTAATCTGACCAAAAGTGTTCGTCATCTGGTCCTCTCTCTGACAAGGTTCTGCCTAGTTTTACTAGTCATCCACTACCTGACAGTGTATAAATGATTAGCATAAGGTTTTCAGTGGTGTATTTCATCATCCTCAGTGTGTCCTTATTGGGGGCTCTTACAACTCTTTTTACAATCCATACACCAATTGTATCTGACATAGTCATACGTATATTGCCATCATTCTTTTCTAGACATTTACTTTCTATTGAGCCCTTGGGATCAGCTCCCCCTTTTTACCTCCTCCCCCACTCGTGGTTCCTTGATAGATTATAGATTGTTATTATTTTCATATCTCACATCGACCATTGTCTCTTTTATCCTCAGCTTTCTGTTGCTCCTCTCCCTGCGAGGGGTGTGCAGTTATATGTCATTCATTGCTATCGGTTCTCCTTCCTCCCATCCTCTACCCCTCTTCCCCCTACCCTTTTGGTATCTCTATTCCCATTCCTGTTCCTGGGTTCCATGTGTTGTGAGTTTTATCTCTTGCTAATACCTATGCACTCTAGTCCAGAGTGGGAAGCGGCACTGGGGTGATGATAGTGGGGGGTGACAAGGCCTCAAGGGGTCAGAGGCAGATTGTGTGATTCATTGGTGCGATCCATGTCTCCTCAGGGGGGCCTCTACCCAGTGGGACACAGCATCTGGGAGGCTTGTGGCTTTCTCCTGAGACAGCATGGTGGCCAAGGACCCGGGCATTGAGGGTGGGACTCTGGGCCTGGGGTGGCAGCACTTGCCGAAGCCACCCCCTCCCCCAGGCACCCACCTGGATATGGACGAGCACGTGAGACAGTTGGCTGTGAACTTTGAGGGTGGCCTCAGCGTCACAGAGCAGGTGGGGTCTGGCCTGAGTCAGCTCCCACAGCTCCAACCAGGAAGCCCTGCCCCCAGCCGGGGATCAGCAGTTATCCCAGCATGCTCATTCTTCCCCCTCAGCTTCTGTCTGGTCAGCCCTTCAGCTTCCTGGCTGGGTTTAGAACTTGTCCTAAGCTCCCAGAGGGCCACCGTCCTGAGATCTTGCTCAGCGCTTCAGGCCTTTCTGCAAACTCTCCTCCCAGGAGCCCATTATCACTAGCAGTTTACCCCTTGCTCTAACGATGCTCCAGGAGGCCTGCTTGGGAAGTGTTGGGCTGTTGCCTGGTTCAGTCCCACTAACTGCTCCTCAGGAGAAAGAAGAGGTTCCCTGCTCTTGGAAAGATTTACTGGCTTGCAAACCCTCTGGAGGATCCCCATGAGTCAGCAGGTGGGGTCATTCTAAAGCCCGGCACTCCGCAGGTAGCCACGTTGTGTGCCACCCAGCCATGCTGTGTGTTTGGAGGAGACTGCACACCCTTCAAAGGTAGAAGCTGCACCCCTCCATGGTTCTTGCATGCAGCAAATGCAGGGCCCCTGAGACTCCGGGCCAGCCTCTGGGCTAGGATCATGGGCAAATCGTTATCTCGCCTAAGCTCCATCTGGGCTGGAAACGCAGTAGCTTGTACTGTGACCTGGGTCAGCCTGGGGCTGTGCAGGGCATCCTCAGCCCAGCTCAACTCTTCCCAGAACGCCCTTGCAGTTGTAGGGAGCCCCTGGCTTGGGAAAGTGACCCTGCTAAGTGGGCTTTGTGACCAGGCTCCCTGATCCACCGACCCAGGTTTGCCTCCTCCACAGGCTGCAGACAGCAGGGGCTGCCCTGGGTTTCCTGAACCCGGGTCCTCTCCAGAGACAGTGTGGGCAGGACCTGGAGGGTGTGGAAGTGAGTCGTGCTGGGAAAGTGGATGGAGGAACGGAGGGTAGGGTAGATGCTGGGTGGGCTGAGGGGGCAGGAGATGCCCTGCAGAGTTCTAGAACCAGGGCTGAGGAATGTGGGAGCTGTTGGGGCCAGCTGGCACTTTCGTGAGTTTTAGGAGCTCCCTGAATTCCATCCACATTGACCCTCTCCAGCCCCACCTTTGGCAGATGCTGGAAGAGAAGTTCAAGGTCTTCCGGGAGAAAGGGCAGAGTGTGGGGCTGCCAGGGTGCAGGCCCTGAGGGAGCTGGCAGGTGCCCTGGAACTCGCCTACCCAGCTCCATGGCCCAGAGTCAAGTCCACAGGAGCGGCGTTGAGGCCACATGGGTGAGGCTGGACAAGGCAATGAAAGCCCGCACAGAGGTGGGTGCCCAGAGGGACAGGCCAGTGACAGCCAAGGGGTTCTGGACACAGGGGCCTACCCCAGATGTGTGTGCATGTGTGTGCGTGTCTGTGTGTGCTCATGTGTAGGGGTGGGCATGTGGGTGTGTGCATGCATACTTCTGTGTGTATTCTCGTGTGCACATGTTTGTATGAAGGGGCATGGCTGACTCCAGCTCCCAGCATCAATCAGCCTTCCCCGTCCAACCACGCTCCTTCCTGCCCCCAGTTTGGAGTCGTTCAGCGCAGGTCACTCCTTGTGGCAGGACCACGAAGTGGGCTCTCCCAATGCTCCCTGAGCACGGGCCGCAGTTTCGTTGGGGGCACAGGCCCTGCTGGTCTTCTTGCTGACCGCCACTCTTAGAGCTCCCTGCCGCCCCTCCCCACACCCTCCTTTCACGGGATCTGGTGTCTCAGTGCACTGAGCACCTGACAGGTCCTGCAACCAAAATCCTGGGGCTGGGTGGCCCCGGGGCCAGCCCTCTCCTCATTGACTGTTGGAGGTGCTACAGGCAGACCCCCTGACAGGCAGCCCACTCGCTCCCTGAGCCGCCGTCCTCATGTGCTCAGGGCTCCCCATCTTTTTGCCTTCCACCCAACATGCGTGTCAAGACCCTTGCCTCCCTCGGGCCCTGCCTGTGGCCCCCGGGCCTCATCAGGAACCTGCTGTGATCAGAGGAAACCATCCATCTTCTAACTACCTAAGGGCCAGAAGGCGCGAATGTACAGCGATGATAATAGGTAAAGGTCACGGTAAAGTCACAGAGGACAGGAAAGACAGGGGCGAGAGAATACAATACAGAGTCAGACATGTTTTATTAGGCATGCTCACTTCAGCTCCTTTGATGGACCACGTGGAACTGGGAGAAGTGGAACCTTTGCGATCTTGGGACGTGTATAGGGAGCCTGGAGACACACCTCTTCAGTAGTGACATGGTCACAAGGTGGGCGGTATCTATCGTAAGGCCCCTGTACTTGAGCTCACCAAGGTGAGGAAAGCTAATACCTGCATTGGGGGAAGCTACAAGGGGGGCTGGGTGTCACGGGGGGAAGAGAGGGCAAAAGGATCATATCTGCTTCTACACAGAGATACAATCAGCCATGTGCTCACATTATGGCAGCCTAGCTGTTAACGGAGAATCCGTGGGAATGATTTTTAAAGCAGGATAATGTACTTGGACTTTACCTCTAACTTACCAAAGTAGAGGCTTTCCTACCGTGGGAATACCAGCTTTCCAGATTCTCCCTGTTATAAGTTAGGGAATAGAGTCTTCGTCCTATTTCCCTCCGTGTTAAAGCCCCACAAATCCCCAAGCCACAGTCTTTGCTCAAAAGGAGGTGGCCCTGTTCTCAGGGAGAAAGTTGCTGGCCCTCCTTCCCGCTGTGCCCTCGACTTCCACAAGGCGGCGCTCGAGCTATGGGCCACATGCAGAAGGTGGTCCTGGTGGAGGGTGCTGTCCTTGGCCACGACCTGGTGTCTTTGGAGGTCCTGCAGCGCCAGCACTGCCTCCTGCAGGGGAGGGCCCCAGTCCCTCCCCCCCGCAAGAACCCCTCTTCTGTAGGCAATGGATGGATGAGGAACCCTCAACCCCAGCTGACCCCAGGCAGGACTGCAGCCCGCCCCTTCCCCCTCTGGGATGGGGGGTGACGGGCCTGGGCTTGACCTAGGCTAGGGTACAGCCAGGATGGCCTGCAGAGTCCTGGGTGGAGGAGCATTCAGCCTGCTCTCTGCCAGCTGCAGAGGGAGCTGGTGGCTGTGGACGAGGTGGTGGTTCAGATGGGGATGGAGGCCATCCAGGTACACCCTGTGGTCAAGGAGGGCCTGGCCGGGCAGCTGGCTGAGGTGCTGGAGGCCTGGGCCACCTGAACATGAAGGCCTGGGAGAAGGGCCAGCAGCTGGAGTGGGTAGCCCATGGCCACACCTTCCTCAGGCACTGCCAGGAACTGCTGTATGTGCCACCCCACCTGGATGGGGGCTCGCTCTGTTCCATGCGGGTGGGGGCACCCAGCTCTTCCCTGCCTCCTCCCTGTTCTGCCCTCTGGCCCTGAGACCTGTTCCCATGCCCTGTCCCCCACCCAGTACTCGGGCTCAAGAGAAGCAGGCGCTAGTCTATATCCTCAGAAGGGCCAGCTGGGGCCAAGGAGACACTGGGGCAGGAGCTCTGCCTGAGAGCACAGGCAGTGCGGCCGGCGGGGTAGCAGCTGCTGGACATCAGCCACGTCATGGCCCCAGAGATGTGCGCGCTGAGGGCTAGGGCCAGGGTGGTGCGTGGCCAGAGCTCCCTTTCCTGCTGCTCCCTGCTCCACGGTAACCCAGCCCTGCCCCACCCAGGCGACACCCTGGGCCCCTCCCAACAGCCCTCTGCCCCCCAGGTCACAGTGTCTCCGGGAGCTGGACAGGCAGCTGCAGGAGCTCCGGACGGCCTGGGCCCTTCACCAGGAGCACTGCCAGGTGAGTCAGGACTAGGAGGAGCTGCGTGGAATGCTGGGTCAGGCCGAGGTCTGGCTGGCCTCCTGAGAGGACCTCCTGCTAGACCCTGACTGTGGAGTGAGCAGGGATCCGCCCCTTAGAGGGCCACATGCCTGGCACCAGGACTTGGAAAGGCAGCTGGCGGCCCATGAGGAGAAGCTCACCCAGCTCCAAATGTAGGTGAGGGTGTGGAGGGCGGGACTGAGGAGGGGTCGAGGGGCCTCCACCTGTGGTGGGGTCTCCAGAGCATTGATCTACCCTGAGGGGCACCCCTTCGGGAAAACAGCCACAGGGTCCTGTCCTCCATGGGCAGTCTGGCTCTGTGGGGTCCATCACAGCTTCTTCTGCCCAACTGCTCCCTCCCCTCCTCTTCCTGGTTTCGCCCTCTGAGAGCTTCCCCCAGAGCAAGCCCTGTGGGACACACAGGGTCACTATGGGTGGAAACCAATCAATAATCTCATGGGTACAGAGCACACTCTGAGGAACACAGGGGAGGTGACACTAGCTACAGAGAATCTGAGTGGAGCAAGGGTTTGTAATCCTTGTGTAGGCTGGGGGTGGGGCTGATAGGGGGGGGGATTGATACCACAGGATCCTGTGGGACTGAAAGTGAGGACCTGAGGGTGGACGGGCAGAGGGAGTGCCCCATCCTCTGAGGCAGGAAGGTGGTCAGCTAGGGTGAGTACGGAGAAAGATGAGCAGGGGCTGCTGCAGTCACGCAAATGTCACGTAAGAATCTCACTTTAGTATAAAATGTTTGTCTCCATTGCAAAGCCACCTCTAGCAACTAGGATCCCCTCTCTCCCCATCTGGAGTTGACGAGTGAAGAAAATCAAAAACTGAAGCAAAGCAGTCCACAGGACTAACGGACCACCAACACCACAGCCCTCCATCCTTGTCCTGGAGACCAGGAGAGTTAGATGGTGCCCAGCCACCGCCTCAAACTGCTCTGGTTGAACTCAAACTGGCAACTTGTGCACAGCTTGAAAGCCAATGGAAGGTGACTTCATGAAGAGAGGGCATTACAAGTTTGACAGGGACTGCTGGAACCCCGAGAACAGGGCCCTTCAAATTCAACACAGAGCCCAGCTCCGGGAATCACCCCTGCCCAAGCAACAGTCGAGCTGATAAAGTGAACGCATGGCACCTGTGAGGCAAGTGCTTCCCAGAGCAAAGAGGAGCATTTGCCCTCAAAGTTCAGGAGGGAGGGAGGGGCCAGGGAGAAGGCAAGAAGAGTGCTGTGTTATATTATGAGGGCTGCAAACAAAATGTGTATAAATTGTTAAACTGCTCTGCATGTTTCCATTTAAAACAAAACCCTCTATATTAAAATTCATATATATATATGTGCATTATATGTGTGTATATATATATATATATTAGTCAAACCCAAGGTCAGAAAAAGGCATGCCTTGGGCTGCTGCTCATGGCAAGGTCAGTGGTCTGAAACCCATCACAAAGACGCGGCTCGGCTGTCTGCTCCCGTAGTGACAGCCTCAGCAACACAGGGGCCGTCGAGTGCTGTCCTACAGGGCCTCGATGATAGAAATCGACTCGATGGCAATGATTTGAGTGCTTTGAAGGTCAGAAACTGTAGACAGTGATCTATAAACGTCCTTCTCTCCTGTAAGGTGTCTGTAACACAATCAAAGGAAAACAATCGGTCTGCTCTCCAGATCTTCAATGGGACCATTTCCAGGGAGCCTGGTCATACCCTGCCAGACTGTGCCTTCTCAGATCCGCTGGCACTGCTAGGAAGGTTGTGGGTCCTGCAGGGATGGGGGACTCTCCAGTCTGCTCCCCAGCAATAGAGGCACTAGGCCAAGACTGGAAGAGCCCCGGCAGGGGAGAGTGGGGAGGTTGAGGCAGTCACTGTGCCCTGCTTCTGACACTCTTCATATGGCTGCTATGGTCACCCTTGACCTCAGGGAAGGCCAAGGGTCACCAGGGCAGAAAACACTTCTTTTTTATGGTGAGGGCCATATCGGGTCTCAACTTCACTGCTAATTAGCTGTGGTCTCTAGCAAGTAACCCAGGCCCTCGGTGCACCCAGTTTCCCCAGTGCTATCTGGAGTCCCAAGAAGGGCCAGGTACAGCCAGGCTGCTTGCAGCTGGGGCAGAACCAGCAGCTGCCCTCACCGTGCCCTGAAGCCAGAAGCCCAGAACTCAAAGGCTGAGCTTTGCTGAAGGTCGTCTGACATGGCCTCTCAGCTTAAGTAAGGGGTCCCAACTCCAGGCTGCACAAGTTGCTCCCTGGAACACGTGGCCCGGGCCCCCAATGTGGGCACACAGAAAGCAAGTTCACCTCTCAGGGGTTTGGCAGAGCCGCAGCACAGCAAGGGTCTCCCTGGAAGCCCTTCCAGCCCATGCCCAACACCTCCCCCAAACTCACCCCGGCTCCAGGCTGCTGGTACTCACTGTAGGTCCTGTCACCACTGCTGGGCCCTGGGGGCAGTGCTGGGCCGCCACTCCAGCAGGCTCTCCGCTAGTGGGGCAGGCTGCCCCCTGGTGGCCACCCATCTTCACTTGGTGCTGAAACATTGCAAACTTGGTTAAGAGGAGCTGAGAAGAGAGGAGAAGGGTTCCAGGGGGCCCTGGCTGGTGTGGTTGTGAGACACCTCAGTGAGTGACTGGGCAGGGCAAGACTGGACAGCCACAGAACTTGCCCCTCTACGCAGAGAGGGGAATAGGAAGCCACAGCTGTCCTCAGTCCAGACTGATGTTCCCCATAGCCCCTTGTGCATGCAGCCCCCCCTCCACCACCCGTCTTCCTTCGGCTCCTGGGCACCTTCCTTGCCCCTAGCCCCTTCCTCACTAGGGTGTGCTCATAGTCCTCTCTCCTCAGGCCACCAGCTGCTGGCTGCTCAGCCAGCTCTGCAAGTCCTCGGCTTCCCTCAGGAAGCCCTGCAGTGCCAGCATCCTCTTCAGATCCTGGCCCCTGTGGTGACAGCTGAGTCCCCCAACAGTTAGTGTGCATGTGTCCACACTCTGCAGGACAAGGGACCCAATCAAAGGGGCTCCCTGAAGGACAAGGTTCTTCATGGTCTTTGCCCAGGCTGCTCCTCTGGATTCAAGAAGCAAACCCAGGGCAGGGGGAGTTGGGGCTGGCGAGGGTGTGGCTGTGGGGAAGGGCAGGTGACTGGATCCAGGGAGCCGAGCCCCTGCCCTGCAGGCTCTCCTCAAAGGTTTGTGGGAAGAGGAAACAGTGAAGGACTCATCTTTTCCTGACACATGTCTACAGGCCTCTGTTACGGTTCTCTTCAAGGCAGGGGTAGCATCTAGGGGAATAAGCAACCCCAGCCAGTTTTCTGGTACCCCCGGATGCAGTGACCCTCACTGTTGGGCTGCCAACTCCCACAGTGTCTTCAGCTGCTTCCAGAGCCTCCCCTGCATCACACCCAGCTGCTCTGAGACCTCAGTTACAAGGATCTACATATAACTTCCTCCCTGGAGGATGGACAACAGAAAAGTGGGTGAAGGGAGACAAAAAATGTAAGATCTGACAAATTATCAAGGGTTCATGAGTGAGGGGGGAACAGGGAGGGCGGAGAAAAATGAGGACATGATGCCAAGGCCTTAAGTGGAGAGCAAATGTTTTGAGAATGATGAGGGCAATGAATGTACGGATGTGCTTTACACAACTGATGTATGTATGGATTGTGATAAGAGTTGTATGTGCCCCTAATAAAATGATTTAAAAAAATTAAATCATTTAAATTTCTTAGGACAATGCCATTTGTATTTCAAAGCAACATTCACGAAAACTATTTTTCACCTTCACTATCTTCTATTTAGTTTTAAACAGTGCAAAAACAATTCTTATGCCTTTTTATGAGATGTAATGCAAGTAGACATAAATTTATGCATAATTAAAAATGTGAATGAACAAAATATTTTGTTAAAAAATTTGAACTTTTGTGAAAATCATAGAAAGCATATAGCATTTTATTGAAGGGTTGGGAATGTTTTCCTCTATTTTATTCTAGTATTTGGTCTGAGGTTCTTACGGCATATTCTGATTGTTGTCGTGTAAGAGAATGTACATTCCATATAAGAAAAAACTTTCCTTATAATATTTTCCTATCCATTGCTTCCTGCTGAATCTCTCATTTGTTCTTTTATCATTTTTCCTATAAAACGCCCAGGCTGCTTAATTTTATTCTTATTAATCATTTATATAAGTTAGGAAAATATTTATTATATATACATTTTTATTAAAAATCTTTTATTGGAGACTCTTACAACTTTTGTTGCAATCCATATTGATTGCATCAGGCATTTTGTACATATGTTGCCTTCATTCATTTATAGACATTTCTTTCTTTTTCTTTTTTAAAATCATTTTATTGGGGCTCATACAACTCATCACAATCCATACATACACCAATTGTGTAAAGCACACTTATACATTCGTTGCCTTCATCACTCTCAAAATTTGCTTTCCGCTTGGGTTCCTGGAATCAGCTCATTTCCCCTTTCCCCTATCCCCTTCTCACCCTGCTCCTCTTCCCTCATGAACCCTTAATAATTTATACATTATTATTTTCTCTTATCTTACACTGCGCGGCATCTCCCATCACCCAATTTTCTGTTGCCCATCTCCCAGGGGGGAAGTTATATGTAGATCCTTGTGATCGGTTTCCCATTTCTATACCCACTTCCCTCCCAGTATCGCCACTCTCACCGCTGGTCCTGGGGGGTTCATCTGTCCTGGATTCCCTGTGTTTCCAGTTCCCGTCTGTACCGCTGTGTATCTTCTGGTCTAACCAGGTTTGCAAGGTAGAATTGGGATCATGAGAGGTGGGGGGAGGAAGCATTTAATAACTAGAGGAAGGTTGTGAGTTTCATTATTGCTATACTGAACCCTGAGTGACTCATCTCCTTCCCACGACCCCTCCGCAAGGGATGTCCAGTTGTCTACAGGTGGGCATTGGTCCCCCGTCATGTACTCCCCTCATTCACGATGATATAATCCCACCTCCCGCCTTTGTTGCTTGAAAACTGGTCCCCTCAGCCCTTCATGATCACACATGTTGGTGTGATGCTTCCATGTGGGCTTTGTGGCTTCTGGGCCAGCTTGTTTACTTTCAAGCCTCTAAGACCCGGGACGCTATATCGCTTGATAGCCGGCCACCATCAGCCTTCTTCACCACACATACTTATGCACACATTCATCTTCAGCGTTTATGTGGGGGAGGTGATCACACAATGATGGTTTTTGTTCTTTGGTGTCTGCTACCTGATCCCTTCAACACCTCGTGCTCACTTAGGCTTGTGTGTTTCTTCTCTGTGGGCTTTGTTGCTTCTGAGCTAGATTTCAGCCTGTTTGCCTTCAAGCCTTTAAGACCCCCAGAGTTTCATTATATTGTGCAGAGAGTGGCTATGAGCCAAACCCACTAGACTGCACCCAACAACAGTAACAACAGGACTTGTGCTTCTAACAATATGCTGAAGAAGACCTTAAGAGAATCTCCCCTTCGTTTAGAGCAGCGGCTCTCGACCTGTGGGTCATGTCTACTTAGGGGGTCAAAAAGCCCTTTCATGGGGTGGCCTGAATTATAGCAGTAGCAAAATTACAGCTATGATGTAGCAACAAAAATAATTGTATGGTTGGTTGGTCACGACTACATGAGGAACTGGATGAAAGGGTCGTGAGTAAGAATGTTGAAAACCACTGTCCAAGAGGAAGACTCAATTCTTGATACAGTTGAAGGGCAACAAAATAGACTCAGCCCCAATATAGATGGGATAGCACAGTGGCTGCAACAATAAACACAAGCCAAAGAAACACTGCAAGGATGGCACAAGAAGGGGCAGTGTTTCATTATATTGACATAGAGTTGTTATGAGTCAAAACACAAAAGAAAAAAAAAACAGGACTTGTTTTTCTAACAATGTACCTAAGTAGACCTTAAGAGAATCTCCTATTAGTTTAGCGCAGCGGGCCTCAAACTGAAGGTCGTGACCCCTTTTGGGGGATGAATGACCCTTTCACGGCAGTGGACCGTCCATTAAAGTGGAAAAATTAGAGTTATGATGTAGCAATGAAAATAATTTCATGATTTGGCAATCACCACTACATGAGGAATGGTATGAAAGAGTCGTGGCATTAGGAAGGTTGAGAACCACTTCCCTAGGGCAAGACACAAATCTGGTACAGAAGGGAAGGAAGAGAGCGGCAGTCTCCAACAAGTTGGATTAGCACAGTGGCTGCAACACTGAGGCCAAGCACACAAGCACGGTGAGGGTGGCACAGGTCAGGGCAGCTAAGAGTCAAAACCCACTCGACAGAACTTAATGACAATAACTACAGGACGTGTACTTCTAACAATATGCTGAACTAGATCTTAAGAGAAACTCCTCTAAATTTAGAGCAGTAGTTCTTAACTTGTGGGTCGCGACCCCCTCTCACAGGTGTTGCCCAATTCATAACAGTAGTGAAATCACAGTAATGGAGTAACAATGAAAAAAAAATTACTGTTGGAGGATCACCACAACATTAAGAATTGTATAAAGGAGCCATGCCATTAAGAAGGTTCAGAAACACTGCCCGAGAGGAATACACAAAACGTGGTACTGCAGAAGGGCAGCAAGTGAGAGGCAGACCCTACAAGATGGAATAGCTCAGTGGCTGCAACAATGAGTGCCATCAACGAACCACTGTGAGGACGGCACAGGACGGGGCAGCGTTTCATTATCTTGTGCTTAGAGTTGCTGAGAGTCAAAACCCACTCGACGGCAACTAACAGCAACACAAAAAGTACTTGAGCTTCTAACAATATGCTGACGTAGATCTTAAGAGAAACTCCTCTTAGTTTAGTGCAGGGTTCTCAGCCTATGAATCACGAACCCTTTTGGGGAGTGAGTGGGTTGAATGACCCTTTCACAAGGGTTGCCTGATTCATAAGATTAGCAAAATTACAGTTATGAAATATCAGCGAAAATTTTGTATGACTGGGGGTCCACCACTATTTTGGGAACTGCATGAAAGGGTCGTGAATTTAGGAAGATGGAGAACCACTGTCCGAGAGGAAGACACAAATGTTGGTAGAGTAGAAGGGCAGCAAAGGAGAGGCAGCCCCTCCAAGTTGGAATAGCTCAGTGGCTGCAACAACCAGCGCAAGCAAAGAACCACTGTGAGCAATGCTCAGGATGGGGGAGCATTTCGTTATATTTTGCATAGAGTTGCTATGAGCCAAAACCCACTTGAAGGCACCTAAATAAAATAACAACAGGACTTTTGCTTCTAACAATGTGCTGAAATATATCTTATGAGACATTCTTCATAGTTTGGAGCAGAGATTCTCAACCTGTGGGTCATGACTCCATTAGGGTGATGAACTACCCTTGCACAGGGGTGTCCCACTTCATAGCAGTAGCTACATTACAGTTATGAAGTAGCAATGACGATAAATTTATGACTGGGATTGTACCCACTACATGAGCAGTGGTATAAAAGGCCTGTGGCATTATAAGAAGGTTGAGAGCCACTGTCCTTGAGCAAGACAGAAATCTTGGCAGAGCAGAAAGGCAGCAAATGAGAGGCAGACCCCCAGATGATAGATTAGCGCAGTGGCTGCAACCATGAGTGCAGACAAGAAACCACTGTGAGGATGGCACAGGACGGGGCAGCATTTCATTATCTTGTGCGTAGAGTTGCTGAGAATCGAAACCCACTGGGCAACACCTAACAACAATCACTGTAGGACTCATGCTTTTCACAATATGGTGCTGTAGATCCTAAGAGAAACTCCTCTTAGTTTAGAGCAGTGGTTCTCAACTTGTGGGTCACGAGCCCTTTGGGGGGGGGTCAAATGACCCTTTCACAGTGGAGGCCTGATTCATAACTGTAGCAAAATTAAAGTTACAAAGTAGCAATGAAAATAATTTTATGATTGGGGGGTTCATCACTACATGAGGAAATGAATGAAGGGCAGTAGAGGGGCAGCAAAAGAGAGGCAGCCCCCCAAAAGTTGGATTAGCCCATGGTTGCAACAATGACAACAAGCAAAATAACCACTGTGAGGGTGGCACGACACGGGGTCACGTTTCATTATATTGTGTATAGAGTTGCTATGAGCCAGCACACACTCAAAGGCACCAAACAATAACAACAGGACTGTCCGTCTATGAATATGCGGAAGTAGACCTTAAGAGAAACTCCCCTTAGTTTAGACCAGTGGTTCTCAAACTGTGTCACAGTGCCTTTAGAAGACTAATGAACCTTTCACATGGGTGGCCTGATCCATAACAGAAGCGAAATTACAGTTATGATGTAGCAATGAAAATATTTTATGGTTGGGGAGTCACCACTACATGAGGACTGGTATGAAATAGTAGTGGCATTCAGAAAGTTGAGAACCACTATTCTTGAGGAAGACACAAATCTTGGTACGGAAGGGCAGGAATAGAGAGTTAGTCCCTAACAAGATGGATTACCACAGTGGCTGCAACAATGAGCGCAAACAGAAGAACCACCGTGAGGATGCACAGGGCAGGACAACGTTTCATTACATTGTGCATAGGGTTGTTATGAGCCAAAACCCACTCGAAGGCAGCCAAAAACAAGAACAGGATTTGTGCTTCTAACAATATGCTGAAACATACCTTAAAAAGAAACTCCACTTAGTGTAGAACAGCAGTTCTCAAACTGTGGGTCGTGATGCCTTTTGGGGGGTGGGGGGGAGAATGACTATATCACATGGTGGCCTGATTCATAACAGTAGCATAATTTTAGTCATAAAGTAACAAAGAAAGTAATTTTATGATTGGGGAGGGGGCGTCACCAATACATGAGGAATGGTGTGAAAGAGTCGTGCATTAGGAAGTTTGAGAACCACTGCCCTAGAGGAAGACACAAATCTGGGTACAGTTGAAGGTCAGCAAATGAGAGGCAGTCCCCCAAAAGATGGATTAGCACAGAGACTGCAACAATGAGTGAAAACAAAAGAAAAGTGTGAGGGTGTTAGAGGATGGAACAGTGTTTCATGATACTGTGCATAGAGTTGTTATGAGCCAACTATGAGCCAAACCCACTCGACAGCCCCCGAACAAAATAAGAACAGGACTCTTGCGTGTAATAATATACAGAGCTATACCACAGGAGAAACTCCTCTTAATTTAGAACGGCAGTTCTCAACCTGTGATTTGTGACCACTTTGGTTGGTTGAACAACCCTTTCACAGGGTGACTAGATTCATAAGACTTGCAAAATTACAGTTATGGAATAACAGTTGAAAAAAAAACTTTATGCTTTGGGGACCACCACTACACATTGGGAAGTGTATGGAAAGGTCGTAGAAATAGGAAGGGTGAGAAACACTGTCCTAGAGGAAGACGCAAGTACAGTAGAAGGGCAGCAGAAGAGAGGAAGTCCCTACAAGACAGATTTGCACGGTGGCTGCAACAATGAGCGCAAGCAAAGAACCACCGTAAGGATGATGCAAGACTGGGCAGGACTTTATTATATTGTGCACAGGGTTGCTATCAGCCCAAACCCTCTCCACGGCCCGAACAACTATAACAGGAGGAAACATACATCTAACAGTATGCTCAACTAAACCTTGAGAGAAACTGCTCTTAGTTTAGAGCAGCCGTTCTCAACTTGTGAGTTGAGTGGTATATCCTTTGGGGGTGTTCAAATGACCCTCCCATAGGCGTGGCCAGATACGTAACAGTAGCAAAATTACAGTTATGAAGTAGCAACAGTACAATTTTTTTGGTTGGGGGGTCATTACTACACGAGGCACTGTATGAAAGGGTCGTGGCATTAGGATTGCTGAAAACCACAGTCCTACAGGAAGACACAAGTCTTGATACAGTTGAAGGGCCGCAATATAGAGTCAGCCCCCAAATAGATGGAATAGCATAGTGGCTGCAGCAATGAGCTCAAGCTAAGGGAACACTGTGAGGATGGCACAAGATGGGGCAGCGTTACATTATATGGAGCATAGAGTTGCTATGAGTCAAAACCCACTCGACTGCACCTGACAACAAAACAACAGGACTTGTGTTTCTTATAATGTGCTGAAGTAGACCTTAAGAGAAACTCCTATTAGTTTAGTGCAGCGGTTCTCAACTTTTGGGTCACGAGCCCTGTTGGGGGATGAATGAACCTTTCATAGTGGTCGCCTAGTCATAACAGTAGAAAAGTTAGAGTTACAAAGTTGCAATGAAAATAATTTTATGATTTGGCAGTCAGCACTATATGAGGAACGGTATGAAAATGTTGTGGCATTAGGAAGGTTGAGAACCACTGCCCTAAAGGAAGACACAAGTCTTGGTAGAGTAGAAGGGCAACAAAAAATAGCCAGCCCCCCCAAATATGGCTCCAACAATGAGCACTAGCAAACAACCACTGACAGGATGGCACAGGTCTGGGAAGCATTTCATGATATTGTGCATAGAGATGCGATGAGCCAAAACCCCCTCCGCAGAACTTAACAACAATAACAACAGGGCTTCTGTGTTTAACAATATGCTGAAGTAAATCTTAAGAGCAACTCTTCTTAGTTTACAGCAGGGTTCTCAACATTGGGTCGTGAACACTTTCAGGTGGGGGGTGTTTCGAAACACCCCTTCACAGTGATGGCCTGATTCATAACAGTGGCAAAAGTACAGTTATGAAATATCAATGAATATAATTTTATGATTGGGGTCCACCACTACATTGGGAACTGTACGAAAGGGCCGCAGAATTAGGATGTATGAGAAACATTGTCCTAGAGGAAGACACAAATGTTGGTACAGTAGAAGGGCTGCAAAAGTCAGAGAGCCCCTACAAGATGGAATAGATGCAGCTTGAGTGCAAGAAAAGGACCACAGTGAAGATGGCACGAGATGGGGCCGAGTTTCATTATATTGTGCATACAGTTGGTATGAGCCAACACACACTCAAAGGCACCAAACAATAATAAAAAGAACTTGGGCTTCTAAGAATATTCTGAAGTAGACCTTAAGAGAAACTCCTATTCGTTTAGACCATTGGTTCTCAAACTGTGTGTCGAGACACCTTTGAGGAGAGTAACGAACCTTTCACATGGGTGGCCTGATCCATAACAGAAGCAAAATTACAATTATGATGTAGCAATGCAAATATTTTATGGTTGGATGTCACCACTACACGAGGAATGGTGTGAAGTGGTTGTGGCATTTGGAAAGTTGAGAACCACTGCTCTAGAGGAAGACAGATATCTTGGTACAGAAGGGCAGGAAAAGAGAGGCAGTGCCCAACAAGATGGATTAGCACAGTGGCTGCAAAAATGAGTGTGAGCAAAAGAACCACTATATGGAAGGCACAGGACGGGAAAGCATTTTATTACATGGTGCATAGAGTTGGTATGAGCCTAAACCCATTCGAAGGCACCAAACAACAGGATTTGTGCCTCTAACAATATGCTGAGGGAGACTTTAAAAGAAACTCTTAGTGTAGAGTAACAGTTCCCTAACTGTGGGTCACAACGTCTTAGGAGGGAACAATGAGCATTTCACATGGGTGACCTGATTCATAACAATAGCAAATTTATAGTTATGGAGTAACAAGGAAAATTATTTTTTGATTGGGGGGGTTACTAGTACGTGAGGAATGGTGTGAAAGTGTCATGACATTAGGAAGGTTGAGAACCACTACCCTAGAGGGAGACATAGATCTGGGTACAGTAGAAGGGCAGCAAAAAGAGGCAGCCCACAGCACAGTGGAATACAACAGTGGCTGCAACAATCCGCGCAAGCAAAAGAACCACTGGGAGGATGGCGCAGGACAGGACACCTTTCCATCATATTGTGCTTAGAGTTGCTAGGCGTCAAAGCTACACAACAGAATCTAACAATAACTATAGGATTTGTGCTCCTGACAATAGGGTGAAGTAGATATTAAGAGAAACTCCTCTTAGTTTAGACCAGCGGTTTTTAACCTGTGGTTCGCGACCACTTTTGGTGATCGAATGACCCTTTCACATGTGTGAAATGATTCATAACTGTAGGAAAATTACAGTTACGAAGTAACAATAATATTATGATGGGGGTCACCACTACATGAGAAAATGTATGAAAGGGCCATGGCATTAGGAAATTTGACAACCATTGCCCTAGAGGAAGACACAAGTCTTGGTACAGTAGAAAGGCCACAAAAAAGAGGCAGCTACCCAAAAGTTGGATTAGCACAGTGGCTGCAACAATGCGCACAAGCAAAAGAACCACTGTGAGGATGGCATAGGATGGGAAAGCGTTTCATTATATTGTGCATAGTGTTACTATGAGCCAAAACCCACTCGATGGTACCTAACACCAATAACAACAGAACTTGTGCATCTACCAGTATGCTGAATTCTATCTTAAGAGAATTTCCTCTTAGTTTAGAGCAGGGGATCTTCAGCTGTGTGTCACGACCCCTTTGTGGATATGGAATGAAAATTTCACAGGGGTGTCGTGACTCATAACAGTAACAAAATTACAGTTATGAAGCTGCAATGAAATCATTTTATGGTTGGGGGGGGGTCACCACTAAATGAGAATCGGTATGAAAATATCATGGCATTAGGAAAGTTAAGAACCACTGCTCTAGAGGAAGTCCCAAATCTTGGTATGAAAGGGCAGGAAAAGAGAGGCGGTCCCCAACAAGATGCATTAGCACAGTGGCTGCAACAATGAGCGCAAGCAGAGAACCACTGGGCGGCGTTTCATTATATTGTGCGTAGAGTTGCTATGAGACATACCCATTCGACGGCACCTAACAACAACAACAAATGGACTTGAGCTTCTAACAGTATGGTGAAATAGACCTTAAGAGAAACTCCTCTCAATTTAGAGCAGGGGTTCTCACCATGTGGGTTGTGACCCCTTTGGGGCTTAGACGAACCCTTTACAGGGTTGCACTATTCATAACTTGTAACAAAACGAGAGTTACGAAGTAGCAAAGAATATAATTTTATGATTGGGGTCTACCACTACAAAGGAAACTGTATGAAAGTGTCGTGAATTTAGGAAGGTTGAGAAGCACTGTCCTAGAGGAAGATACAGATATTGGTAGAGTAGAAGGGCAGCAAAGGAGAGGCAGCCCCTACAATTTGGAATAGCTCAGTGGCTGCAACAATGAGCGCAAGCAAAGAACCACTGTGAGGAATGCACTAATGGGGCAGCGTTTCGGTACATTGTACATAGAGTTGCTGTGAGCCAAAATCCACTCGACGGCACTTAACAACAACAACAACAGGACTTGGGCGTCTAACAATATACTGAACTACATCTTAAAGAAACACCTCTTAGTTTAGAGCAGCGGTTCTCAACCTGTGGATCGGGACCTCTTTGGGGGTTGAGCTACCCATTCACAGGGGTCGGTCTCTTCTTCATAGTAGCAAAATTACAGTTATGAAGTAGCAACGAAAATAATTTTACGAATGGATGTTCACCACAACATCAGGAACTTCATTATAGTGCCAAGGAATTAGGAAGGTTGAGAACCACTGGTTTAGAGCATAGGAAATCTGATGCAATACTGCATATTTTAACACACATGAAGGTGGAAAATAAAGGAAATTGGGAGAGGACAGTAGTATCAAATTCCTATGAGTCAGAATTGTTCTATATCATAGAGTAGCTAAGACAATGAGAAGAAATGACAAAGTCAAAGAGCTGAAGAGAAAATTCCATAGGACACGTGGCAACAGCTTTATGCTCTTGTTAGACCCTCGGGACCTCCTTATCTTTTGCTGGTGCACCTCCAAGATCCCAGAATCCCTAGTTGACAGTGGAATTTGCATAGCGAACTGGCTCATTGAGCCAAGCCGGAGGCCTCTGTCTGCGGAAGAGACCAAGCCCTGTGCTGCAGCTCCTGCTCCCATATGCAAGCAGTGGGGTCCAGATGCGGGTCCTGTGTCTGCTTCCTGTTGTAAAAGAAAGTGTTGGGACAAGTAGCCTTCTACTGAGTCTCTCCTCCGTCTACCTGGGGGAGCAGGCTCCTGGCTTGCTGTGGCCAGCTAATAGCAATTAGTAGGCATAGCGCTAATGAAGAGAGGGGACAGCTGGGCAGAGGGCCTAAACCTGCTGAGCGCCATGGCCCCTGAGACACTGGCGAGCTGTTGGCTCCCAGCTCCTTGTCCCTGACTCTTACCTGCCTGCCTCTCTCGAGTTCACTCTTGAATTTCAGTCTCCATGCAATCTCACCCAGCCTTGCTGCCTGACTGGAGAGGGAGCCTGGAGGCTGTTAGAATAGTGCTGCTCAGGCTCTTTGGGCTAAAGAGTCTGATGTGGGCCAGGAGCTCCATGAAGTTCCCTCCCTCAGGCAGTTTTCTGCCTCTCCATCCCCCTTAGTCTCCCTGCAGGCCTGGCCCTGGGCCCTGACCTTCCACTTGCTTCCTCATCCAACATGTGGAGGGCTGGCTCTTGCCAAGTACACACATGGGTGCAGACATGAGAGATCCCACTCTCTCCTGGAAACCAGGAGGTCTGTAAACAAGGGCACAGCTGAGGCCTGTTCTTACGCAAATCATGTGCATCCTTCTCTCTGCCCTCTGCCCTGGGGTAGGGACAAGGGCTCTGGGAAGACCGGCCACCCCATCACTATGGGGCATGGCCCGATGGTGCTGGTGCACAGAGCACTGGGCAGGCAGGGCTCCCTACAGGCCCTTGCACCGTGTGGGGCTACAGAAGGGGAGAAAGGCAGAAGAGTGCTGCCAGGAGCCAGCTGCACTCTGGCAACGTGGGGTCCTCTGGGCTGGGCCACTGAGGTGGGGTGCTAAGGCTGTGCTCCCCTCTCCCTCTCCCCAGGTGTGTGGTTGTGCTCTTCAATCCCCGGAAACACAAGCAGCACCACATCCTCAACAGCTCCAGGTAAATGGGCTCTGGGGCTTTGGGGAGTGCCACCATTTCCCAGAGACGGCCAGAGGAGTGCCACCTGCTTCTCTGTGGCATTGGGCCCTGTTGGGCCCCAGGCCTGCAAGGGAAGCAGCACAAGGAGGGCGGGTTTGCTGCCCTTGTTTTGAGAGGGGACTGTGAGAGGCCAGACCTGGGCCAGGCTGTCAGTGCCTCTCTTGAGCCTGCCCCCATTCCTTTCAGGAAAACCATCACTGCCCTTGCCTTCTCTCCTGATGTCAAATACCTGGTCACCGGCGAGGTGAGTGAGGAAGGAAGCTCAGGCACTGCAGAGGGGGTGGCCTGGCCTTAGCAGAGAGTGACAGCCTGCAGCCCGCATAGGACTGGTGCCAAGTTTGACTTTCTGTTCTGGTGTCAACTTTGGGTGTTTGGTCTGCCCTAGAGCAGTGTTCTTAGGCTGTAGCCTGCATCAGAAGTGCTATGGTGGCCCCGTAGTACAGACTGCTGGCTCTCGGGCTCAGCAGGTCTGGGGTGGCTCTCTTCAGTTTGCAATGCTAACAAGTAGTTCCAGATGAGGCTGAAGCTGCCAATTTGGGAACCACATTTTGGAAAACACCTCCTTAAAACATTCCTTATCCTGGAGTCCTCCTGTTGGTCACAGTGTGGAACAGGGCTGCCCTCCCATAGACTTGCCCTGTGAGGCTGTGGGAGCCAACCGCAGTAGTGGTGGTTCTTGCCCATCCAAATCACGCCAGGAGCCCATCTCTGAGAGTCCCTGTTCCCCAACACTGATCACATTCCCTCCGGGGGTGTCCTTGATTCATGTGCAGGCACATTAGGTTAGGTGTCCTTCATTTATGTGCAGGCTCTTGTCCAGTGGCTGGGAGAGCCAGGCCTCCTTGGATGGGGAGGGAGCTGGCTGCCTCTGGCCTTTACTTTGGGGTCTTCGTCCCCGCAGAGTGGACACATGCCTGCTGTGCGGGTGTGGGACGTGTCGGAGCGCATCCAGGTGGCAGAGCTTCAGGAGCATAATTATGGCATGGCGTGTGTGGCCTTCTCACCCAGCGCCAAGTACATTGTCTCAGTGGGCTACCAGCATGATATGATCGTCAATGTCTGGGCCTGGAAGGTGAGTGGGCTGCTGGCCTCAGGACAGGCAGGGCCGGGAGGGGAGCCAAGAAACTGCTGACAGGTGGCCTTCACTTCCGCCTGCTGTCGTCAGTCCCTTTCTAGAGAACTCTGAGCAGAAAGGAGCAACTGTGTATCTAGGATGCTGAAGAAGGGGCAGAAGGAGAGGTCAAGTTCACAGCTTGTCTAACCTCCTTCAGTGTGTAAGTTTCTTTTCCCTCAGCTCCTAGAAGCAGAGCCTTGATTTCCCTTGACTTTCTCTCCAGAAAAACATTGTAGTGGCTTCCAACCAGGTGACCAGTCGGGTGAAAGCAGTATCCTTCTCTGAGGACTGCAGCTACTTTGTCATTGCAGGCAACCGGCACATCAAATTCTGGTTCCTTGATGACAGCAAGACCTCAACGGTGAGGCAGCAAGTAGCCACCAGGGTGGGGTCTGCCCAGATCTGTTCCACCTGCGCCCCCTTCTGCATGCTCAAAAGCCCTTTGGAAGTCTCAGCTGGGCCAGGTGCTATGTCAATCTGCAAGGGAAGCCTTTTCCCTCTCTCCCCAGGGCCTGCTTTCCAGGGGGTAGCCTGCAGGGTGGGTGTGTGGGTGGCACCTGTGGTGTGCCTCCACAGGTGAATGCCACTGTGCCCCTGCTGGGCCGCTCCGGGCTGCTGGGGGACAAGCAGAACTACCTGTTCTCTGATGTAGCCTGTGGCCGCGGGAAGAAGTCTGACAGCACCTTCTGTATCACATCCTCGGGGCAGCTGTGCGAGTTCAGTGACCAGAGACTGTTGGACAAGTTGGTGGAGCTGAGGGTAAGTGAATGCTTTGTCGGCACCCTCCCGTCTGTCACCTCCAGGCTCCGGGGGTCCTGGGGTTAGCAGCGGGGTCTGCATGCACACTGGGGGAGGCCCCAGGCAGAGGAAGGTGTTTGGGAACCTCTCTGCTCGCTCGCGCTCTCTGTCTCTGCCGCTTCCTCTGCTTTCCTCTTCTGCTCAGCACAAAGACAGCATCACAGTAAGTGTGCTGGCCCTGTCCGCTGCCTCTGCTGCCTTTCTCTTGGCCGGCCTTTTCTGAGTGTGTGTTTGCCTAAAACTCAGGTGGCTTATAAGGCTTGCTGACTCCTTCTTCCTAATTGCATGGGGCTGTGGGCCCTCTGGCTAGCTGCTGTTAGAGGGAGGGGCATTGAGGGGCTCTGGCCAGGGCAGCTGTCCTACCTTGCACTTGTCCTTGCCTCTTGGCTCATGGCTGTTGAGGTGGGGTGAAGGAGTGCGCAGACGCCCTTGCTGAATGGGGCTTCTGTGCTCACAGACCACAGTGGCCCACTGCATCTCGGTGAGCCAGGACTACATCTTCTGTGGCTGTGCTGACAGCACCGTGCGTCTTTTCAACCCCTCCAACCTGCACTTCCTCAGCACGCTGCCCCGGCCCCATGCCCTGGGAACAGACATTGCCAGCATCACAGAGGCCAGGTGAGCGGTGTGGGTGGGCCCCTGAGTCCTGTCAGAGCCCCACTCTGTGCCAGGCCATCCTTGGCATGCTGCAAGGAGAGAAGGGCACACATAGGCCTCTGGGAAGACCCTTGCAGTCAAGCACAGGTGGGTCTTTTAGCATTTCTTGCTCACTGTGGGCAACCGTGGTAATCTGAGTCTGCCGGGTGGTAATGCATTGTCCTGTAAAGACCACAGCTGGGACAGACGGGCAGTTCCTTAGGGTTTCTGAGAGAGACTGGAAACCTGATGGAGCAGGCCTTTCTCCCTCAGGGTGGTCCTGGGTTGCAGCTGCGGTAGGAGGGGCTTATTGTAGCCTCGGGCCTTGGGTTGGGTGATTGCAGGAAGTGAAGTTTTGCTCTGGTTTCAGTGCTGTCAGGAAGCGGGGCAGTTCTGCAGTTGGGTATATTAATTTCTCTTTCAGGGCAGGACGGGACTAAATCTGCAATTGGTAGGAAATGATATATGACCATGGTTGTGGCTTGCACAGTGTCCTTCCTTGTCCTCTGACGTGAGTCTAGAAGGGCCTGACATCTGCTTGGCTGCATCACGGCCACACACTGTCCCTGCCTGACGTTGGGGGCTATGAAATAACTTGTGTTCTTTTGGAGAGCCCCATGGCAAGGAATGCCAGGCCAGCTGCTGCGTTCTTTCTCCAGTGACTGCTGGCCAACCTGCTGCTCCTCCCTTGAGTGCCCCATTTCATTAGCGCTCACTCACCAGTTTGCCCTGTCTGCCCTGGACACCCCGCCCCCCTCTTTCCTCAGTCACCTTTGCGCTGCAGTGGCCAATGCGAAGTATCCGGACACCATCGCCTTGACCTTTGATCCTGCAAATCAGTGGCTGTCTTGTGTGTACAATGACCATAGTATTTATGTCTGGGATGTGAAGGACCCAAGAAAGTGGGCAAGGTGTATTCAGCTCTCTATCATTCCTCCTGCTTCTGGAGTGTAGAGGTACGTGGGCCAGGTCTGCTGAGACTGACCGTGTTTCCTGGGCTACTATTAGGAGCTGGAGTTCCTCAAGTGTGGAATTTGTTTCCTCCAGCACCCTTGCTCCCCAAGCTGTGCCCCTGGGTCCTTTTGTATCTGTTAATTGGCTCTGAGGATGGGAGGGGATTTTAGTGCTGACTCATCTCAGACGTTTTTCAGTATGCCCTGTGCAGTCTGAGCTTTGCCTCTTTGGACATGTTCCTGAACTTGACCAAACCTTAGTTTCTGCAATTGTGAAATGACATACCTGATGCATTTGATTTTTACGAGAAGGAGACAATGAAAGTTGGAGATTTAGAATGCCTAGTACTTACTAGGTGCTTGGTTAATGTATATTCCTTTACTTGTTAAAGACAAGAGCTAATCATTATGACTTGCTTGCTCTGGGAAAAGCCTGGGGTTAAGTCTTGACCAACCTTTTCTCTACTCTCATCCCGTCCCATCTCTGTGGGCAGCCAAGGTCTTACCCAGGTCCCTCTGGTCCTTGTGCTCCTCCAGGTCTACCCTGAGGTGAAGGACAGTCAACAGGCCTGCTTGCCCCCGAGCTCCTTTATCACCTGCTCTTCTGACAGCACCATCCGCCTGTGGAATACAGAGAGCTCTGGGGTGCATGGCTCCACCCTGCACCGAAACATCCTCAGCCACGTGAGCCTGGTGCCCCCACACCACATTCTCAGGATCTGAGTCTCCAGACCAGACTCTTCCAGATGTTTCTGCAAGTGTATGAGTGTGAGTGTGTGTGTGTAAAAAGGACCCGAAGTCAGAAGCACTCTAGACATTCTGCAAGGTTGTGTGAGTGTGTGTGTGCGTGTGTGTGTGTGTGTGTATGTAAAAACGACCCGAAGTCAGAAGCCATTTACATTTTCTGCAAGTGTGTGTGTTTGAGTGTTTGTGTTTGTAAAAAGGACATTAAGTCAGACACCCAACAGAGATTCAGAAAGCGTTTGTGTGTGTGTGTGTGTGTGTGTGTGTGTGTGTGTGTGTGTAAAAAGGGCACGAGTCAGAAGCCCTCTAGAGATTCTGCCATGGTGTGTGTGTGTTTGTGTAAAAAGAACAAGAAGTCAGAAGTCCTCTAGATGTTCTGCAAGGGTCTGAGTGTGAGTGTGTGTGTGTTTGTAAAAAGACACGAAGTCAGAAGCCCTCCAGAGATTCTCCAAGGGTGCGTGTATATGTCTTGTGTGTAAAAATGAAACAAAATCAGAAGCCCTCTAGTGATTCTGGAAGGGTGTGTGTGTGTGTGTCCTAAAAAGGACACGAACTCAGAAGCCCTCCAGAGATTCTGTAGGGGCATGAGTGTGTGTGTGTGTGTGTGTGTGTGTGTGTGTGTAAGTAAAACCTACACAGTCAGAAGCCCTCCAGAGATTTTGCAAGTGTTTTTGTGTGTATGTGTGTGTAAAAAGGACATGAAATCAGACGCCCTACAGAGATTCTGCAAGGGTGCGTGTATGTTTGTGTGTGTAAAAAGGACACGAAACCAGAAGCCTTATAGAGATTCTGGAAGTGTGTGTGTGTGTGGTTTTGTGTTGGTAAAAAGGACATTAAGTCAGAAACCCTCCAGAGATTCTGAAAGTGTGTGTGTGTGTAAAAAGGACACGAAGTCAGAAGCCCTCTAGAGATTCTACCATGGTGTGTGTGTGTGTGTGTGTGTGTTTGTATAAAGAGTACAAGAATTTCGAAGCCCACTAGGGACTCTGCAAGGGTCTGAGTGTGAGTGTGTTTGTGTGAGTGTGTGTGTGTGTAAAAAGTCCATGAAGTCAGAAGCCCTCCAGAGATTCTGCAAGGGTATGAGTGTGAGTATGTGTGTGAGTGTGTGTTTGTGTGTATGAAAAGGACACGAAGTCAGAAGCCCTCCAGAGATTATGCAAGGGTGTGAGTGTTTTTCTGTGTGTGACTAAAAAGGACACGAAGTCAGAAGCCCTCGAGAGTTTCTGCAGGGGTATGAGAGTGAGTGTGTGTTTTGTGTGTGTAAAAAGTACACGAAGTCAGTTGCCCTCCAGAGAAACTGCAAGGGTGCGTGTGTGTGTGTGTGTAAAAAGGACAGGACATCAGAAGGCCTTCAGAGATTGTGCAAGGGTATTAGTGTGAGTTTGCGTGTGTGAGTGTGTAAAACGGACAAAGTCAGAAGCCCTCCAGAGATTCTGCAATGGTTTTCTCTCTGTGTGTGTGTGTGTTTGTGTGTGTGTAAAAAGACATGAAATCAGACGCCCTACAGAGATTCTGCAAAGGTGCGTGTGTGTGTGTGTGTGTGTGGAAAAAGGACAGGAAACCAGAAGCTTTTTAGAGATTCTGCAAGAGTGTGTGTGTGTGTGTGTGTGTTTGTGCTTGCAAAAAGGAAATTAATTCAGAAACCCTCCAGAGATTCTGCAACCGTGTGTGTGTGTGTGTGTGTGTGTGTGTGTGTGTGTGTAAAAAGGACACGAAGTCAGAAGACCTCTAGGGAATCTGCCATGGTGTGTGTGTGTGTGTTTGTAAAAAGGACACGGAATCAGAAGCTCTCTTGAGATTCTGCAAGGGTCTGAGTGTGAGTGTGTGTGTAAAAAGGACATGTAGTCAGAAGCCCTGCCGAGTTTCTGCAAGTGTATGAGTGTGAGTTTGTGTGTGTGTGTAAAAAGGACACGAAGTCAGAACACCTCCAGAGATTGTGCAAGGGTGTGTGTGTGTGTGTGTGTGTGTGAGTGTGTAAAAAGGAAAGGAAGTCAGAAGCCCTACAGATATTCTTCAAAGTTTGTGTGTGTGTGAGTGTCTAAAAAGGACACAAAATCAGAAGCCCTCCAGAGATTCTGCAAGTGTCTGTGTGTGTAAAAAGGACACAAAGTGAGAATACCTCAAGAGATTCTGCAAGGGTGCGTGCATGTGTGCATGTGTGTGTGTAAAATGGAAACGAAGTCAGAAGCCCTCCAGAGATTCTGCCAGTGTGCATTTGGGTGTGTAAAAAGGACAGGAACTCAGAAGCCCTCCAGAGATTCTTCAAGTGTGAGTGCTTGTGTGTGTGTGTGTGTGTATAAAAAGGACACGCAGTCAGAAGACCTGCAGATATTCTGCAAGAGTGTGTGTGTGTGTGTGTGTGTGTAAATTGGACACGAAATCAGAAGCCCTCCAGAGATTCTGCAAGTGTATGAGTGCGTGTGTGTGTGTGTGTTTTAAAAGGACATGAAATCAGACGCCCTTAAGAGATTCTGCAAGGGTGCATGTATGTGTGTGTGTGTGTGTGTAAAATAACACGAAGTCAAAAGCCCTCTAGAGATTCTGCAAGGGTCTGAGTGTGAGTGTGTGTGTGTGTGTGTGTGTGTTTGTAAAAAGGACACGAAGTCAGAAGCAATCCAGAAATTCTGCAAGATTGTGTGTGTGTTTGTGTAAAAAGTAACCAAATCAGTAGCCTTCTAGAGATTTGCAAGGATGTGTGTGGGTGTGAGTGTAAAGGAGACGATATCAGAAGCTCTCAAGGGATTCTGCAAGTGAATGAGTGTGTGTCAAAAGGGCACGAAGTCAGAAGCCCTCCAGAGATTCTTCAAAGTTGTGAGTGCTTGTGTGTGTGTGTGTGTGTGTGTCAAAAAAGGACATGAATTCAGAAACCCTCCAGAGATACAGGAAGGGTGCGTGATAGTGTGTGTGTGTGTGTGTGTGTGTGTGTGTAAAAAGGACAGTAATTCAGAAGCCTTCTAGAGATTCTGCAATGGTCTGTATGTGTATGTGTAAAATGGAGAAGTCAGAAGCCCTCCAGAGATTCTGCAAGAGTGCGTGCATGTGTGCATCTGTGTGTTATTGTTCAAAAAGGACACGAAGTCAGAAGACCTGCAGATATTCTGCAAGGGTGTGTGTGTGTGTGTGTGTGTGTGTGTGTGTAAAAATGACAAGAAGTCAGAAGCCCTCCAGAGATTTTGCAAATGTTCACTTTGATAGTCCAAATGCCGCTAGTTAATCTACATAGTCCAAGGGCCCGTTAGTTAACCTACATAGTCCAAATACCCGCTAGTTAACCTAGATCGTCCAAGGGCCCGCTAGTTAACCTACATCGTCCAAGGGCCCGCTAGTTAACCTAGATAGTCCAAGTGCCCGCTAGTTAACCTACATAATCCAAGTGCCCGCTAGGTAACCTAGACAGTTCAAGTGACCACTAGGTTACCTACATAGTCCAAGTGCCCGCTAATTATCCTAGATAGTCCAAGTGCTCACTAGTTAACCTAGATAGTCCAAGTGCCCGCAAGTTAACCTAGATAGACCAAGTGCCCGCTAGGGAACCTACCTAGTCCAAGTGCCCCATAGGGAACCTACATAGTCCAAGTGCCCGCTAGTTAACATAGATAGCCAAAGTACCCGCTAGGAAACATACATAGTCCAAGTGCCCGCTAGTTAACGTACATAGTCCAAGTGCCCGCTAGGTAAGGTAGATAGTCCAAGTGCCCGCTAGGGAACGTACATAGTCCAAGTGCCCGCTACGTAACCTAGATAGTCCAAGTGCCCGCTAGTTAACCTACATAGTCCAAGTGCCTGCTAGGTAACCTAGATAGTCCAAGTGCCCACTAGTTAACCTACATAGTCAAAGTTCCACCTAGGTAACCTAGATCGACCAAGTGCCCGCTAGTTAACCTAAATAGTCAATGGGCCCGCTAGTTAACTTACATAGTGCAAGAGCCCGCTAGCTAACCTAGATAATCCAAGTGCCCGCTAGTTAACCTATATCGTCCAAGTGCCCGCTAGTTAACCTAGATCGTCCAAGTGCCCGCTAGTTAACCTACATAGTCAATGGGCCCGCTAGTTAAGCTCCATAGTGCAAGAGCCCGCTAGTTAACCTAGATCGTGCAAGTGTCCGCTAGTTAACCTACATAGTCCACGTGCCAGTTAGCTAACCTAGATAGTCCAAGGGCCCGCTAGTTGACCTACATAGTCCAAGTGCCCACTAGGGGACGTACTTAGTCCATGTGCCCGTTAGCTAACCTAGATAGTCCAAGTGCCCGCTAGTTAACCTAGATAGTCCTAGTGCCCGTTAGTTAACCTAGATAGTCCAAGTGCCCACTAGGGGACGTACTTAGTCCATGTGCCCGTTAGCTAACCTAGATAGTCCAAGTGCCAGCTAGTTAACAATGATCATCCAAGTGCCCGCTAGTTAACCTAGATCGTCCAAGTGCCCGCTAGTTAACCTACATAGTACAAGGGCCCACTAGTTGACCTAGATAGTCCAAGTGCCCGCTAGTTAACCTAGATAGTCCAAGTGCCCGCTAGGTAACCTAAGTAGTCCAAATGTCCGATAGGGATCCTACATAGTCCAAGTGCCCGCTAGGTAACCTACATCGTCCAAGTGCCTGTTAGTTAACCTAGATAGTACAAGTGCCCGCTAGGTAACCTAGACTGTCCAAGTTCCCGCTAGGTTACCTACATAGTGAAAGTGCCCATTCGTTAACCTAGATAGTCCAAGTTCCTGCTAGGAAAACTACATAGTCCAAGGGCCCGCTAGGTAAACTAGATAGTTCAAGTGCCCGCTAGGTAACCTAGAGTCCAAGTGCTCGCTAGTTAACCTACATAGTCCAAGTGCACCCTATGTAACCTAGATAGTCAAAGTGTCCGTTAGGTAACCTAGATAGTCCAAGTGCCCGTTACCTAACCTAGATAGTCCAAGTGCCCGTTACATAACCTAGATAGTCCAAGTGCCCGTTAGGTAACCTGGATAGTCCAAGTGCCCGCTAGGTAACCTACATAGTGCAAGTGTCTGCTAGATAACCTAAGTAGTCCAAGGGCCCGCTAGTTAACATACATAGTCCAAGTGCCCGGTAGTTAACTTACATAGTTCAAGTGTCTGTAGGGAACATTCATAGTCCAAGTGCCCGCTAGGGAACCTACATAGTCCAAGTGCCCTCTAGGGAACCTACGTAGTCCAGGTGCCCGCTAGGGAATCTACATAGTCCAAGGGCCCGCTGGTTAATGTAGATAGTCCAAGTGCTGCTAGTTAATCTACATAGTCCAAGGGCCTGCTAGTTAACCTAGATAGTCCAAGTACCCGCTAGTTAACCTAGATGGTCCAAGTGTCCGCTAGTTAACCTACATAGTCCAAGTGCCCGCTCTGGAACATATATAGTCCAAGTGCCCGCTAGGGAATCTACATAGTCCAAGGGCCGCTAGTTAATCTACATAGTCCAAGGGCCCGTAGTTAACCTACATAGTCCAAATACCCGCTAGTTAACCTAGATCGTCCAAGGGCCCGCTAGTTAACCTACATCGTCCAAGGGCCCGCTAGTTAACCTAGATAGTCCAAGTGCCCGCTAGGGAACCCACATAGTCCAAGTTCCCGCTAGGGAACCTACATAGTCCAAGTGCCCGCTAGGTAACCTACATAGTCCAAGTGCCCGCTAGGTAACCTACATAGTCCAATTGCCCGCTAGTTAACCTACATAGTCCAAGTGCCCGATAGGAAACCTACATAATCTAAGTGCCCGCTAGGGAACCTACATAGTCCAAGTGCCCGTTAGGTAACCTAGATAGTCCAAATGCCCGCTAGGGAACCCACATAGTCCAAGTTCCCGCTAGGGAACCTACATAGTCCAAGTGCCCGCTAGGTAACGTACATAGTCCAAGTGCCAGCTAGGTAACGTAGATAGTCCAAATGCCCGCTAGGGAACGTACATAGTCCAAGTGCCCGCTAGGTAACCTCGATAGTCCAAGTGCCCGCTAGTTAACCTACATAGTCCAAGAGCCTGCTAGGTAACCTAGATAGTCCAAGTGCCCACTAGTTAACCTACATAGTCCAGGTTCCCCCTAAGTAACCTAGATAGTCCAAGGGTCCGCTAGGTAACCTACATTGTCCTAGTGCCCCCTAGTTAACCTACATTCTCCAAGTGCCCGATAGGCAACCTACATAGTCCAAGTGCCCGCTAGGTAACCTACATAGTCCAAATGCCCGCTAGTTAACCTACATAGTCCAAGTGCCCGATAGGGAACCTATATAATCCAAGAGCCCGCTAGGGAACCTACATAGTCCAAGTGCCCGTTAGGTAACCTGGATAGTCCAAGTGCCCGCTAGGTAACCTACATAGTGCAAGTGTCTGCTAGATAACCTAAGTAGTCCAAGGGCCCGCTAGTTAACATACATAGTCCAAGTGCCCGGTAGTTAACTTACATAGTTCAAGTGTCCGTAGGGAACATTCATAGTCCAAGTGCCCGCTAGGGAACCTACATAGTCCAAGTGCCCTCTAGGGAACCTACGTAGTCCAGGTGCCCACTAGGGAATCCACATAGTCCAAGGGCCCGCTGATTAATGTAGATAGTCCAAGTGCTACTAGTTAATCTACATAGTCCAAGGGCCTGCTAGTTAACCTACATAGTCCAAGTACCTGCTAGTTTACCTAGATAGTCCAAGTGTCCGCTAGTTAACCTGCATAGTCCAAGTGCCCGCTCTGGAACATACATAGTCCAAGTGCCCGCCAGGGAATCTACATAGTCCAAGGGCCGCTAGTTAATCTACATAGTCCAAGGGCCCGTTAGTTAACCTACATAGTCCTAATACCCGCTAGTTAACCTAGATCGTCCAAGGGCCCGCTAGTTAACCTACATCGTCCAAGGGCCCGCTAGTTAACCTAGATAGTCCAAGTGCCCGCTAGGTAACCTAGACAGTTCAAGTGACCACTAGGTTACCTACATAGTCCAAGTGCCCGCTAGTTATCCTAGATAGTCCAAGTGCTCACTAGTTAACCTAGATAGTCCAAGTGCCCGCTAGTTAACCTAGAGAGACCAAGTGCCCGCTAGGGAACCTACCAAGTCCAAGTGCCCCATAGGGAACCTACATAGTCCAAGTGCCCGCTAGTTAACATAGATAGCCAAAGTACCCGCTAGGAAACATACATAGTCCAAGTGCCCGCTAGTTAACGTACATAGTCCAAGTGCCCGCTAGGTAAGGTAGATAGTCCAAGTGCCCGCTAGGGAACGTACATAGTCCAAGTGCCCGCTACGTAACCTAGATAGTCCAAGTGCCCGCTAGTTAACCTACATAGTCCAAGTGCCTGCTAGGTAACCTAGATAGTCCAAGTGCCCACTAGTTAACCTACATAGTCAAAGTTCCACCTAGGTAACCTAGATCGTCCAAGTGCCCGCTAGTTAACCTAAATAGTCAATGGGCCCGCTAGTTAACCTACATAGTGCAAGAGCCCGCTAGCTAACCTAGATAATCCAAGTGCCCGCTAGTTAACCTATATCGTCCAAGTGCCCGCTAGTTAACCTAGATCGTCCAAGTGCCCGCTAGTTAACCTACATAGTCCACGTGCCAGTTAGCTAACCTAGATAGTCCAAGGGCCCGCTAGTTGACCTACATAGTCCAAGTGCCCACTAGGGGACGTACTTAGTCCATGTGCCCGTTAGCTAACCTAGATAGTCCAAGTGCCCGCTAGTTAACCTAGATAGTCCTAGTGCCCGTTAGTTAACCTAGATAGTCCAAGTGCCCACTAGGGGACGTACTTAGTCCATGTGCCCGTTAGCTAACCTAGATAGTCCAAGTGCCAGCTAGTTAACAATGATCATCCAAGTGCCCGCTAGTTAACCTAGATCGTCCAAGTGCCCGCTAGTTAACCTACATAGTACAAGGGCCCACGAGTTGACCTAGATAGTCCAAGTGCCCGCTAGTTAACCTAGATAGTCCAAGTGCCCGCTAGGTAACCTAAGTAGTCCAAATGTCCGATAGGGATCCTACATAGTCCAAGTGCCCGCTAGGTAACCTACATCGTCCAAGTGCCTGTTAGTTAACCTAGATAGTACAAGTGCCCGCTAGGTAACCTAGACTGTCCAAGTTCCCGCTAGGTTACCTACATAGTGAAAGTGCCCGTTCGTTAACCTAGATAGTCCAATTTCCTTCTAGGAAAACTACATAGTCCAAGGGCCCGCTAGGTAAACTAGATAGTTCAAGTGCCCGCTAGGTAACCTAGAGTCCAAGTGCTCGCTAGTTAACCTACATAGTCCAAGTGCACCCTACGTAACCTAGATAGTCAAAGTGCCCGTTAGGTAACCTAGATAGTCCAAGTGCCCGTTACCTAACCTAGATAGTCCAAGTGCCCGTTACCTAACCTAGATAGTCCAAGTGCCCGTTAGGTAACCTGGATAGTCCAAGTGCCCGCTAGGTAACCTACATAGTGCAAGTGTCTGCTAGATAACCTAAGTAGTCCAAGGGCCCGCTAGTTAACATACATAGTCCAAGTGCCCGGTAGTTAACTTACATAGTTCAAGTGTCCGTAGGGAACATTCATAGTCCAAGTGCCCGCTAGGGAACCTACATAGTCCAAGTGCCCTCTAGGGAACCTACGTAGTCCAGGTGCCCGCTAGGGAATCTACATAGTCCAAGGGCCCGCTGGTTAATGTAGATAGTCCAAGTGCTGCTAGTTAATCTACATAGTCCAAGGGCCTGCTAGTTAACCTAGATAGTCCAAGTACCCGCTAGTTAACCTAGATGGTCCAAGTGTCCGCTAGTTAACCTACATAGTCCAAGTGCCCGCTCTGGAACATACATAGTCCAAGTGCCCGCTAGGGAATCTACATAGTCCAAGGGCCGCTAGTTAATCTACATAGTCCAAGGGCCCGTTAGTTAACCTACATAGTCCAAATACCCGCTAGGTAACCTAGATCGTCCAAGGGCCCGCTAGTTAACCTACATCGTCCAAGGGCCCGCTAGTTAACCTAGATAGTCCAAGTGTCCGCTAGGGAACCCACATAGTCCAAGTTCCCGCTAGGGAACCTACATAGTCCAAGTGCCCGCTAGGTAACCTACATAGTCCAAGTGCCCGCTAGGTAACCTACATAGTCCAAGTGCCCGATAGGGAACCTACATAATTCAAGTGCCCGCTAGGGAACCTACATAGTCCAAGTGCCCGTTAGGTAACCTAGATAGTCCAAATGCCCGCTAGGGAACCCACATAGTCCAAGTTCCCGCTAGGGAACCTACATAGTCCGAGTGCCCGCTAGTTAACCTAGATAGTCCAAGTGCCCCCTAGGTAACCTAGACAGTTCAAGTGACCACTAGGCTACCTACATAGTCCAAGTGCCCGCTAGTTATCCTAGATAGTCCAAGTGCTCACTAGTTAACCTAGATAGTCCAAGTGCCCGCTAGTTAACCTAGATAGACCAAGTGCCCGCTAGGGAACCTACCAAGTCCAAGGGCCCGCTAGTTAACCTACATCGTCCAAGGGCCCGCTAGTTAACCTAGATAGTCCAAGTGCCCCCTAGGTAACCTAGACAGTTCAAGTGACCACTAGGCTACCTACATAGTCCAAGTGCCCGCTAGTTATCCTAGATAGTCCAAGTGCTCACTAGTTAACCTAGATAGTCCAAGTGCCCGCTAGTTAACCTAGATAGACCAAGTGCCCGCTAGGGAACCTACCAAGTCCAAGTGCCCCATAGGGAACCTACATAGTCCAAGTGCCCGCTAGTTAACATAGATAGTCCAAGTACCCACTAGGAAACATACATAGTCCAAGTGCCTGCTAGTTAACGTACATAGTCCAAGTGCCCGCTAGGTAAGGTAGATAGTCCAAGTGCCCACTAAGGAACGTACATAGTCCAAGTGCCCGCTACGTAACCTAGATAGTCCAAGTGCCCGCTAGTTAACCTACATAGTCCAAGTGCCTGCTAGGTAACCTAGATAGTCCAAGTGCCCACTAGTTAACCTACATAGGCAAAGTTCCCCCTAGGTAACCTAGATCGTCCAAGTGCCCGCTAGTTAACCTAAATAGTCAATGGGCCCGATAGTTAACCTACATAGTGCAAGAGCCCGCTAGCTAACCTAGATAATCCAAGTGCCCGCTAGTTAACCTATATCGTCCAAGTGCCCGCTAGTTAACCTAGATCGTCCAAGTGCCCGCTAGTTAACCTACATAGTCAATGGGCCCGCTAGTTAACCTACATAGTGCAAGAGCCCGCTAGTTAACCTAGATCGTGCAAGTGTCCGCTAGTTAACCTACATAGTCCACGTGCCAGTTAGCTAACCTAGATAGTCCAAGGGCCCGCTAGTTGACCTACATAGTCCAAGTGCCCGCTAGGGAACCTAGATAGTCCAAGTGCCTGCTAGTTAACCAAGATAGTCCTAGTGCCCGTTAGTTAACCTAGATAGTCCAAGTGCCCACTAGGGGACGTACTTAGTCCATGTGCCCGTTAGCTAACCTAGATAGTCCAAGTGCCCGCTAGTTAAGAATGATCATCCAAGTGCCCCCTAGTTAACCTAGATAGTCCAAGTGCCCTCTAGTTAACCTTGATCGTCCAAGTGCCCGCTAGTAAACCTACTTAGTCCAAGGGCCCGCTAGTTAACCTACATAGTCCAAGGTCCGCTAGTTAACCTAGATAGTCCAAGTGCTCGCTAGTTAACCTACATAGTACAAAGGCCCACTAGTTGACCTAGATAGTCCAAGTGCCCGCTAGTTAACCTAGATAGTCCAAGTGCCCGCTAGGTAACCTAAGTAGTCCAAATGTCCGATAGGGGTCCTACATAGTCCAAGTGCCCGCTAGGTAACCTACATCGTCCAAGTGCCTGTTAGTTAACCTAGATAGTACAAGTGCCCGCTAGGTAACCTAGACTGTCCAAGTGCCCGCTAGGTTACCTACATAGTCCAAGTGCCCGTTCGTTAACCTAGATAGTCCAAGTGCCTGCTAGGAAACCTACATAGTCCAAGGGCCCATTCGTTAACCTAGATAGTCCAAGTGCCTGCTAGGAAACCTACATAGTCCAAGGGCCCGCTAGGTAACCTAGATAGTTCAAGTGCCCGCTAGGTAACCTAGAGTCCAAGTGCTCGCTAGTTAACCCACATAGTCCAAGTGCACGCTATGTAACCTAGATAGTCAAAGTGCCCGTTAGGTAACTTAGATAGTCCAAGTGCCCGTTACCTAACCTAGATAGTCCAAGTGCCCGTTAGGTAACCTGGATAGTCCAAGTGCCCGCTAGGTAACCTACATAGTGCAAGTGTCTGCTAGATAACCTAAGTAGTCCAAGGGCCCGCTAGTTAACATACATAGTCCAAGTGCCCGGTAGTTAACTTACATAGTTCAAGTGTCCGTAGGGAACATTCATAGTCCAAGTGCCCGCTAGGGAACCTACATAGTCCAAGTGCCCTCTAGGGAACCTACGTAGTCCAGGTGCCCACTAGGGAATCCACATAGTCCAAGGGCCCGCTGATTAATGTAGATAGTCCAAGTGCTACTAGTTAATCTACATAGTCCATGGGCCTGCTAGTTAACCTACATAGACCAAGTACCCGCTAGTTTACCTAGATAGTCCAAGTGTCCGCTAGTTAACCTGCATAGTCCAAGTGCCCGCTCTGGAACATACATAGTCCAAGTGCCCGCCAGGGAATCTACATAGTCCAAGGGCCGCTAGTTAATCTACATAGTCCAAGGGCCCGTTAGTTAACCTACATAGTCCTAATACCCGCTAGTTAACCTAGATCGTCCAAGGGCCCGCTAGTTAACCTACATCGTCCAAGGGCCCGCTAGTTAACCTAGATAGTCCAAGTGCCCCCTAGGTAACCTAGACAGTTCAAGTGACCACTAGGCTACCTACATAGTCCAAGTGCCCGCTAGTTATCCTAGATAGTCCAAGTGCTCACTAGTTAACCTAGATAGTCCAAGTGCCCGCTAGTTAACCTAGATAGACCAAGTGCCCGCTAGGGAACCTACCAAGTCCAAGGGCCCGCTAGTTAACCTACATCGTCCAAGGGCCCGCTAGTTAACCTAGATAGTCCAAGTGCCCCCTAGGTAACCTAGACAGTTCAAGTGACCACTAGGCTACCTACATAGTCCAAGTGCCCGCTAGTTATCCTAGATAGTCCAAGTGCTCACTAGTTAACCTAGATAGTCCAAGTGCCCGCTAGTTAACCTAGATAGACCAAGTGCCCGCTAGGGAACCTACCAAGTCCAAGTGCCCCATAGGGAACCTACATAGTCCAAGTGCCCGCTAGTTAACATAGATAGTCCAAGTACCCACTAGGAAACATACATAGTCCAAGTGCCTGCTAGTTAACGTACATAGTCCAAGTGCCCGCTAGGTAAGGTAGATAGTCCAAGTGCCCACTAAGGAACGTACATAGTCCAAGTGCCCGCTACGTAACCTAGATAGTCCAAGTGCCCGCTAGTTAACCTACATAGTCCAAGTGCCTGCTAGGTAACCTAGATAGTCCAAGTGCCCACTAGTTAACCTACATAGGCAAAGTTCCCCCTAGGTAACCTAGATCGTCCAAGTGCCCGCTAGTTAACCTAAATAGTCAATGGGCCCGATAGTTAACCTACATAGTGCAAGAGCCCGCTAGCTAACCTAGATAATCCAAGTGCCCGCTAGTTAACCTATATCGTCCAAGTGCCCGCTAGTTAACCTAGATCATCCAAGTGCCCGCTAGTTAACCTACATAGTCAATGGGCCCGCTAGTTAACCTACATAGTGCAAGAGCCCGCTAGTTAACCTAGATCGTGCAAGTGTCCGCTAGTTAACCTACATAGTCCACGTGCCAGTTAGCTAACCTAGATAGTCCAAGGGCCCGCTAGTTGACCTACATAGTCCAAGTGCCCGCTAGGGAACCTAGATAGTCCAAGTGCCTGCTAGTTAACCAAGATAGTCCTAGTGCCCGTTAGTTAACCTAGATAGTCCAAGTGCCCACTAGGGGACGTACTTAGTCCATGTGCCCGTTAGCTAACCTAGATAGTCCAAGTGCCCGCTAGTTAAGAATGATCATCCAAGTGCCCCCTAGTTAACCTAGATAGTCCAAGTGCCCTCTAGTTAACCTTGATCATCCAAGTGCCCGCTAGTAAACCTACTTAGTCCAAGGGCCCGCTAGTTAACCTACATAGTCCAAGGTCCGCTAGTTAACCTAGATAGTCCAAGTGCTCGCTAGTTAACCTACATAGTACAAAGGCCCACTAGTTGACCTAGATAGTCCAAGTGCCCGCTAGTTAACCTAGATAGTCCAAGTGCCCGCTAGGTAACCTAAGTAGTCCAAATGTCCGATAGGGGTCCTACATAGTCCAAGTGCCCGCTAGGTAACCTACATCGTCCAAGTGCCTGTTAGTTAACCTAGATAGTACAAGTGCCCGCTAGGTAACCTAGACTGTCCAAGTGCCCGCTAGGTTACCTACATAGTCCAAGTGCCCGTTCGTTAACCTAGATAGTCCAAGTGCCTGCTAGGAAACCTACATAGTCCAAGGGCCCGTTCGTTAACCTAGATAGTCCAAGTGCCTGCTAGGAAACCTACATAGTCCAAGGGCCCGCTAGGTAACCTAGATAGTTCAAGTGCCCGCTAGGTAACCTAGAGTCCAAGTGCTCGCTAGTTAACCCACATAGTCCAAGTGCACGCTATGTAACCTAGATAGTCAAAGTGCCCGTTAGGTAACTTAGATAGTCCAAGTGCCCGTTACCTAACCTAGATAGTCCAAGTGCCCGTTAGGTAACCTGGATAGTCCAAGTGCCCGCTAGGTAACCTACATAGTGCAAGTGTCTGCTAGATAACCTAAGTAGTCCAAGGGCCCGCTAGTTAACATACATAGTCCAAGTGCCCGGTAGTTAACTTACATAGTTCAAGTGTCCGTAGGGAACATTCATAGTCCAAGTGCCCGCTAGGGAACCTACATAGTCCAAGTGCCCTCTAGGGAACCTACGTAGTCCAGGTGCCCGCTAGGGAATCTACATAGTCCAAGGGCCCGTTGGTTAATGTAGATAGTCCAAGTGCTGCTAGTTAATCTACATAGTCCAAGGGCCTGCTAGTTAACCTACATAGTCCAAGTACCCGCTAGTTAACCTAGATGGTCCAAGTGTCCACTAGTTAACCTGCATAGTCCAAGTGCCCGCTCTGGAACATACATAGTCCAAGTGCCCGCTAGGGAATCTACATAGTCCAAGGGCCGCTAGTTAATCTACATAGTCCAAGGGCCCGTTAGTTAACCTACATAGTCCAAATACCCGCTAGTTAACCTAGATCGTCCAAGGGCCCGCTAGTTAACCTACATCGTCCAAGGGCCTGCTAGTTAACGTAGATAGACCAAGTGCCCGCTAGGGAACCCACATAGTCCAAGTTCCCGCTAGGGAACCTACATAATCCAAGTGCCCGCTAGGTAACGTACATAGTCCAAGTGCCCGATAGGTAACCTACATAGTCCAAATCCCCTCTAGTTAACCTACATAGTCCAAGTGCCCGATAGGGAACCTACATAATCCAAGTGCCCGCTAGGGAACCTACATAGTCCAAGTGCCTGTTAGGTAACCTAGATAGTCCAAATGCCCGCTAGGGAACCCACATAGTCCAAGTTCCCGGTAGGGAACCTACATAGTCCAAGTGCCCGCTAGGTAACGTACATAGTTCAAGTGCCAGCTTGGTAACGTAGATAGTCCAAGTGCCCGCTAGGGAATGTACATAGTCCAAGTGCCCTCTAGGTAACCTAGATAGTCCAAGTGCCCGCTAGTTAACCTACATAGTCCAAGAGCCTGCTAGGTAACCTAGATAGTCCAAGTGCCCGTTAGGTAACCTGGATAGTCCAAGTGCCCGCTAGGTAATCTACATAGTGCAAGTGTCTGCTAGATAACCTAAGTAGTCCAAGGGCCCGCTAGTTAACATACATAGTCCAAGTGCCCGGTAGTTAACTTACATAGTTCAAGTGTCCGTAGGGAACATTCATAGTCCAAGTGCCCGCTAGGGAACCTACATAGTCCAAGGGCCCGCTAATTAACCTAGATAGTCCAAGTGCCCGCTCGGGAACCCACATAGTCCAAGTTCCCGCTAGGGAACCTACATAGTCCAAGTGCCCGCTAGGTAACCTACATAGTCCAAGTGCCAGCTAGGTAACCTACATAGTCCAAATGCCCGCTAGTTAACCTACATAGTCCAAGTGCGCGATAGGGAACCTACATAATCCAAGTGCCCGCTAGGGAACCTACATAGTCCAAGTGCCCGCTAGGTAACCTACATAGTCCAAGTGCCAGCTAGGTAACCTACATAGTCCAAATGCCCGCTAGTTAACCTACATAGTCCAAGTGCGCGATAGGGAACCTACATAATCCAAGTGCCCGCTAGGGAACCTACATAGTCCAAGTGCCCGTTAGGTAACCTAGATAGTCCAAATGCCCGCTAGGGAACCCACATAGTCCAAGTTCCCGCTAGGGAACCTACATAGTCCAAGTGCCCGCTAGGTAACGTACATAGTCCAAGTGCCAGCTAGGTAACCTAGATAGTCCAAGTGCCCGCTATGGAACGTACATAGTCCAAGTGCCCGATAGGTAACCTAGATAGTCCAAGTGCCCGCTAGTTAACCTACATAGTCCAAGTGCCTGCTAGATAACCTAGATAGTCCAAGTGCCCACTAGTTAACCTACATAGTCCAGGTTCCCCCTAAGTAACCTAGATAGTCCAAGGGTCAGCTAGGTAACCTACACTGTCCTAGTGCCCCCTAGTTAACCTACATTCTCCAAGTGCCCGATAGGCAACCTACATAGTCCAAGTGCCCCCTAGGTAACCTACATAGTCCAAATGCCCACTAGTTAACCTACATAGTCCAAGTGCCCGATAGGGAACCTATATAATCCAAGTGCCCGCTAGGGAACCTACATAGTCCAAGTGCCCGTTAGGTAACCTGGATAGTCCAAGTGCCTGCTAGGTAACCTACATAGTGCAAGTGTCTGCTAGATAACCTAAGTAGTCCAAGGGCCCGCTAGTTAACATACATAGTCCAAGTGCCCGGTAGTTAACTTACATAGTTCAAGTGTCCGTAGGGAACATTCGTAGTCCAAGTGCCCGCTAGGGAACCTATATAGTCCAAGTGCCCTCTAGGGAACCTACGTAGTCCAGGTGCCCGCTAGGGAATCTACATAGTCCAAGGGCCCGCTGGTTAACCTACATAGTCCAAGTACCCGCTAGTTAACCTAGATCGTCCAAGGGCCCGCTAGTTAACCTACATCGTCCAAGGGCCCGCTAGTTAACCTAGATAGTCCAAATGCCCGCTAGGTAACCTAGACAGTTCAAGTGACCACTAGGTTACCTACATAGTCCAAGTGCCCTCTAGTTATCCTAGATAGTCCAAGTGCTCACTAGTTAACCTAGATAGTCCAAGTGCCCGCTAGTTAACCTAGATAGACCAAGTGCCCGCTAGGGAACCTACCAAGTCCAAGTGCCCCATAGGGAACCCACATAGTCCAAGTGCCCGCTAGTTAACATAGATAGTCCAAGTACCCGCTAGTTAATGTACATAGTCCAAGTGCCCGCTAGGTAAGGTAGATAGTCCAAGTGCCCACTAGGGAACGTACATAGTCCAAGTGCCCGCTACGTAACCTAGAGAGTCCAAGTGCCCGCTAGTTAACCTACATAGTCCAAGTGCCTGCTAGGTAACCTAGACAGTCCAAGTGCCGACTAGTTAACCTACATAGTCAAAGTTCCCCCTAGGTAACCTAGATCGTCCAAGTGCCCGCTAGTTAACCTAAATAGTCAATGGGCCTGCTAGTTAACCTACATAGTGCAAGAGCCCGCTAGTTAACCTAGATAGACCAAGTGCCCGCTAGGGAACCTATCTAGTCCAAGTACCCGCTAGGAAACGTACATACTCCAAGTGCCTGCTAGGTAACGTACATAGTCCAACTGCCCGCTAGGTAACGTAGATAGTCCAAGTGCCCGCTAGGAAACGTACATAGTCCATGTGCCCGCTAGTTAACCTACATAGTCCAAGTGCCTGCTAGGTAACCTGGATAGTCCAAGTGCCCACTAGTGAACGTACATAGTCCAGGTTCCCCCTGGGTAACCTAGATAGTCCAAGGGCCCGCTAGGTAACCTACATAGTCCAAATGCCCGATAGGGAACCTATATAGTCCAAGTGCCCGCTAGGTAACCTACATAGTCCAAGTGCCCGCTACGTAACCTACATAGTCCAAATGCCCGCTAGTTAACCTACATAGTCCAAGTGCCCGATAGGGAACCTACATAATCCAAGTGCCCGCTAGGGAACCTACATAGTGCAAGTGTCTGCTACATAACCTAAGTAGTCCAAGGGCCCGCTAGTTAACATACATAGTCCTAGTGCCCGGTAGTTAACTTACATAGTTCAAGTGTCCGTAGGGAACATTCATAGTCCAAGTGCCCGCTAGGGAACCTACATAGTCCAAGTGCACTCTTGGGAACCTACGTAGTCCAGGTGCCCGCTAGGGAATCTACATAGTCCAAGGGCCCGCTGGTTAATGTAGATAGTCCAAGTGCTGCTAGTTAATCTACATAGTCCAAGGTCCTGCTAGTTAACCTACATTGTCCAAGTACCCGCTAGTTAACCTAGATCGTCCAAGTGTCCGCTAGTTAACCTACATAGTCCAAGTGACCGCTAGGGAACCTACATAGTCCAAGTGCCTGCTAGGAAACCTACATTGTTCAAGTGCCCGCTCTGGAACATACATAGTCCAAGTGCCCGCTAGGGAATCTACATAGTCCAAGGGCCGCTAGTTAACGTAGATAGTCCAAGTGCCGCTAGTTAATCTACATAGTCCAAGGGCCCGTTAGTTAACCTACATAGTCCAAATACCCGCTAGTTAACCTAGATCGTCCAAGGGCCCACTAGTTAACCTACATAGTCCAAGGTCACGCTAGGTAACCTAGATAGTCCAAGTGCCCGCTAGGTAACCTAGACAGTTCAAGTGACCACTAGGCTACCTACATAGTCCAAGTGCCCGCTAGTTATCCTAGATAGTCCAAGTGCTCACTAGTTAACCTAGATAGTCCAAGTGCCCGCTAGTTAACCTAGATAGACCAAGTGCCCGCGAGGGAACCTACCTAGTCCAAGTGCCCAATAGGGAACCTACATAGTCCAATTGCCCGCTAGTTAACATAGATAGTCCAAGTACCCGCTAGGAAACGTACATAGTCCAAGTGCCCGCTACTTAACGTACATAGTCCAAGTGCCCGCTAGGTAAGGCAGATAGTCCCAGTGCCCACTAGGGAACGTACATAGTCCAAGTGCCCGCTACGTAACCTAGATAGTCCAAGTGCCCGCTAGTTAACCTACATAGTCCATGTGCCTGCTAGGTAACCTAGATAATCCAAGTGCCGACTAGTTAACCTACATAGTAAAAGTTCCCCCTAGGTAACCTAGATCGTACATGTGCCCGCTAGTTAACCTAAATAGTCAATGGGCCTGCTAGTTAACCTACATAGTGCAAGAGCCCGCTAGCTAACCTAGATAATCCAAGTGCCCGCTAGTTAACCTATATCGTCCAACTGCCCGCAAGTTAACCTAGATCGTCCAAGTGCCCGCTAGTTAACCTACATAGTCAATGGGCCCGCTAGTTAACCTACATAGTGCAAGTGTCCGCTAGTTAACCTACATAGTCCACATGCCAGTTAGCTAACCTAGATAGTCCAAGGGCCCGCTAGTTGACCTACATAGTCCAAATGCCCGCTTGGGAACCTTCATAGTCCAAGTGCCCGCTAGTTAACCTAGATAGTCCTAGTGCCCGTTAGTTAACCTAGATAGTCCAAGTGCCCACTAGGGGATGTACTTAGTCCCTGTGCCCGTTAGCTAACCTAGATAGTCCAAGTGCCCGCTAGTTAACAATGATCATCCAAGTGCCCGCTAGTTAACCGAGATAGTCCAAGTGCCCTCTAGTTAACCTAGATTGTCCTAGTGCCCGGTAGTAAACCTACATAGTCCAAATGCCCGCTAGTTAACCTACATAGTCCATGTGCCTGCTAGGTAACCTAGATAATCCAAGTGCCGACTAGTTAACCTACATAGTCAAAGTTCCCCCTAGGTAACCTAGATCGTACAAGTGCCCGCTAGTTAACCTAAATAGTCAATGGGCCTGCTAGTTAACCTACATAGTGCAAGAGCCCGCTAGCTAACTAGATAATCCAAGTGCCCGCTAGTTAACCTATATCGTCCAAGTGCCCGCAAGTTAACCTAGATCGTCCAAGTGCCCGCTAGTTAACCTACATAGTCAATGGGCCCGCTAGTTAACCTACATAGTGCAAGTGTCCGCTAGTTAACCTACATAGTCCACATGCCAGTTAGCTAACCTAGATAGTCCAAGGGCCCGCTAGTTGACCTACATAGTCCAAGTGCCCGCTTGGGAACCTTCATAGTCCAAGTGCCCGCTAGTTAACCTAGATAGTCCTAGTGCCCGTTAGTTAACCTAGATAGTCCAAGTGCCCACTAGGGGACGTACTTAGTCCCTGTGCCCGTTAGCTAACCTAGATAGTCCAAGTGCCCGCTAGTTAACAATGATCATCCAAGTGCCCGCTAGTTAACCGAGATAGTCCAAGTGCCCTCTAGTTAACCTAGATTGTCCTAGTGCCCGGTAGTAAACCTACATAGTCCAAATGCCCGCTAGTTAACCTACATAGTCCAAGTGCCCGATAGGGAACCTAGACAGTCCAAGTGCCCGCTAGGTTACCTGCATATTCCAAGTGCCCGTTCCTTAACCTACATAGTCCAAGTGCCCGCTAGGAAACCAATATAGTCCAAATCCCCGCTAGGGGCCCTAATAGTCCAAATGCCCGCTAATTAACCTAGATAGTCCAAGTGCTCGCTAGTTAACCTAGATAGTCCAAGTGCCCGCTAGTTAACCTAGATGGACCAAGTGCCCGCTAGGGAACCTGTATAGTCCAAGTACCCGCAAGGAAACGTACATAGTCCAAGTGCCCGCTAGGTAACGTACATAGTCCAAATGCCCGCTAGATAACGTAGATAGTCTAAGTGCCCGCTAGGGAACGTACATAGTCCAAAGGCCGCTAGGTAACCTAGATGGTCCAAGGGCCCGCTAGTTAACCTACATAGTCCTAGTGCCTGCTAGGTAACCTAGATAGTCCAAGTGCCAGTAACCTAGATAATCCAAGGGTCAGCTAGGTAACCTACATTGTCCTATTGCCCCCTAGTTAACCTACATTCTCCAAGTGCCCGATAGGCAACCTACATAGTCCAAGTGCCCGCTAGGTAACCTACATAGTCCAAATGCCCGCTAGTTAACCTACATAGTCCAAGTGCCCGATAGGGAACCTACATAATCCAAGTGCCCGCTAGGTAACCTAGATGGTCCAAGTGCCCGCTAGTTAACCTACATAGTCCTAGTGCCTGCTAGGTAACCTAGATAGTCCAAGTGCCAGTAACCTAGATAATCCAAGGGTCAGCTAGGTAACCTACATTGTCCTAGTGCCCCCTAGTTAACCTACATTCTCCAAGTGCCCGATAGGCAACCTACATAGTCCAAGTACCCGCTAGGTAACCTACATAGTCCAAATGCCCGCTAGTTAACCTACATAGTCCAAGTGCCCGATAGGGAACCTATATAATCCAAGTGCCCGCTAGGGAACCTACATAGTCCAAGTGCCCATTAGGTAACCTGGATAGTCCAAGTGCCCGCTAGGTAACCTACATAGTGCAAGTGTCTGCTAGATAACCTAAGTAGTCCAAGGGCCCGCTAGTTAACATACATAGTCCAAGTGCCCGGTAGTTAACTTACATAGTTCAAGTGTCCGTAGGGAACATTCATAGTCCAAGTGCCCGCTAGGGAACCTACATAGTCCAAGTGCCCGCTAGGGAACCTACGTAGTCCAAGTGCCCGCTAGGGAATCTACATAGTCCAAGGGCCCGCTGGTTAATGTAGAAAGTCCAAGTGCTGCAAGTTAATCTACATAGTCCAAGTGCCTGCTAGGGAATCTACATAGTACAAGGGCCCGCTAGTTAACGTAGATAGTCCAAGTGCCGCTAGTTAATCTACATAGTCCAAGGGCCCGTTAGTTAACCTACATAGTCCAAATACCCGCTAGTTAACCTACATCGTCCAAGGGCCCGCTAGTTAACCTACATAATCCAAGTGCCCGCTAGGTAACCTAGACAGTTCAAGTGACCACTAGGTTACCTACATAGTCCAAGTGCCCGCTAGTTATCCTAGATAGTCCAAGTGCTCACTAGTTAACCTAGATAGTCCAAGTGCCCGCTAGTTAACCTAGATAGACCAAGTGCCCGCTAGGGAACCTACCTAGTCCAAGTGCCCCATAGGGAACCTACATAGCCCAAGTGCCCGCTAGTTAACATAGATAGTCCAAGTACCCGCTAGGAAACGTACATAGTCCAAGTGCCCGCTAGTTAACGTACATAGTCCAAGTGTCCGCTAGGTAAGGTAGATAGTCCAAGTGCCCGCTAGGGAATGTACATAGTCCAAGTGCCCGCTACGTGACCTAGATAGACCAAGTGCCCGCTAGTTAACCTACATAGTCCAAGTGCCTGCTAGGTAACTTAGATAGTCCAAGTGCCCACTAGTTAACCTACATAGTCCAGGTTCCCCCTAAGTAACCTAGATAGTCCAAGGTTCCGCTAGGTAACCTACATTGTCCTAGTGCCCCCTAGTTAACCTACATTCTTCAAGTGCCCGATAGGCAACCTATATAGTACAAGTGCCCGCTAGGTAACCTACATAGTCCAAATGCCCGCTAGTTAACCTACATAGTCCCAGTGCCCGCTAGTTAACCTATATAGTCCAAGTGCCTGCTAGGGAACCTACATAGTCTAAGTGCCCGCTAGGGAACCTACATAGTCCAAGTGCCCTCTAGTTAACCTAGATAGTCCAAATGCCCGCTAGTTAACCTAGATAGTCCAAGTGCACGCTAGTTAACCAGGATCATCAAAGTGTCCTCTAGTTAATTTACATAGTCCAAAGGCCTACTAGTTAACCTACATAGAGCAAGGGCCCGCTCGTTAACCTTGATAGTCCAAATGCCCGCTAGTTAACCTACATAGTCCATGTTCCCGCTAGGTAACCTAGACAGTCTAAGTGACCATTAGGTTACCTATATAGTCCAATTGCCCGTTCGTTAACCTACATAGTCTAAGTGCCCGCTAGGTAACGTAGATAGCCCAAGTGCCCGCTAGGGAACGTACATAGTCCAAGTGCCTGCTAGTTAACCTAGATAGTCCAAGGGCCCGCTGGTTAATGTAGAAAGTCCAAGTGCTGCAAGTTAATCTTCATAGTCCAAGTGCCCGCTAGGGAATCTACATAGTACAAGGGCCCGCTAGTTAACGTAGATAGTCCAAGAGCCGCTAGTTAATCTACATAGTCCAAGGGCCCGTTAGTTAACCTACATAGTCCAAATACCCGCTAGTTAACCTAGATCGTCCAAGGGCCCGCTAGTTAACCTACATCGTCCAAGGGCCCGCTAGTTAACCTAGATAGTCCAAGTGCCCGCTAGGGAACCCACATAGTCCAAGTTCCCGCTAGGGAACCTACATAGTCCAAATGCCCGCTAGTTAACCTAGATAATCCAAGTGCCCGCTAGTTAACCTATATCGTCCAAGTGCCCGCTAGTTAACCTAGATCGTCCAAGTGCCCGCTAGTTAACCTACATAGTCAATGGGCCCGCAAGTTAACCTACATAGTGCAAGAGCCCGCTAGTTAACCTACATAGTCCACGTGCCAGTTAGCTAACCTAGATAGTCCAAGGGCCCGCTAGTTGACATACATAGTCCAAGTGCCCGCTAGGGAACCTAGATAGTCCAAGTGCCCGCTAGTTAACCAAGATAGTCCTAGTGCCCGTTAGTTAACCTAGATAGTCCAAGTGCCCACTAGGGGACGTACTTAGTCCATGTGCCCGTTAGCTAACCTAGATAGTCCAAGTGCCCGCTAGTTAAGAATGATCATCCAAGTGCCCGCTAGTTAACCTAGATAGTCCAAGTGCCCTCTAGTTAACCTAGATCATCCAAGTGCCCGCTAGTAAACCTCCTTAGTCCAAGGGCCCGCTAGTTAACCTACATAGTCCAAGGTCCGCTAGTTAACCTATATAGTCCAAGTGCTCGCTAGTTAACCTACATAGTACAAAGGCCCACTAGTTGACCTAGATAGTCCAAGTGCCCGCTAGGTAACCTAAGTAGTCCAAATGTCCGATAGGGATCCTACATAGTCCAAGTGCCCGCTAGGTAACCTACATCGTCCAAGTGCCTGTTAGTTAACCTAGATAGTACAAGTGCCCGCTAGGTAACCTAGACTGTCCAAGTGCCCGCTAGGTTACCTACATAGTCCAAGTGCCCGTTCGTTAACCTAGATAGTCCAAGTGCCTGCTAGGAAACCTACATAGTCCAAGGGCCCGCTAGGTAACCTAGATAGTTCAAGTGCCCGCTAGGTAACCTAGAGTCCAAGTGCTCGCTAGTTAACCCACATAGTCCAAGTGCACGCTATGTAACCTAGATAGTCAAAGTGCCCTTTAGGTAACTTAGATAGTCCAAGTGCCCGTTACCTAACCTAGATAGTCCAAGTGCCCGTTAGGTAACCTGGATAGTCCAAGTGCCCGCTAGGTAACCTACATAGTGCAAGTGTCTGCAAGATAACCTAAGTAGTCCAAGGGCCCGCTAGTTAACATACATAGTCCAAGTGCCCGGTAGTTAACTTACATAGTTCAAGTGTCCGTAGGGAACATTCATAGTCCAAGTGCCCGCTAGGGAACCTACATAGTCCAAGTGCCCTCTAGGGAACCTACGTAGTCCAGGTGCCTGCTAGGGAATCTACATAGTCCAAGGGCCCGTTGGTTAATGTAGATAGTCCAAGTGCTGCTAGTTAATCTACATAGTCCAAGGGCCTGCTAGTTAACCTACATAGTCCAAGTACCCGCTAGTTAACCTAGATGGTCCAAGTGTCCACTAGTTAACCTGCATAGTCCAAGTGCCCGCTCTGGAACATACATAGTCCAAGTGCCCGCTAGGGAATCTACATAGTCCAAGGGCCGCTAGTTAATCTACATAGTCCAAGGGCCCGTTAGTTAACCTACATAGTCCAAATACCCGCTAGTTAACCTAGATCGTCCAAGGGCCCGCTAGTTAACCTACATCGTCCAAGGGCCCGCTAGTTAACGTAGATAGACCAAGTGCCCGCTAGGGAACCCACATAGTCCAAGTTCCCGCTAGGGAACCTACATAATCCAAGTGCCCGCTAGGTAACGTACATAGTCCAAGTGCCCGATAGGTAACCTACATAGTCCAAATCCCCTCTAGTTAACCTACATAGTCCAAGTGCCCGATAGGGAACCTACATAATCCAAGTGCCCGCTAGGGAACCTACATAGTCCAAGTGCCTGTTAGGTAACCTAGATAGTCCAAATGCCCGCTAGGGAACCCACATAGTCCAAGTTCCCGGTAGGGAACCTACATAGTCCAAGTGCCCGCTAGGTAACGTACATAGTTCAAGTGCCAGCTTGGTAACGTAGATAGTCCAAGTGCCCGCTAGGGAATGTACATAGTCCAAGTGCCCTCTAGGTAACCTAGATAGTCCAAGTGCCCGCTAGTTAACCTACATAGTCCAAGAGCCTGCTAGGTAACCTAGATAGTCCAAGTGCCCGTTAGGTAACCTGGATAGTCCAAGTGCCCGCTAGGTAATCTACATAGTGCAAGTGTCTGCTAGATAACCTAAGTAGTCCAAGGGCCCACTAGTTAACATACATAGTCCAAGTGCCCGGTAGTTAACTTACATAGTTCAAGTGTCCGTAGGGAACATTCATAGTCCAAGTGCCCGCTAGGGAACCTACATAGTCCAAGGGCCCGCTAATTAACCTAGATAGTCCAAGTGCCAGCTAGGTAACCTACATAGTCCAAATGCCCGCTAGTTAACCTACATAGTCCAAGTGCGCGATAGGGAACCTACATAATCCAAATGCCCGCTAGGGAACCTACATAGTCCAAGTGCCCGTTAGGTAACCTAGATAGTCCAAATGCCCGCTAGGGAACCCACATAGTCCAAGTTCCCGCTAGGGAACCTACATAGTCCAAGTGCCCGCTAGGTAACGTACATAGTCCAAGTGCCAGCTAGGTAACCTAGATAGTCCAAGTGCCCGCTATGGAACGTACATAGTCCAAGTGCCCGCTAGGTAACCTATATAGTCCAAGTGCCCGCTAGTTAACCTACATAGTCCAAGTGCCTGCTAGATAACCTAGATAGTCCAAGTGCCCACTAGTTAACCTACATAGTCCAGGTTCCCCCTAAGTAACCTAGATAGTCCAAGGGTCAGCTAGGTAACCTACACTGTCCTAGTGCCCCCTAGTTAACCTACATTCTCCAAGTGCCCGATAGGCAACCTACATAGTCCAAGTGCCCCCTAGGTAACCTACATAGTCCAAATGCCCACTAGTTAACCTACATAGTCCAAGTGCCCGATAGGGAACCTATATAATCCAAGTGTCCGCTAGCGAACCTACATAGTCCAAGTGCCCGTTATGTAACCTGGATAGTCCAAGTGCCTGCTAGGTAACCTACATAATGCAAGTGTCTGCTAGATAACCTAAGTAGTCCAAGGGCCCGCTAGTTAACATACATAGTCCAAGTGCCCGGTAGTTAACTTACATAGTTCAAGTGTCCGTAGGGAACATTCGTAGTCCAAGTGCCCGCTAGGGAACCTATATAGTCCAAGTGCCCTCTAGGGAACCTACGTAGTCCAGGTGCCCGCTAGGGAATCTACATAGTCCAAGGGCCCGCTGGTTAATGTAGATAGTCCAAGTGCTGCTAGTTAATCTACATAGTCCAAGGGCCTGCTAGTTAACCTACATAGTCCAAGTACCCGCTAGTTAACCTAGATCGTCCAAGGGCCCGCTAGTTAACCTACATCGTCCAAGGGCCCGCTAGTTAACCTAGATAGTCCAAGTGCCCGCTAGGTAACCTAGACAGTTCAAGTGACCACTAGGTTACCTACATAGTCCAAGTGCCCTCTAGTTATCCTAGATAGTCCAAGTGCTCACTAGTTAACCTAGATAGTCCAAGTGCCCGCTAGTTAACCTAGATAGACCAAGTGCCCGCTAGGGAACCTACCAAGTCCAAGTGCCCCATAGGGAACCCACATAGTCCAAGTGCCCGCTAGTTAACATAGATAGTCCAAGTACCCGCTAGTTAACGTACATAGTCCAAGTGCCCGCTAGGTAAGGTAGATAGTCCAAGTGCCCACTAGGGAACGTACATAGTCCAAGTGCCCGCTACGTAACCTAGATAGTCCAAGTGCCCGCTAGTTAACCTACATAGTCCAAGTGCCTGCAAGGTAACCTAGACAGTCCAAGTGCCAACTAGTTAACCTACATAGTCAAAGTTCCCCCTAGGTAACCTAGATCGTCCAAGTGCCCGCTAGTTAACCTAAATAGTCAATGGGCCTGCTAGTTAACCTACATAGTGCAAGAGCCCGCTAGTTAACCTAGATAGACCAAGTGCCCGCTAGGGAACCTATCTAGTCCAAGTACCCGCTAGGAAACGTACATACTCCAAGTGCCTGCTAGGTAACGTACATAGTCCAACTGCCCGCTAGGTAACGTAGATAGTCCAAGTGCCCGCTAGGAAACGTACATAGTCCATGTGCCCGCTAGTTAACCTACATAGTCCAAGTGCCTGCTAGGTAACCTGGATAGTCCAAGTGCCCACTAGTGAACGTACATAGTCCAGGTTCCCCCTGGGTAACCTAGATAGTCCAAGGGCCCGCTAGGTAACCAACATAGTCCAAATGCCCGATAGGGAACCTATATAGTCCAAGTGCACGCTAGGTAACCTACATAGTCCAAGTGCCCGCTACGTAACCTACATAGTCCAAATGCCCGCTAGTTAACCTACATAGTCCAAGTGCCCGATAGGGAACCTACATAATCCAAGTGCCCGCTAGGGAACCTACATAGTGCAAGTGTCTGCTACATAACCTAAGTAGTCCAAGGGCCCGCTAGTTAACATACATAGTCCTAGTGCCCGGTAGTTAACTTACATAGTTCAAGTGTCCGTAGGGAACATTCATAGTCCAAGTGCCCGCTAGGGAACCTACATAGTCCAAGTGCACTCTTGGGAACCTACGTAGTCCAGGTGCCCGCTAGGGAATCTACATAGTCCAAGGGCCCGCTGGTTAATGTAGATAGTCCAAGTGCTGCTAGTTAATCTACATAGTCCAAGGGCCTGCTAGTTAACCTACATAGTCCAAGTACCCGCTAGTTAACCTAGATCGTCCAAGTGTCCGCTAGTTAACCTACATAGTCCAAGTGACCGCTAGGGAACCTACATAGTCCAAGTGCCTGCTAGGAAACCTACATTGTTCAAGTGCCCGCTCTGGAACATACATAGTCCAAGTGCCCGCTAGGGAATCTACATAGTCCAAGGTCCGCTAGTTAACGTAGATAGTCCAAGTGCCGCTAGTTAATCTACATAGTCCAAGGGCCCGTTAGTTAACCTACATAGTCCAAATACCCGCTAGTTAACCTAGATCGTCCAAGGGCCCACTAGTTAACCTACATAGTCCAAGGTCACGCTAGTTAACCTAGATAGTCCAAGTGCCCGCTAGGTAACCTAGACAGTTCAAGTGACCACTAGGCTACCTACATAGTCCAAGTGCCCGCTAGTTATCCTAGATAGTCCAAATGCTCACTAGTTAACCTAGATAGTCCAAGTGCCCGCTAGTTAACCTAGATAGACCAAGTGCCCGCGAGTGAACCTACCTAGTCCAAGTGCCCCATAGGGAACCTACATAGTCCAATTGCCCGCTAGTTAACATTGATAGTCCAAGTACCCGCTAGGAAACGTACATAGTCCAAGTGCCCGCTAGGTAAGGCAGATAGTCCCAGTGCCCACTAGGGAACGTACATAGTCCAAGTGCCCGCTACGTAACCTAGATAGTCCAAGTGCCCGCTAGTTAACCTACATAGTCCATGTGCCTGCTAGGTAATCTAGATAATCCAAGTGCCGACTAGTTAACCTACATAGTCAAAGTTCCCCCTAGGTAACCTAGATCGTACAAGTGCCCGCTAGTTAACCTAAATAGTCAATGGGCCTGCTAGTTAACCTACATAGTGCAAGAGCCCGCTAGCTAACCTAGATAATCCAAGTGCCCGCTAGTTAACCTATATCGTCCAACTGCCCGCAAGTTAACCTAGATCGTCCAAGTGCCCGCTAGTTAACCTACATAGTCAATGGGCCCGCTAGTTAACCTACATAGTGCAAGTGTCCGCTAGTTAACCTACATAGTCCACATGCCAGTTAGCTAACCTAGATAGTCCAAGGGCCCGCTAGTTGACCTACATAGTCCAAGTGCCCGCTTGGGAACCTTCATAGTCCAAGTGCCAGCTAGGTAACCTAGATAGTCCAAGTGCCAGCTAGGTAACCTAGATAGTCCAAGTGCCCGTTAGTTAACCTAGATAGTCCAAGTGCCCACTAGGAGACGTACTTAGTCCATGTGCCCGTTAGCTAACCTAGATAGTCCAAGTGCCCGCTAGTTAACAATGATCATCCAAGTGCCCGCTAGTTAACCGAGATAGTCCAAGTGCCCTCTAGTTAACCTAGATTGTCCTAGTGCCCGGTAGTAAACCTACATAGTCCAAATGCCCGCTAGTTAACCTACATAGTCCAAGTGCCCGATAGGGAACCTAGACAGTCCAAGTGCCCGCTAGGTTACCTGCATATTCCAAGTGCCCGTTCCTTAACCTACATAGTCCAAGTGCCCGCTAGGAAACCAATATAGTCCAAATCCCCGCTAGGGGCCCTAATAGTCCAAATGCCCGCTAATTAACCTAGATAGTCCAAGTGCTCGCTAGTTAACCTAGATAGTCCAAGTGCCCGCTAGTTAACCTAGATAGACCAAGTGCCCGCTAGGGAACCTGTATAGTCCAAGTACCCGCAAGGAAACGTACATAGTCCAAGTGCCCGCTAGGTAACGTACATAGTCCAAATGCCCGCTAGATAACGTAGATAGTCTAAGTGCCCGCTAGGGAACGTACATAGTCCAAAGGCCGCTAGGTAACCTAGATGGTCCAAGTGCCCGCTAGTTAACCTACATAGTCCTAGTGCCTGCTAGGTAACCTAGATAGTCCAAGTGCCAGTAACCTAGATAATCCAAGGGTCAGCTAGGTAACCTACATTGTCCTAGTGCCCCCTAGTTAACCTACATTCTCCAAGTGCCCGATAGGCAACCTACATAGTCCAAGTGCCCGCTAGGTAACCTACATAGTCCAAATGCCCGCTAGTTAACCTACATAGTCCAAGTGCCCGATAGGGAACCTACATAATCCAAGTGCCCGCTAGGGAACCTACATAGTCCAAGTGCCCGTTAGGTAACCTAGATAGTCCATATGCCCGCTAGGGAATCTACATAGTCCAAGGGCCGCTAGTTAATCTACATAGTCCAAGGGCCCGTTAGTTAACCTACATAGTCCAAACACCCGCTAGTTAACCTAGATCGTCCAAGGGCCCGCTAGTTAACCTACATCGTCCAAGGGCCCGCTAGTTAACCTAGATAGACCAAGTGCCCGCTAAGGAACCCACATAGTCCAAGTTCCCGCTAGGGAACCTACATAATCCAAGTGCCCGCTAGGTAACGTACATAGTCCAAGTGCCCGATAGGTAACCTACATAGTCCAAATCCCCTCTAGTTAACCTACATAGTCCAAGTGCCCGATAGGGAACCTACATAATCCAATTGCCCGCTAGGGAACCTACATAGTCCAAGTGCCTGTTAGGTAACCTAGATAGTCCAAATGCCCGCTAGGGAACCCACATAGTCCAAGTTCCCGGTAGGGAACCTACATAGTCCAAGTGCCCGCTAGGTAACGTACATAGTTCAAGTGCCAGCTTGGTAACGTAGATAGTCCAAGTGCCCGCTAGGGAATGTACATAGTCCAAGTGCCCGCTAGGTAACCTAGATAGTCCAAGTGCCCGCTAGTTAACCTACATAGTCCAAGAGCCTGCTAGGTAACCTAGGTAGTCCAAGTGCCCGTTAGGTAACCTGGATAGTCCAAGTGCCCGCTAGGTAATCTACATAGTGCAAGTGTCTGCTAGATAACCTAAGTAGTCCAAGGGCCCGCTAGTTAACATACATAGTCCAAGTGCCCGGTAGTTAACTTACATAGTTCAAGTGTCCGTAGGGAACATTCATAGTCCAAGTGCCCGCTAGGGAACCTACATAGTCCAGGGGCCCGCTAATTAACCTAGATAGTCCAAGTGCCCGCTAGGGAACCCACATAGTCCAAGTTCCCGCTAGGGAACCTACATAGTCCAAGTGCCCGCTAGGTAACCTACATAGTCCAAGTGCCAGCTAGGTAACCTACATAGTCCAAATGCCCGCTAGTTAACCTACATAGTCCAAGTGCGCGATAGGGAACCTACATAATCCAAGTGCCCGCTAGGTAACGTACATAGTCCAAGTGCCCGATAGGTAACCTACATAGTCCAAATCCCCTCTAGTTAACCTACATAGTCCAAGTGCCCGATAGGGAACCTACATAATCCAATTGCCCGCTAGGGAACCTACATAGTCCAAGTGCCTGTTAGGTAACCTAGATAGTCCAAATGCCCGCTAGGGATCCCACATAGTCCAAGTTCCCGGTAGGGAACCTACATAGTCCAAGTGCCCGCTAGGAAACGTACATAGTTCAAGTGCCAGCTTGGTAACGTAGATAGTCCAAGTGCCCGCTAGGGAATGTACATAGTCCAAGTGCCCGCTAGGTAACCTAGATAGTCCAAGTGCCCGCTAGTTAACCTACATAGTCCAAGAGCCTGCTAGGTAACCTAGGTAGTCCAAGTGCCCGTTAGGTAACCTGGATAGTCCAAGTGCCCGCTAGGTAATCTACATAGTGCAAGTGTCTGCTAGATAACCTAAGTAGTCCAAGGGCCCGCTAGTTAACATACATAGTCCAAGTGCCCGGTAGTTAACTTACATAGTTCAAGTGTCCGTAGGGAACATTTATAGTCCAAGTGCCCGCTAGGGAACCTACATAGTCCAAGGGCCCGCTAATTAACCTAGATAGTCCAAGTGCCCGCTAGGGAACCCACATAGTCCAAGTTCCCGCTAGGTAACCTACATAGTCCAAGTGCCCGCTAGGTAACCTACATAGTCCAAGTGCCAGCTAGGTAACCTACATAGTCCAAATGCCCGCTAGTTAACCTACATAGTCCAAGTGCGCGATAGGGAACCTACATAATCCAAGTGCCCGCTAGGGAACCTACATAGTCCAAGTGCCCGTTAGGTAACCTAGATAGTCCAAATGCCCGCTAGGGAATCCACATAGTCCAAGTTCCTGCTAGGGAACCTACATAGTCCAAGTGCCCGCTAGGTAACGTACATAGTCCAAGTGCCAGCTAGGTAACCTAGATAGTCCAAGTGCCCGCTATGGAACGTACATAGTCCAAGTGCCCGCTAGGTAACCTAGATAGTCCAAGTGCCCGCTAGTTAACCTACATAGTCCAAGTGCCTGCTAGATAACCTAGATAGTCCAAGTGCCCACTAGTTAACCTACATAGTCCAGGTTCCCCCTAAGTAACCTAGATAGTCCAAGGGTCAGCTAGGTAACCTACACTGTCCTAGTGCCCCCTAGTTAACCTACATTCTCCAAGTGCCCGATAGGCAACCTACATAGTCCAAGTGCCCCCTAGGTAACCTACATAGTCCAAGTGCCCGATAGGGAACCTATATAATCCAAGTGCCCGCTAGGGAACCTACATAGTCCAAGTGCCCGTTAGGTAACCTGGATAGTCCAAGTGCCTGCTAGGTAACCTACATAGTGCAAGTGTCTGCTAGATAACCTAAGTAGTCCAAGGGCCCGCTAGTTAACATACATAGTCCAAGTGCCCGGTAGTTAACTTACATAGTTCAAGTGTCCGTAGGGAACATTCGTAGTCCAAGTGCCCGCTAGGGAACCTATATAGTCCAAGTGCCCTCTAGGGAACCTACGTAGTCCAGGTGCCCGCAAGGGAATCTACATAGTCCAAGGGCCCGCTGGTTAATGTAGATAGTCCAAGTGCTGCTAGTTAATCTACATAGTCCAAGGGCCTGCTAGTTAACCTACATAGTCCAAGTACCCGCTAGTTAACCTAGATCGTCCAAGGGCCCGCTAGTTAACCTACATCGTCCAAGGGCCCGCTAGTTAACCTAGATAGTCCAAGTGCCCGCTAGGTAACCTAGACAGTTCAAGTGACCACTAGGTTACCTACATAGTCCAAGTGCCCTCTAGTTATCCTAGATAGTCCAAGTGCTCACTAGTTAACCTAGATAGTCCAAGTGCCCGCTAGTTAACCTAGATAGACCAAGTGCCCGCTAGGGAACCTACCAAGTCCAAGTGCCCCATAGGGAACCCACATAGTCCAAGTGCCCGCTAGTTAACATAGATAGTCCAAGTACCCGCTAGTTAACGTACATAGTCCAAGTGCCCGCTAGGTAAGGTAGATAGTCCAAGTGCCCACTAGGGAACGTACATAGTCCAAGTGCCCGCTACGTAACCTAGATAGTCCAAGTGCCCGCTAGTTAACCTACATAGTCCAAGTGCCTGCTAGGTAACCTAGACAGTCCAAGTGCCGACTAGTTAACCTACATAGTCAAAGTTCCCCCTAGGTAACCTAGATCGTCCAAGTGCCCGCTAGTTAACCTAAATAGTCAGTGGGCCTGCTAGTTAACCTACATAGTGCAAGAGCCCGCTAGTTAACCTAGATAGACCAAGTGCCCGCTAGGGAACCTATCTAGTCCAAGTACCCGCTAGGAAACGTACATACTCCAAGTGCCTGCTAGGTAACGTACATAGTCCAACTGCCCGCTAGGTAACGTAGATAGTCCAAGTGCCCGCTAGGAAACGTACATAGTCCATGTGCCCGCTAGTTAACCTACATAGTCCAAGTGCCTGCTAGGTAACCTGGATAGTCCAAGTGCCCACTAGTGAACGTACATAGTCCAGGTTCCCCCTGGGTAACCTAGATAGTCCAAGGGCCCGCTAGGTAACCTACATAGTCCAAATGCCCGATAGGGAACCTATATAGTCCAAGTGCCCGCTAGGTAACCTACATAGTCCAAGTGCCCGCTACGTAACCTACATAGTCCAAATGCCCGCTAGTTAACCTACATAGTCCAAGTGCCCGATAGGGAACCTACATAATCCAAGTGCCCGCTAGGGAACCTACATAGTGCAAGTGTCTGCTACATAACCTAAGTAGTCCAAGGGCCCGCTAGTTAACATACATAGTCCTAGTGCCCGGTAGTTAACTTACATAGTTCAAGTGTCCGTAGGGAACATTCATAGTCCAAGTGCCCGCTAGGGAACCTACATAGTCCAAGTGCACTCTTGGGAACCTACGTAGTCCAGGTGCCCGCTAGGGAATCTACATAGTCCAAGGGCCCGCTGGTTAATGTAGATAGTCCAAGTGCTGCTAGTTAATCTACATAGTCCAAGGGCCTGCTAGTTAACCTACATAGTCCAAGTACCCGCTAGTTAACCTAGATCGTCCAAGTGTCCGCTAGTTAACCTACATAGTCCAAGTGACCGCTAGGGAACCTACATAGTCCAAGTGCCTGCTAAGAAACCTACATTGTTCAAGTGCCCGCTCTGGAACATACATAGTCCAAGTGCCCGCTAGGGAATCTACATAGTCCAAGGTCCGCTAGTTAACGTAGATAGTCCAAGTGCCGCTAGTTAATCTACATAGTCCAAGGGCCCGTTAGTTAACCTACATAGTCCAAATACCCGCTAGTTAACCTAGATCGTCCAAGGGCCCACTAGTTAACCTACATAGTCCAAGGTCACGTTAGTTAACCTAGATAGTCCAAGTGCCCGCTAGGTAACCTAGACAGTTCAAGTGACCACTAGGCTACCTACATAGTCCAAGTGCCCGCTAGTTATCCTAGAAAGTCCAAGTGCTCACTAGTTAACCTAGATAGTCCAAGTGCCCGCTAGTTAACCTACATAGACCAAGTGCCCGCGAGGGAACCTACCTAGTCCAAGTGCCCCATAGGGAACCTACATAGTCCAATTGCCCGCTAGTTAACATAGATAGTCCAAGTACCCGCTAGGAAACGTACATAATCCAAGTGCCCGCTACTTAACGTACATAGTCCAAGTGCCCGCTAGGTAAGGCAGATAGTCCCAGTGCCCACTAGGGAACGTACATAGTCCAAGTGCCCGCTACGTAACCTAGATAGTCCAAGTGCCCGCTAGTTAACCTACATAGTCCATGTGCCTGCTAGGTAATCTAGATAATCCAAGTGCCGACTAGTTAACCTACATAGTCAAAGTTCCCCCTAGGTAACCTAGATCGTACAAGTGCCCGCTAGTTAACCTAAATAGTCAATGGGCCTGCTAGTTAACCTACATAGTGCAAGAGCCCGCTAGCTAACCTAGATAATCCAAGTGCCCGCTAGTTAACCTATATCGTCCAAGTGCCCGCAAGTTAACCTAGATCGTCCAAGTGCCCGCTAGTTAACATACATAGTCAATGGGCCCGCTAGTTAACCTACATAGTGCAAGTGTCCGCTAGTTAACCTACATAGTCCACATGCCAGTTAGCTAACCTAGATAGTCCAAGGGCCCGCTAGTTGACCTACATAGTCCAAGTGCCCGCTTGGGAACCTTCATAGTCCAAGTGCCAGCTAGGTAACCTAGATAGTCCAAGTGCCCGCTAGTTAACCTAGATAGTCCTAGTGCCCGTTAGTTAACCTAGATAGTCCAAGTGCCCACTAGGAGACGTACTTAGTCCATGTGCTCGTTAGCTAACCTAGATAGTCCAAGTGCCCGCTAGTTAACAATGATCATCCAAGTGCCCGCTAGTTAACCGAGATAGTCCAAGTGCCCTCTAGTTAACCTAGATTGTCCTAGTGCCCGGTAGTAAACCTACATAGCCCAAATGCCCGCTAGTTAACCTACATAGTCCAAGTGCCCGATAGGGAACCTACACAGTCCAAGTGCCCGCTAGGTTACCTGCATATTCCAAGTGCCCGTTCCTTAACCTACATAGTCCAAGTTCCCGCTAGGAAACCAATATAGTCCAAATCCCCGCTAGGGGCCCTAATAGTCCAAATGCCCGCTAATTAACCTAGATAGTCCAAGTGCTCGCTAGTTAACCTAGATAGTCCAAGTGCCCGCTAGTTAACCTAGATAGACCAAGTGCCCGCTAGGGAACCTGTATAGTCCAAGTACCCGCAAGGAAACGTACATAGTCCAAGTGCCCGCTAGGTAACGTACATAGTCCAAATGCCCGCTAGATAACGTAGATAGTCTAAGTGCCCGCTAGGGAACGTACATAGTCCAAAGGCCGCTAGGTAACCTAGATGGTCCAAGTGCCCGCTAGTTAACCTACATAGTCCTAGTGCCTGCTAGGTAACCTAGATAGTCCAAGTGCCAGTAACCTAGATAATCCAAGGGTCAGCTAGGTAACCTACATTGTCCTAGTGCCCCCTAGTTAACCTACATTCTCCAAGTGCCCGATAGGCAACCTACATAGTCCAAGTGCCCGCTAGGTAACCTACATAGTCCAAATGCCCGCTAGTTAACCTACATAGTCCAAGTGCCCGATAGGGAACCTACATAATCCAAGTGCCCGCTAGGGAACCTACATAGTCCAAGTGCCCGTTAAGTAACCTAGATAGTCCATATGCCCGCTAGGGAATCTACATAGTCCAAGGGCCGCTAGTTAATCTACATAGTCCAAGGGCCCGTTAGTTAACCTACATAGTCCAAATACCCGCTAGTTAACCTAGATCGTCCAAGGGCCCGCTAGTTAACCTACATCGTCCAAGGGCCCGCTATTTAACCTAGATAGACCAAGTGCCCGCTAAGGAACCCACATAGTCCAAGTTCCCGCTAGGGAACCTACATAATCCAAGTGCCCGCTAGGTAACGTACATAGTCCAAGTGCCCGATAGGTAACCTACATAGTCCAAATCCCCTCTAGTTAACCTACATAGTCCAAGTGCCCGATAGGGAACCTACATAATCCAATTGCCCGCTAGGGAACCTACATAGTCCAAGTGCCTGTTAGGTAACCTAGATAGTCCAAATGCCCGCTAGGGAACCCACATAGTCCAAGTTCCCGGTAGGGAACCTACATAGTCCAAGTGCCCGCTAGGTAACGTACATAGTTCAAGTGCCAGCTTGGTAACGTAGATAGTCCAAGTGCACGCTAGGGAATGTACATAGTCCAAGTGCCCGCTAGGTAACCTAGATAGTCCAAGTGCCCGCTAGTTAACCTACATAGTCCAAGAGCCTGCAAGGTAACCTAGGTATTCCAAGTGCCCGTTAGGTAACCTGGATAGTCCAAGTGCCCGCTAGGTAATCTACATAGTGCAAGTGTCTGCTAGATAACCTAAGTAGTCCAAGGGCCCGCTAGTTAACATACATAGTCCAAGTGCCCGGTAGTTAACTTACATAGTTCAAGTGTCCATAGGGAACATTCATAGTCCAAGTGCCCACTAGGGAACCTATATAGTCCAAGGGCCCGCTAATTAACCTAGATAGTCCAAGTGCCCGCTAGGGAACCCACATAGTCCAAGTTCCCGCTAGGGAACCTACATAGTCCAAGTGCCCGCTAGGTAACCTACATAGTCCAAGTGCCAGCTAGGTAACCTACATAGTCCAAATGCCCGCTAGTTAACCTACATAGTCCAAGTGCGCGATAGGGAACCTACATAATCCAAGTGCCCGCTAGGGAACCTACATAGTCCAAGTGCCCGTTAGGTAACCTAGATAGTCCAAATGCCCGCTAGGGAACCCACATAGTCCAAGTTCCCGCTAGGGAACCTACATAGTCCAAGTGCCCGCTAGGTAACGTACATAGTCCAAGTGCCAGCTAGGTAACCTAGATAGTCCAAGTGCCCGCTATGGAACGTACATAGTCCAAGTGCCCGCTAGGTAACCTAGATAGTCCAAGTGCCCGCTAGTTAACCTACATAGTCCAAGTGCCTGCTAGATAACCTAGATAGTCCAAGTGCCCACTAGTTAACCTACATAGTCCAGGTTCCCCCTAAGTAACCTAGATAGTCCAAGGGTCAGCTAGGTAACCTACACTGTCCTAGTGCCCCCTAGTTAACCTACATTCTCCAAGTGCCCGATAGGCAACCTACATAGTCCAAGTGCCCCCTAGGTAACCTACATACTCCAAATGCCCACTAGTTAACATACATAGTCCAAGTGCCCGATAGGGAACCTATATAATCCAAGTGCCCGCTAGGGAACCTACATAGTCCAAGTGCCCGTTAGGTAACCTGGATAGTCCAAGTGCCTGCTAGGTAACCTACATAGTGCAAGTGTCTGCTAGATAACCTAAGTAGTCCAAGGGCCCGCTAGTTAACATACATAGTCCAAGTGCCCGGTAGTTAACTTACATAGTTCAAGTGTCCGTAGGGAACATTCGTAGTCCAAGTGCCCGCTAGGGAACCTATATAGTCCAAGTGCCCTCTAGGGAACCTACGTAGTCCAGGTGCCCGCTAGGGAATCTACATAGTCCAAGGGCCCGCTGGTTAATGTAGATAGTCCAAGTGCTGTTAGTTAATCTACATAGTCCAAGGGCCTGCTAGTTAACCTACATAGTCCAAGTACCCGCTAGTTAACCTAGATCGTCCAAGGGCCCGCTAGTTAACCTACATCGTCCAAGGGCCCGCTAGTTAACCTAGATAGTCCAAGTGCCCGCTAGGTAACCTAGACAGTTCAAGTGACCACTAGGTTACCTACATAGTCCAAGTGCCCTCTAGTTATCCTAGATAGTCCAAGTGCTCACTAGTTAACCTAGATAGTCCAAGTGCCCGCTAGTTAACCTACATAGTCCAAGTGCCTGCTAGGTAACCTAGACAGTCCAAGTGCCGACTAGTTAACCTACATAGTCAAAGTACCCCCTAGGTAACCTAGATCGTCCAAGTGCCCGCTAGTTAACCTAAATAGTCAATGGGCCTGCTAGTTAACCTACATAGTGCAAGAGCCCGCTAGTTAACCTAGATAGACCAAGTGCCCGCTAGGGAACCTATCTAGTCCAAGTACCCGCTAGGAAACGTACATACTCCAAGTGCCCGCTAGGAAACGTACATAGTCCATGTGCCCGCTAGTTAACCTACATAGTCCAAGTGCCTGCTAGGTAACGTGGATAGTCCAAGTGCTCACTAGTGAACGTACATAGTCCAGGTTCCCCCTGGGTAACCTAGATAGTCCAAAGGCCCGCTAGGTAACCTACATAGTCCAAATGCCCGATAGGGAACCTATATAGTCCAAGTGCCCGCTAGGTAACCTACATAGTCCAAGTGCCCGCTACGTAACCTACATAGTCCAAATGCCCGCTAGTTAACCTACATAGTCCAAGTGCCCGATAGGGAACCTACATAATCCAAGTGCCCGCTAGGGAACCTACATAGTCCAAGTGCCCGTTAGGTAACCTAGATAGTCCAAGTGCCCGCTAGGTAACCTAAATAGTGCAAGTGTCTGCTACATAACCTAAGTAGTCCAAGGGCCCGCTAGTTAACATACAGAGTCCTAGTGCCCGGTAGTTAACTTACATAGTTCAAGTGTCCGTAGGGAACATTCATTGTCCAAGTGCCCGCTAGGGAACCTACATAGTCCAAGTGCACTCTAGGGAACCTACGTAGTCCAGGTGCCCGCTAGGGAATCTACATAGTCCAAGGGCCCGCTGGTTAATGTAGATAGTCCAAGTGCTGCTAGTTAATCTACATAGTCCAAGGGCCTGCTAGTTAACCTACATAGTCCAAGTACCCGCTAGTTAACCTAGATCGTCCAAGTGTCCGCTAGTTAACCTACATAGTCCAAGTGACCGCTAGGGAACCTACATAGTCCAAGTGCCTGCTAGGAAACCTACATTGTTCAAGTGCCCGCTCTGGAACATACATAGTCCAAGTGCCCGCTAGGGAATCTACATAGTCCAAGGGCCGCTAGTTAACGTAGATAGTCCAAGTGCCGCTAGTTAATCTACATAGTCCAAGGGCCCGTTAGTTAACCTACACAGTCCAAATACCCGCTAGTTAACCTAGATCGTCCAAGGGCCCACTAGTTAACCTACATAGTCCAAGGTCACGCTAGTTAACCTAGATAGTCCAAGGGCCCGCTAGGTAACCTAGACAGTTCAAGTGACCACTAGGCTACCTACATAGTCCAAGTGCCCGCTAGTTATCCTAGATAGTCCACGTGCTCACTAGTTAACCTAGATAGTCCAAGTGCCCGCTAGTTAACCTAGATAGACCAAGTGCCCGCGAGGGAACCTACCTAGTCCAAGTGCCCCATAGGGAACCTACATAGTCCAATTGCCCGCTAGTTAACATAGATAGTCCAAGTACCCGCTAGGAAACGTACATAGTCCAAGTGCCCGCTACTTAACGTACATAGTCCAAGTGCCCGCTAGGTAAGGCAGATAGTCCCAGTGCCCCCTAGGGAACGTACATAGTCCAAGTGCCCGCTACGTAACCTAGATAGTCCAAGTGCCCGCTAGTTAACCTACATAGTCCAAGTGCCTGCTAGGTAACCTAGATAATCCAAGTGCCGACTAGTTAACCTACATAGTCAAAGTTCCCCCTAGGTAACCTAGATCGTACAAGTGCCCGCTAGTTAACCTAAATAGTCAATGGGCCTGCTAGTTAACCTACATAGTGCAAGAGCCCGCTAGCTAACCTAGATAATCCAAGTGCCCGCTGGTTAACCTATATCGTCCAAGTGCCCGCAAGTTAACCTAGATCGTCCAAGTGCCCGCTAGTTAACCTACATAGTCAATGGGCCCGCTAGTTAACCTACATAGTGCAAGTGTCCGCTAGTTAACCTACATAGTCCACATGCCAGTTAGCTAACCTAGATAGTCCAAGGGCCCGCTAGTTGACCTACATAGTCCAAGTGCCCGCTTGGGAACCTTCATAGTCCAAGTGCCAGCTAGGTAACCTAGATAGTCCAAGTGCCCGCTAGTTAACCTAGATAGTCCTAGTGCCCGTTAGTTAACCTAGATAGTCCAAGTGCCCACTAGGGGACGTACTTAGTCCATGTGCCCGTTAGCTAACCTAGATAGTCCAAGTGCCCGCTAGTTAACAATGATCATCCAAGTGCCCGCTAGTTAACCGAGATAGTCCAAGTGCCCTCTAGTTAACCTAGATTGTCCTAGTGCCCGGTAGTAAACCTACATAGTCCAAATGCCCGCTAGTTAACCTACATAGTCCAAGTGCCCGATAGGGAACCTAGACAGTCCAAGTGCCCGCTAGGTTACCTGCATATTCCAAGTGCCCGTTCCTTAACCTACATAGTCCAAGTGCCCGCTAGGAAACCAATATAGTCCAAATCCCCGCTAGGGGCCCTAATAGTCCAAATGCCCGCTAATTAACCTAGATAGTCCAAGTGCTCGCTAGTTAACCTAGATAGTCCAAGTGCCCGCTAGTTAACCTAGATAGACCAAGTGCCCGCTAGGGAACCTGTATAGTCCAAGTACCCGCAAGGAAACGTACATAGTCCATGTGCCCGCTAGGTAACGTACATAGTCCAAATGCCCGCTAGATAACGTAGATAGTCTAAGTGCCCGCTAGGGAACGTACATAGTCCAAAGGCCGCTAGGTAACCTAGATGGTCCAAGTGCCCGCTAGTTAACCTACATAGTCCTAGTGCCTGCTAGGTAACCTAGATAGTCCAAGTGCCAGTAACCTAGATAATCCAAGGGTCAGCTAGGTAACCTACATTGTCCTAGTGCCACCTAGTTAACCTACATTCTCCAAGTGCCCGATAGGCAACCTACATAGTCCAAGTGCCCGCTAGGTAACCTACATAGTCCAAATGCCCGCTAGTTAACCTACATAGTCCAAGTGCCCGATAGGGAACCTATATAATCCAAGTGCCCGCTAGGGAACCTACATAGTCCAAGTGCCCATTAGGTAACCTGGATAGTCCAAGTGCCCGCTAGGTAACCTACATAGTGCAAGTGTCTGCTAGATAACCTAAGTAGTCCAAGGACCCGCTAGTTAACATACATAGTCCAAGTGCCCGGTTGTTAACTTACATAGTTCAATTGTCCGTAGGGAACATTCATAGTCCAAGTGCCCGCTAGGGAACCTACATAGTCCCAGTGCCCGCTAGGGAACCTACGTAGTCCAAGTGCCCGCTAGGGAATCTACATAGTCCAAGGGCCCGCTGGTTAATGTAGAAAGTCCAAGTGCTGCAAGTTAATCTACATAGTCCAAGTGCCCGCTAGGGAATATACATAGTACAAGGGCCCGCTAGTTAACGTAGATAGTCCAAGTGCCGCTAGTTAATCTACATAGTCCAAGGGCCCGTTAGTTAACCTACATAGTCCAAATACCCGCTAGTTAACCTACATCGTCCAAGGGCCCGCTAGTTAACCTACATAATCCAAGTGCCCGCTAGGTAACCTAGACAGTTCAAGTGACCACTAGGTTACCTACATAGTCCAAGTGCCCGCTAGTTATCCTAGATAGTCCAAGTGCTCACTAGTTAACCTAGATAGTCCAAGTGCCCGCTAGTTAACCTAGATAGACCAAGTGCCCGCTAGGGAACCTACCTAGTCCAAGTGCCCCATAGGGAACCTACATAGCCCAAGTGCCCGCTAGTTAACATAGATAGTCCAAGTACCCGCTAGGAAACGTACATAGTCCAAGTGCCCGCTAGTTAACGTACATAGTCCAAGTGTCCGCTAGGTAAGGTAGATAGTCCAAGTGCCCGCTAGGGAATGTACATAGTCCAAGTGCCCGCTACGTGACCTAGATAGACAAAGTGCCCGCTAGTTAACCTACATAGTCCAAGTGCCTGCTAGGTAACTTAGATAGTCCAAGTGCCCACTAGTTAACCTACATAGTCCAGGTCCCCCTAAGTAACCTAGATAGTCCAAGGGTCCGCTAGGTAACCTACATTGTCCTAGTGCCCCCTAGTTAACCTACATTCTTCAAGTGCCCGATAGGCAACCTATATAGTACAAGTGCCCGCTAGGTAACCTACATAGTCCAAATGCCCGCTAGTTAACCTACATAGTCCCAGTGCCCCCTAGTTAACCTATATAGTCCAAGTGCCCGCTAGGGAACCTACATAGTCTAAGTGCCCGCTAGGGAACCTACATAGTCCAAGTGCCCTCTAGTTAACCTAGATAGTCCAAATGCCCGCTAGTTAACCTAGATAGTCCAAGTGCCCGCTAGTTAACCAGGATCATCAAAGTGCCCTCTACTTAACTTACATAGTCCAAAGGCCTACTAGTTAACCTACATAGAACAAGGGCCCGCTCGTTAACCTTGATAGTCCAAATGCCCGCTAGTTAACCTACATAGTCCATGTTCCCGCTAGGTAACCTACATAGTCCAAGTGCCCGTTAGGTTACCTATATAGTCCAATTGCCCGTTCGTTAACCTACATAGTCTAAGTGCCCGCTAGGTAACGTAGATAGCCCAAGTGCCCGCTAGGGAACGTACATAGTCCAAGTGCCTGCTAGTTAACCTAGATAGTCCAAGGGCCCGCTAGTTAAGATACATAGTCCAAGTGCCCGGTAGTTAACTTACATAGTTCAAGTGTCCGTAAGGAACATTCATAGTCCAAGTGCCCTCTAGGGAACCTACATAGTCCAAGAGCCCTCTAGGGAACCTATGTAGTCCAGGTGCCCGCTAGGGAATCTACATAGTCCAAGGGCCTGCTGGTTAATGTAGATAGTCCAAGTGCTGCTAGTTAATCTACATAGTCCAAGGGCCTGCTAGTTAACCTACATAGTCCAAGTGCCCGATAGGGAACCTGTATAGTCCAAGTACCCGCAAGGAAACGTACATAGTCCATGTGCCCGCTAGGTAACGTACATAGTCCAAATGCCCGCTAGATAACGTAGATAGTCTAAGTGCCCGCTAGGGAACGTACATAGTCCAAAGGCCGCTAGGTAACCTAGATGGTCCAAGTGCCCGCTAGTTAACCTACATAGTCCTAGTGCCTGCTAGGTAACCTAGATAGTCCAAGTGCCAGTAACCTAGATAATCCAAGGGTCAGCTAGGTAACCTACATTGTCCTAGTGCCACCTAGTTAACCTACATTCTCCAAGTGCCCGATAGGCAACCTACATAGTCCAAGTGCCCGCTAGGTAACCTACATAGTCCAAATGCCCGGTAGTTAACCTACATAGTCCAAGTGCCCGATAGGGAACCTATATAATCCAAGTGCCCGCTAGGGAACCTACATAGTCCAAGTGCCCTTTAGGTAACCTGGATAGTCCAAGTGCCCCTAGGTAACCTACATAGTGCAAGTGTCTGCTAGATAACCTAAGTAGTCCAAGGGCCCGCTAGTTAACATACATAGTCCAAGTGCCCGGTAGTTAACTTACATAGTTCAAGTGTCCGTAGGGAACATTCATAGTCCAAGTGCCCGCTAGGGAACCTACATAGTCCAAGGGCCCGCTAATTAACCTAGATAGTCCAAGTGCCCGCTAGGTAACCTACATAGTCCAAGTTCCCGCTAGTTAACCTACATAGTCCAAGTGCGCGATAGGGAACCTACATAACCCAAGTGCCCGCTAGGGAACCTACATAGTCCAAGTGCCCGTTAGGTAACCTAGATAGTCCATATGCCCGCTAGGGAACCCATATAGTCCAAGTTCCCGCTAGGGAACCTACATAGTCCAAGTGCCCGCTAGGGAACGTACATAGTCCAAGTGCCCGCTAGGTAACCTAGATAGTCCAAGTGCCCGCTAGTTAACCTACATAGTCCAAGTGCCTGCTAGGTAACCTACATAGTCCAAATGCCCGCTAGTTAACCTACATAGTCCAAGTGCGCGATAGGGAACCTACATAATCCGAGTGCCCGCTAGGGAACCTACATTGTCCAAGTGCCCGTTAGGTAACCTGGATAGTCCAAGTGCCCGCTAGGTAACCTACATAGTGCAAGTGTCTGCTAGATAACCTAAGTAGTCCAAGGGCCCGCTAGTTAACATACATAGTCCAAGTGCCCGGTAGTTAACTTACATAGTTCAAGTGTCCGTAGGGAACATTCGTAGTCCAAGTGCCCACTAGGGAACCTATATAGTCCAAGTGCCCTCTAGGGAAATACGTAGTCCAGGTTCCCGCTAGGGAATCTACATAGTCCAAGGGCCCGCTGGTTAATGTAGATAGTCCAAGTGCTGCTAGTTAATCTACATAGTCCAAGGGCCTGCTAGTGAACCTACAGAGTCCAAGGACCCGCTAGTTAACCTAGATCGTCCAAGGGCCCGCTAGTTAACCTACATCGTCCAAGGGCCCGCTACTTAACCTAGATAGTCCAAGTGCCCGCTAGGTAACGTAGACAGTTCAAGTGACCACTAGATTACCTACATAGTCCAAGTGCCCGCTAGTTATCCTAGATAGTCCAAGTGCTCACTAGTTAACCTAGATAGTCCAAGTGCCCGCTAGGGAACCTACCAAGTCCAAGTGCCCCATAGGGAACCTACATAGTCCAAGTGCCCGCTAGTTAACATAGATAGTCCAAGTACCCGCTAGTTAACGTACATAGTCCAAGTGCCTGCTAGGTAAGGTAGATAGTCCAAGTGCCCACTAGGGAACGTACATAGTCCAAGTGCCCGCTACGTAACCTAGATAGTCCAAGTGCCCGCTAGTTAACCTACATAGTCCAAGTGCCTGCTAGGTAACCTAGACAGTTCAAGTGCCGACTAATTAACCTACATAGTCAAAGTTCCCCCTTGTAACCTAGATCGTCCAAGTGCCCGCTAGTTAACCTATATAGTCAATGGGCCTGCTAGTTAACCTACATAGTGCAAGAGCCCGCTAGTTAACCTAGATAGACCACGTGCCCGCTAGGGAACCTACATAGTCTAAGTGCCTGCTAGGGAACCTACATAGTCCAAGTGCCCTCTAGTTAACCTAGATAGTCCAAATGCCCGCTAGTTAACCTAGATAGTCCAAGTGCCCGCTAGTTAACCAGGATCATCAAAGTGCCCTCTAGTTAACTTACATAGTCCAAAGGCCTACTAGTTAACCTACATAGAGCAAGGGCCCGCTCGTTAACCTTGATAGTCCAAATGCCCGCTAGTTAACCTACATAGTCCATGTTCCCGCTAGGTAACCTAGACAGTCCAAGTGACCATTAGGTTACCTACATAGTCCAATTGCCCGTTCGTTAACCTACATAGTCTAAGTGCCCGCTAGGTAACGTAGATAGCCCAAGTGTTCGCTAGGGAACGTACATAGTCCAAGTGCCCGCTAGTTAACCTAGATAGTCCAAGGGCCCGCTAGTTAACATACATAGTCCAAGTGCCCGGTAGTTAACTTACATAGTTCAAGTGTCTGTAAGGATCATTCATAGTCCAAGTGCCTGCTAGGGAACCTACGTAGTCCAAGTGACCGCTAGGGAATCTACATAGTCCAAGGGCCCGCTGGTTAATGTAGATAGTCCAAGTGCTGCTAGTTAATCTACATAGTCCAAGTGCCCTCTAGGGAATCTACATAGTCCAAGGGCCCGCTAGTTAACGTAGATAGTCCAAGTGCGGCTAGTTAATCTACATAGTCCAAGGGCCCTCTAGTTAACCTACATAGTTCACGTACCCGCTAGTTAACCTAGATCGTCCAGGGGCCGCTAGTTAACCTACATCGTCCAAGGGCCCGCTAGTTAACCTAGATAGTCCAAGTGCCCGCTAGTTAACCTACATAATCCAAGTGCCCTAAAGGGAACCTACATAATCCAAGTGCCCGCTAGGGAACCTACATAGTCCAAGAGCTCGCTAGGTAACCTACATAGTCCAAGTGACGGCTTGGTAACCTAAATATTCCAAATGCTCGCTAGGGAAACTACATAGTCCAAGTGCCCGCTAGGTAACGTAGATAGTCCAAGTGCCCGCTAGGGAACGTACATAGTCAAAGTGCCCGCTAGGTAACCTACATAGTCCAAGTGCCTGCTAGGTAACCTAGATAGTCCTAGTGCCACCTAGTTAACCTATATTCTCCAAGTGCCCGATAGGCAACCTACATAGTCCAAGTGCCCGCTAGGTAACCTACATAGTACAAATGCCCGCTAGTTAACCTACATAGTCCAAGTGCCCGATAGGGAACCTATATAATCCAAGTGCCCGCTAGGGAACCTACATAGTCCAAGTGCCCATAGGTAACCTACATAGTGCAAGTGTCTGCTAGATAACCTAAGTAGTCCAAGGGCCCGCTAGTTAACATACATAGTCCAAGTGCCCGGTAGTTAACTTACATAGTTCAAGTGTCCGTAGGGAACATTCATAATCCAAGTGCCCGCTATGAAACCTACATAGTCCAAGTGCCCTCTAGGGAACCTACGTAGTCCAGGTGCCCGCTAGGGAATATACATAGTCCAAGGGCCCGCTGGTTAATGTAGATAGTCCAAGTGCTGCTAGTTAATCTACATAGTCCAAGTACCCGCTAGTTAACCTAGATCGTCCAAGTGTCCGCTAGTTAACCTACATAGTCCAAGTGCCAGCTAGGGAACCTACATAGTCCAAGTGCCTGCTAGGGAACCTACATTGTCCAAGTGCCCGCTCAGGAACATACATAGTCCAAGTGCCCGCTAGGGAATCTACATAGTACAAGGGCCCGCTAGTTAACGTACATAGTCCAAGTGCTGCTAGTTAATGAACATAGTCCAAGGGCCCGTTAATTAACCTACATAGTCCAAATACCCGCTAGTTAACCTAGATCGTCCAAGGGCCCGCTAGTTAACCTACATAGTCCAAGGGTCCGCTAGTTAACCTAGATAGTCCAAGTGCCCGCTAGGTAACCTAGACAGTTCAAGTGACCACTAGGTTACCTACATAGTCCAAGTGCCCGCTAGTTAACCTAGATAGTCCAAGTGCCCGCTAGTTAACCTACATAATCCAAGTGCCCTAAAGGGAACCTACATAATCCAAATGCCCGCTAGGGAACCTACATAGTCCAAGTGCTCGCTAGGTAACCTATATAGTCCAAGTGCCCGCTTGGTAACCTAAATATTCCAAATGCTCGCTAGGGAAACTACATAGTCCAAGTGCCCGCTAGTTAACCTACATAGTCCAAATGCCCTATAGGGAACCTACATAATCCAAGTGCCCGCTAGGGAACCTACATAGTCCAAGTGCCCGTTAGGTAACCTAGATAGTCCAAATGCCCGCTAGGGAACCCACATAGTCCAAGTGCCCGCTAGTTAACCTACATAGTCCAAGTGCCTGCTAGGTAACCTAGACAGTCCAAGTGCCGACTAATTAACCTACATAGTCAAAGTTCCCCCTAGGTAACCTAGATCGTCCAAGTGCCCGCTAGTTAACCTAAATAGTCAATGGGCCTGCCAGTTAACCTACATAGTGCAAGAGCCCGCTAGTTAACCTAGATAGACCAAGTGCCCGCTAGGGAACCTATCTAGTCCAAGTACCCGCTAGGTAACGTAGATAGTCCAAGTGCCCGCTAGGAAACGTACATAGTCCAAGTGCCCGCTAGTTAACCTACATAGTCCAAGTGCCTGCTAGGTAACCTGGATAGTCCAAGTGCCCACTAGTTAACGTACATAGTCCAGGTTCCCCCTGGGTAACCTAGATAGTCCAAGGGCCCGCTAGGTAACCTACATAGTCCAAATGCCCGCTAGGTAACGTACATAGTTCAAGTGCCAGCTTGGTAACGTAGATAGTCCAAGTGCCCGCTAGGGAACGTACATAGTCCAAGTGCCCGCTAGGTAACCTAGATAGTCCAAGTGCCCGCTAGTTAACCTACATAGTCAAAGAGCCTGCTAGGTAACCTAGATAGTCCAAGTGCCCGTTAGGTAACCTGGATAGTCCAAGTGCCCGCTAGGTAACCTACATAGTGCAAGTGTCTGCTAGATAACCTAAGTAGTCCAAGGGCCCGCTAGTTAACATACATAGTCCAAGTGCCCGGTAGTTAACTTACATAGTTCAAGTGTCCGTAGGGAACATTCGTAGTCCAAGTGCCCGCTAGGGAACCTATATAGTCCAAGTGCCCTCTAGGGAACGTACGTAGTCCAGGTGCCCACTAGGGAATCTACATAGTCCAAGGGCCCGCTAGTTATCCTAGATAGTCCAAGTGCTCACTAGTTAACCTAGATAGTCCAAGTGCCCGCTAGTTAACCTAGATAGACCAAGTGCTCGCTAGGGAACCTACCAAGTCCAAGTGCCCCATAGGGAACCTACATAGTCCAAGTGCCCGCTAGTTAACATAGATAGTCCAAGTACCCGCTAGTTAACGTACATAGTCCAAGTGCCCGCTAGGTAAGGTAGATAGTCCAAGTGCCCACTAGGGAACGTACATAGTCCAAGTGCCCGCTACGTAACCTAGATAGTCCAAGTGCCCGCTAGTTAACCTACATAATCCAAGTGCCTGCTAGGTAACCTAGACAGTCCAAGTGCCGACTAATTAACCTACATAGTCAAAGTTCCCCCTAGGTAACCTAGATAGTCCAAGTGCCCGCTAGTTATCCTAAATAGTCAATGGGCCAGCTAGTTAACCTACATAGTGCAAGAGCCCGCTAGTTAACCTAGATAGACCAAGTGCCCGCTAGGGAACCTATCTAGTCCAAGTACCCGCTAGGAAACGTACATACTCCAAGTGCCCGCTAGGTAACGTACATAGTCCAACTGCCCGCTAGGTAACGTAGATAGTCCAAGTGCCCGCTAGGAAACGTACATAGTCCAAGTGCCCGCTAGTTAACCTACATATTCCAAGTGCCTGCTAGGTAACCTGGATTGTCCAAGTGCCCACTAGTTAGCGTACATAGTCCAGGTTCCCCCTGGGTAACCTAGATAGTTCAAGGGCCCGCTAGGTAACCTACATAGTCCAAATGCCCGATAGGGAACCTATATAGTCCAAGTGCCCGCTAGGTAACCTACATAGTCCAAGTGCCCGCTACGTAACCAACATAGTCCAAATGCCCGCTAGTTAACCTACATAGTTCAAGTGCCCGATAGGGAACCTACATAATCCAAGTGCCCGCTAGGGAACCTACATAGTCCAAGTGCCCGTTAGGTAACCTAGATAGTCCAAGTGCCCGCTAGGTAACCTAAATAGTGAAAGTGTCTGCTACATAACCTAAGTAGTCCAAGGGCCCGCTAGTTAACATACATAGTCCTAGTGCCCGGTAGTTAACTTACATAGTTCAAGTGTCCGTAGGGAACATTCATAGTCCATGTGCCCGCTAGGGAACCTACATAGTCCAAGTGCACTCTAGGGAACCTACGTAGTCCAGGTGCCCGCTAGGGAATCTACATAGTCCAAGGGCCCGCTGGTTAATGTAGATAGTCCAAGTGCTGCTAGTTAATCTACATAGTCCAAGGGCCTGCTAGTTAACCTACATAGTCCAAGTACCCGCTAGTTAACCTAGATCGTCCAAGTGTCCGCTAGTTAACCTACATAGTCCAAGTGACCGCTAGGGAACCTACATAGTCCCAGTGCCTGCTAGGAAACCTACATTGCCCAAGTGCCCGCTCTGGAACATACATAGTCCAAGTGCCCGCTAGGGAATCTACATAGTCCAAGGGCCGCTAGTTAACGTAGATAGTCCAAGTGCCGCTAGTTAATCTACATAGTCCAAGGGCCCGTTAGTTAACCTACATAGTCCAAATACCCGCTAGTTAACCTAGATCGTCCAAGGGCCCGCTAGTTAACCTACATTGTCCAAGGGCCCGCTAGTTAACCTAGATAGTCCAAGTGCCCGCTAGGTAACCTAGACAGTTCAAGTGACCACTAGGCTACCTACATAGTCCAAGTGCCCGCTAGTTATCCTAGATAGTCCAAGTGCTCACTAGTTAACCTAGATAGTCCAAGTGCCCGCTAGTTAACCTAGATAGACCAAGTGCCCGCGAGGGAACCTACCTAGTCCAAGTGCCCCATAGGGAACCTACATAGTCCAATTGCCCGCTAGTTAACATAGATAGTCCAAGTACCCGCTAGGAAACGTACATAGTCCAAGTGCCCGCTACTTAACGTACATAGTCCAAGTGCCCGCTAGGTAAGGTAGATAGTCCCAGTGCCCACTAGGGAACGTACAAAGTCCAAGTGCCCGCTACGTAACCTAGATAGTCCAATTGCCCGCTAGTTAACCTACATAGTCCAAGTGCCTGCTAGGTAACCTAGATAATCCAAGTGCCGACTAGTTAACCTACATAGTCAAAGTTCCCCCTAGGTAACCTAGATCGTCCAAGTGCCCGCTAGTTAACCTAAATAGTCAATGGGCCTGCTAGTTAACCTACATAGTGCAAGAGCCCGCTAGCTAACCTAGATAATCCAAGTGCCCGCTAGTTAACCTATATCGTCCAAGTGCCCGCAAGTTAACCTAGATCGTCCAAGTGCCCGCTAGTTAACCTAGATCGTCCAAGTGCCCGCTAGTTAACCTACATAGTCAATGGGCCCGCTAGTTAACCTACATAGTGCAAGTGTCCCCTAGTTAACCTACATAGTCCACATGCCAGTTAGCTAAACTAGATAGTCCAAGGGCCCACTAGTTGACCTACATAGTCCAAGTGCCCGCTTGGGAACCTTCATAGTCCAAGTGCCAGCTAGGTAACCTAGATAGTCCAAGTGCCCGCTAGTTAACCTAGATAGTCCTAGTGGCCGTTAGTTAACCTAGATAGTCCAAGTGCCCACTAGGGGACGTAATTAGTCCATGTGCCCGTTAGCTAACCTAGATAGTCCAAGTGCCCGCTAGTTAACAATGATCATCCAAGTGCCCGCTAGTTAACCGAGATAGTCCAAGTGCCCTCTAGTTAACCTAGATTGTCCTAGTGCCCGGTAGTAAACCTACATAGTCCAAATGCCCACTAGTTAACCTACATAGTCCAAGTGCCCGATAGGGAACCTAGACAGTCCAAGTGCCCGCTAGGTTACCTGCATATTCCAAGTGCCCGTTCCTTAACCTACATAGTCCAAGTGCCCGCTAGGAAACCAATATAGTCCAAATCCCCGCTAGAGGCCCTAATAGTCCAAATGCCCGCTAATTAACCTAGATAGTCCAAGTGCTCGCTAGTTAACCTAGATAGTCCAAGTGCCCGCTAGTTAACCTTGATAGACCAAGTGCCCGCTAGGGAACCTGTCTAGTCCAAGTACCCGCAAGGAAACGTACATAGTCCAAGTGCCCGCTAGGTAACGTACATAGTCCAAATGCCCGCTAGATAACGTAGATAGTCCAAGTGCCCGCTAGGGAACGTACATAGTCCAAAGGCCGCTAGGTAAGCTAGATGGTCCAAGTGCCCGCTAGTTAACCTACATAGTCCTAGTGCCTGCTAGGTAACCTAGATAGTCCAAGTTCCAGTAACCTAGATAATCCAAGGGTCAGCTAGGTAACCTACATTGTCCTAGTGCCCCCTAGTTAACCTACATTCTCCAAGTGCCCGATAGGCAACCTACATAGTCCAAGTGCCCGCTAGGTAACCTACATAGTCCAAATGCCCGCTAGTTAACCTACATAGTCCAAGTGCCCGATAGGTAACCTATATAATCCAAGTGCCCGCTAGGGAACCTACATAGTCCAAGTGCCCATTAGGTAACCTGGATAGTCCTAGTGCCCGCTAGGTAACCTACGTAGTGCAAGTGTCTGCTAGATAACCTAAGGAGTCCAAGGGCCCGCTAGTTAACATACATAGTCCAAGTGCCCGGTAGTTAACTTACATAGTTCAAGTGTCCGTAGGGAACATTCATAGTCCAAGTGCCCGCTAGGGAACCTACATAGTCCAAGTGCCCGCTAGGGAACCTACGTAGTCCAAGTGCCCGCTAGGGAATCTACATAGTCCAAGGGCCCGCTAGTTAACGTAGATAGTCCAAGTGCCGCTAGTTAATCTACATAGTCCAAGGGCCCGTTAGTTAACCTACATAGTCCAAATACCCGCTAGTTAACCTACATAATCCAAGTGCCCGCTAGGTAACCTAGACAGTTCAAGTGACCACTAGGTTACCTACATAGTCCAAGTGCCCGCTAGCTATCCTAGATAGTCCAAGTGCTCACTAGTTAACCTAGATAGTCCAAGTGCCCGCTAGTTAACCTAGATAGACCAAGTGCCCGCTAGGGAACCTACCTAGTCCAAGTGCCCCATAGGGAACCTACATAGTCCAAGTGCCCGCTAGTTAACATAGATATTCCAAGTACCCGCTAGGAAACGTACATAGTCCAAGTGCCCGCTAGTTAACGTACATAGTCCAAGTGTCCGCTAGGTAAGGTCGATAGTCCATGTGCCCGCTAGGGAATGTACATAGTCCAAGTGCCCGCTACGTGACCTAGATAGACCAAGTGCCCGCTAGTTAACCTACATAGTCCAAGTGCCTGCTAGGTAACCTGGATAGTCCAAGTGCCCACTAGTTAACCTACATAGTCAAATTTCCCCCTAGCTAACCTAGATAATCCAAGTGCCCGCTAGTTAACCTATATCGTCCAAGTGCCCGCTAGTTAACTTTGATCCTCCAAGTGCCCGCTAGTTAACCTACATAGTCAATGGGCCCGCTAGTTAATCTACATAGTGCAAGAACCGCTACTTAACCTAGATCGTGCAAGTGTCCGCTAGTTAACCTACATAGTCCACGTGCCAGTTAGCTAACCTAGATAGTCCAAAGGCCCGCTAGTTGACCTATATAGTCGAAGTGCCCGCTAGGGAACCTTCATAGTCCAAGTGCCAGCTAGGTAACCTAGATAGTCCACGTGCCCGCTAGTTAACCTAGATAGTCCTAGTGCCCGTTAGTTAACCTAGATAGTCCAAGTGCCCACTAAGGGACGTACTTAGTTCATGTGCCCGTTAGCTAACCTAGATAGTCCAAGTGCCCGCTAGTTAACAATGATCATCCAAGTGCCCGCTAGTTAACCTAGATGATCCAAGTGTCCTCTAGTTAACCTAGATTGTCCAAGTGCCCGCTAGTAAACCTACAAAGTCCAAGGGCCCACTAGTTAACCTACATAGTCCAAGTACCCGCTAGTTAATCTACATAGTCCAAGGGCCCGCTAGGTAACCTACATACTCCAAGGGCCCGCTAGTTAACCTAGATAGTCCAAGTGTTCGTTAGTTAACCAAGATAGTCCAAGTGCCCGCTAGTTAACCTAGATAGTCCAAGTGCTCGCTAGTTAACCTAGATAGTCCAAGTGCCCGCTTGTTAACCTAGATAGATCAAGTACCCGCTAGGGAACCTATCTAGTCAAAGTACCCGCTAGGAAACGTACATAGTCCAAGTGCCCGCTAGGTAACGTACATAGTCCAAGTGCCCGCTAGGTAACGTAGATAGTCCAAGTGCCCGCTATTTAACCTACATAGTCCAAGTGCCTGCTAGGTAACCTAGATAGTCCAAGTGCCCACTAGTTAACCTACATAGTCCAGGTTCCCCCTAAGTAACCTAGATAGTCCAAGGGTCCGCTAGGTAACCTACATTGTCCTAGTGCCCCCTAGTTAACCTACATTCTTCAAGTGCCCGATAGGCAACCTATATAGTACAAGTGCCCGCTAGTTAACCTACATAGTCCCAGTGCCCGCTAGTTAACCTATATAGTCCAAGTGCCCGCTAGGGAACCTACATAGTCTAAGTGCCTGCTAGGGAACCTACATAGTCCAAGTGCCCTCTAGTTAACCTAGATAGTCCAAATGCCCGCTAGTTAACCTAGATAGTCCAAGTGCCCGCTAGTTAACCAGGATCATCAAAGTGCCCTCTAGTTAACTTACATAGTCCAAAGGCCTACTAGTTAACCTACATAGAGCAAGGGCCCGCTCGTTAACCTTGATAGTCCAAATGCCCGCTAGTTAACCTACATAGTCCATGTTCCCGCTAGGTAACCTAGACAGTCCAAGTGACCATTAGGTTACCTACATAGTCCAATTGCCCGTTCGTTAACCTACATAGTCTAAGTGCCCGCTAGGTAACGTAGATAGCCCAAGTGTTCGCTAGGGAACGTACATAGTCCAAGTGCCCGCTAGTTAACCTAGATAGTCCAAGGGCCCGCTAGTTAACATACATAGTCCAAGTGCCCGGTAGTTAACTTACATAGTTCAAGTGTCTGTAAGGATCATTCATAGTCCAAGTGCCTGCTAGGGAACCTACGTAGTCCAAGTGCCCGCTAGGGAATCTACATAGTCCAAGGGCCCGCTGGTTAATGTAGATAGTCCAAGTGCTGCTAGTTAATCTACATAGTCCAAGTGCCCTCTAGGGAATCTACATAGTCCAAGGGCCCGCTAGTTAACGTAGATAGTCCAAGTGCGGCTAGTTAATCTACATAGTCCAAGGGCCCTCTAGTTAACCTACATAGTTCACGTACCCGCTAGTTAACCTAGATCGTCCAAGGGCCCGCTAGTTAACCTACATCGTCCAAGGGCCCGCTAGTTAACCTAGATAGTCCAAGTGCCCGCTAGTTAACCTACATAATCCAAGTGCCCTAAAGGGAACCTACATAATCCAAGTGCCCGCTAGGGAACCTACATAGTCCAAGTGCTCGCTAGGTAACCTACATAGTCCAAGTGACGGCTTGGTAACCTAAATATTCCAAATGCTCGCTAGGGAAACTACATAGTCCAAGTGCCCGCTAGGTAACGTAGATAGTCCAAGTGCCCGCTAGGGAACGTACATAGTCAAAGTGCCCGCTAGGTAACCTACATAGTCCAAGTGCCTACTAGGTAACCTAGATAGTCCTAGTGCCCCCTACTTAACCTACATTCTCCAAGTGCCCGCTAGGGAACCTACATAGTCCAAGTGCCCGCTAGGTAACCTACATAGTCCAAATGCCCGCTAGTTAACCTACATAGTCCAAGTGCCCGATAGGGAACCTATATAATCCAAGTGCCCGCTAGGGAACCTACATAGTCCAAGTGCCCGTTAGGTAACCTGGATAGTCCAAGTGCCCATAGGTAACCTACATAGTGCAAGTGTCTGCTAGATAACCTAAGTAGTCCAAGGGCCCGCTAGTTAACATACATAGTCCAAGTGCCCGGTAGTTAACTTACATAGTTCAAGTGTCCGTAGGGAACATTCATAATCCAAGTGCCCGCTATGAAACCTACATAGTCCAAGTGCCCTCTAGGGAACCTACGTAGTCCAGGTGCCCGCTAGGGAATCTACATAGTCCAAGGGCCCGCTGGTTAATGTAGATAGTCCAAGTGCTGCTAGTTAATCTACATAGTCCAAGTACCCGCTAGTTAACCTAGATCGTCCAAGTGTCCGCTAGTTAACCTACATAGTCCAAGTGCCAGCTAGGGAACCTACATAGTCCAAGTGCCTGCTAGGGAACCTACATTGTCCAAGTGCCCGCTCAGGAACATACATAGTCCAAGTGCCCGCTAGGGAATCTACATAGTACAAGGGCCCGCTAGTTAACGTACATAGTCCAAGTGCTGCTAGTTAATCTACATAGTCCAAGGGCCCGTTAGTTAACCTACATAGTCCAAATACCCGCTAGTTAACCTAGATCGTCCAAGGGCCCGCTAGTTAACCTACATAGTCCAAGGGTCCGCTAGTTAACCTAGATAGTCCAAGTGCCCGCTAGGTAACCTAGACAGTTCAAGTGACCACTAGGTTACCTACATAGTCCAAGTGCCCGCTAGTTAACCTAGATAGTCCAAGTGCCCGCTAGTTAACCTACATAATCCAAGTGCGCTAAAGGGAACCTACATAATCCAAATGCCCGCTAGGGAACCTACATAGTCCAAGTGCTCGCTAGGTAACCTATATAGTCCAAGTGCCCGCTTGGTAACCTAAATATTCCAAATGCTCTCTAGGGAAACTACATAGTCCAAGTGCCCGCTAGTTAACCTACATAGTCCAAATGCCCTATAGGGAACCTACATAATCCAAGTGCCCGCTAGGGAACCTACATAGTCCAAGTGCCCGTTAGGTAACCTAGGGAGTCCAAATGCCCGCTAGGGAACCCACATAGTCGAAGTGCACGCTAGGGAACCTACATAGTCCAAGTGCCCGCTAGGTAACGTACATAGTCCAAGTGCCTGCTAGGTAACGTACATAGTCCAAGTGCCCGCTACGTAACCTAGATAGTCCAAGTGCCCTCTAGTTAACCTACATAGTCCAAGTGCCTTCTAGGTAACCTAGATAGTCCAAGTGCCCACTAGTTAACCTACATAATCAAAGTTCCCCCTAGGTAACCTAGATCGTCCAAGTGCCCGCTAGTTAACCTAAATAGTCAATGGGCCTGCTAGTTAACCTACATAGTGCAAGAGCCCGCTAGCTAACCTAGATAATCCAAGTGCCCGCTAGTTAACCTATATCGTCCAAGTGCCCGCAAGTTAACCTAGATCGTCCAAGTGCCCGCTAGTTAACCTAGATCGTCCAAGTGCCCGCTAGTTAACCTACATAGTCAATGGGCCCGCTAGTTAACCTACATAGTGCAAGTGTCCGCTAGTTAACCTACATAGTCCACATGCCAGTTAGCTAACCTAGATAGTCCAAGGGCCCACTAGTTGACCTACATAATCCAAGTGCCCGCTTGGGAACCTTCATAGTCCAAGTGCCAGCTAGGTAACCTAGATAGTCCAAGTGCCCGCTAGTTAACCTAGATAGTCCTAGTGCCCGTTAGTTAACCTAGATAGTTCAAATGCCCACTAAGGGACGTAATTAGTCCATGTGCCCGTTAGCTAACCTAGATAGTCCAAGTGCCCGCTAGTTAACAATGATCATCCAAGTGCCCGCTAGTTAACCGAGATAGTCCAAGTGCCCTCTAGTTAACCTAGATTGTCCTAGTGCCCGGTAGTAAACCTACATAGTCCAAATGCCCGCTAGTTAACCTACATAGTCCAAGTGCCCGATAGGGAACCTAGACAGTCCAAGTGCACGCTAGGTTACCTGCATATTCCAAGTGCCCGTTCCTTAACCTACATAGTCCAAGTGCCCGCTAGGAAACCAATATAGTCCAAATCCCCGCTAGAGGCCCTAATATTCCAAATGCCCGCTAATTAACCTAGATAGTCCAAGTGCTCGCTAGTTAACCTAGGTAGTCCAAGTGCCCGCTATTTAACCTAGATAGACCAAGTGCCCGCTAGGGAACCTGTCTAGTCCAAGTACCCGCAAGGAAACGTACATAGTCCAAGTGCCCGCTAGGTAACGTACATAGTCCAAATGCCCGCTAGATAACGGAGATAGTCCAAGTGCCCGCTAGGGAACGTACATAGTCCAAAGGCCGCTAGGTAACCTAGATGGTCCAAGTGCCCGCTAGTTAACCTACATAGTCCAAGTGCCTGCTAGGTAACCTAGATAGTCCAAGTGCCAGTAACCTAGATAATCCAAGGGTCAGCTAGGTAACCTACATTGTCCTAGTGCCCCCTAGTTAACCTACATTCTCCAAGTGCCCGATAGGCAACCTACATAGTCCAAGTGCCCGCTAGGTAACCTACAGAGTCCAAATGCCCGCTAGTTAACCTAAATAGTCCAAGTGCCCGATAGGGAACCTATATAATCCATGTGCCCGCTAGGGAACCTACATAGTCCAAGTGCCCATTAGGTAACCTGGATAGTCCTAGTGCCCGCTAGGTAACCTACATAGTGCAAGTGTCTGCTAGATAACCTAAGTAGTCCAAGGGCCCGCTAGTTAACATACATAGTCCAAGTGCCCGGTAGTTAACTTACATAGTTCAAGTGTCCGTAGGGAACATTCATAGTCCATGTGCCCGCTAGGGAACCTACATAGTCCAAGTGCCCGCTAGGGAACCTACGTAGTCCAAGTGCCCGCTAGGGAATCTACATAGTCCAAGGGCCCGCTGGTTAATGTAGAAAGTCCAAGTGCTGCAAGTTAATCTACATAGTCCAAGTGCCCGCTAGGGAATCTACATAGTACAAGGGCCCGCTAGTTAACGTAGATAGTCCAAGTGCCGCTAGTTAATCTACATAGTCCAAGGGCCCATTAGTTAACCTACATAGTCCAAATACCCGCTAGTTATCCTACATCGTCCAAGGGCCCGCTAGTTAACCTAGATAGTCCAAGTGCCCGCTAGTTAACCTACATAATCCAAGTGCCCGCTAGGTAACCTAGACAGTTCAAGTGACCACTAGGTTACCTACATAGTCCAAGTGCCCGCTAGCTATCCTAGATAGTCCAAGTGCTCACTAGTTAACCTAGATAGTCCAAGTGCCCGCTAGTTAACCTAGATAGACCAAGTGCCCGCTAGGGAACCTACCTAGTCCAAGTGCCCCATAGGGAACCTACATAGTCAAAGTGCCCGCTAGTTAACATAGATAGTCCAAGTACCCGCTAGGAAACGTACATAGTCCAAGTGCCCGCTAGTTAACGTACATAGTCCAAGTGTCCGCTAGGTAAGGTCGATAGTCCAAGTGCCCGCTAGGGAATGTACATAGTCCAAGTGCCCGCTACGTGACCTAGATAGACCATGTGCCCGCTAGTTAACCTACATAGTCCAAGTGCCTGCTAGGTAACCTGGATAGTCCAAGTGCCCACTAGTTAACCTACATAGTCAAATTTCCCCCTAGCTAACCTAGATAATCCAAGTGCCCGCTAGTTAACCTATATCGTCCAAGTGCCCGCTAGTTAACCTTGATCCTCCAAGTGCCCGCTAGTTAACCTACATAGTCAATGGGCCCGCTAGTTAATCTACATAGTGCAAGAGCCCGCTACTTAACCTAGATCGTGCAAGTGTCCGCTAGTTAACCTACATAATCCACGTGCCAGTTAGCTAAACTAGATAGTCCAAGGGCCCGCTAGTTGACCTACATAGTCCAAGTGCCCGCTAGGGAACCTTCATAGTCCAAGTGCCAGCTACGTAACCTAGATAGTCCAAGTGCCCGCTAGTTAACCTAGATAGTCCTAGTGCCCATTAGTTAACCTAGATAGTTCAAGTGCCCACTAAGGGACGTACTTAGTCCATGTGCCCGTTAGCTAACCTAGATAGTCCAAGTGCCCGCTAGTTAACAATGATCATCCAAGTGCCCGCTAGTTAACCTAGATGGTCCAAGTGTCCTCTAGTTAACTTAGATTGTCCAAGTGCCCGCTAGTAAACCTACAAAGTCCAAGGGCCCGCTAGTTAACCTACATAGTCCAAGTACCCGCTAGTTAATCTACATAGTCCAAGGGCCCGCTAGGTAACCTACATACTCCAAGGGCCCGCTAGTTAACCTAGATAGTCCAAGTGTTCGTTAGTTAACCTAGATAGTCCAAGTGCCCGCTAGTTAACCTAGATAGTCCCAGTGCTCGCTAGTTAACCTAGATAGTCCAAGTGCCCGCTTGTTAACCTAGATAGATCAAGTACCCGCTAGGGAACCTATCTAGTCAAAATACCCGCTAGGAAACGTACATAGTCCAAGTGCCCGCTAGGTAACTTACATAGTCCAAGTGCCCGCTAGGTAACGTAGATAGTCCAAGTGCCCGCTAGTTAACCTACATAGTCCAAGTGCCTGCTAGGTAACCTAGATAGTCCAAGTGCCCACTAGTTAACCTACATAGTCCAGGTTCCCCCTAAGTAACCTAGATAGTCCAAGGGTCCGCTAGGTAACCTACATTGTCCTAGTGCCCCCTAGTTAACCTACATTCTTCAAGTGCCCGATAGGCAACCTATATAGTACAAGTGCCCGCTAGGTAACCTACATAGTCCAAATGCCCGCTAGTTAACCTACATACTCCCAGTGCCCGCTAGTTAACCTATATAGTCCATTGCCCGCTAGGGAACCTACATAGTCTAAGTGCCTGCTAGGGAACCTACATAGTCCAAGTGCCCTCTAGTTAACCTAGATAGTCCAAATGCCCGCTGGTTAACCTAGATAGTCCAAGTGCCCGCTAGTTAACCAGGATCATCAAAGTGCCCTCTAGTTAACTTACATAGTCCAAAGGCCTACTAGTTAACCTACATAGAGCAAGGGCCCGCTCGTTAACCTTGATAGTCCAAATGCCCGCTAGTTAACCTACATAGTCCATGTTCCCGCTAGGTAACCTAGACAGTCCAAGTGACCATTAGGTTACCTAAATAGTCCAATTACCCGTTCGTTAACTTACATAGTCTAAGTGCCCGCTAGGTAACGTAGATAGCCCAAGTGTTCACTAGGGAACGTACATAGTCCAAGTGCCCGCTAGTTAACCTAGATAGTCCAAGGGCACGCTAGTTAACATACATAGTCCAAGTGCCCGGTAGTTAACTTACATAGTTCAAGTGTCTGTAAGGAACATTCATAGTCCAAGTGCCTGCTAGGGAACCTACGTAGTCCAAGTGCCCGCTAGGGAATCTACATAGTCCAAGGGCCCGCTGGTTAATGTAGATAGTCCAAGTGCTGCTAGTTAATCTACATAGTCCAAGTGCCCTCTAGGGAATCTACATAGTCCAAGGGCCCGCTAGTTAACGTAGATAGTCCAAGTGCGGCTAGTTAATCTACATAGTCCAAGGGCCCTCTAGTTAACCTACATAGTTCACGTACCCGCTAGTTAACCTAGATCGTCCAAGGGCCCGCTAGTTAACCTACATCGTCCAAGGGCCCGCTAGTTAACCTAGATAGTCCAAGTGCCCGCTAGTTAACCTACATAATCCAAGTGCCCTAAAGGGAACCTACATAATCCAAGTGCCCGCTAGGGAACCTACATAGTCCAAGTGCTCGCTAGGTAACCTACATAGTCCAAGTGCCCGCTTGGTAACCTAAATATTCCAAATGCTCGCTAGGGAAACTACATAGTCCAAGTGCCCGCTAGTTAACCTACATAGTCCAAGTGTCCGATAGGGACCTACATAATCCAAGTGCCCGCTAGGGAACCTACATAGTCCAAGTGCCCGTTAGGTAACCTAGATAGTCCAAATGCCCGCTAGGGAACCCACATAGTCCAAGTGCCCGCTAGGGAACCTACATAGTCCAAGTGCCCGCTAGGTAACGTACATAGTCCAAGTGCCCGCTAGGTAACGTAGATAGTCCAAGTGCCCGCTAGGGAACGTACATAGTCAAAGTGCCCGCTAGGTAACCTAGATAGTCCAAGCGCCCGCTAGTTAACCTACATAGTCCAAGTGCCTGCTAGGTAACCTAGATAGTCCTAGTGCCCCCTAGTTAACCTACATTCTCCAACTGCCCGATAGGCAACCTACATAGTCCAAGTGCCCGCTAAGTAACCTACATAGTCCAAATGCCCGCTAGTTAACCTACATAGTCCAAGTGCCCGATAGGGAACCTATATAATCCAAGTGCCCGCTAGGGAACCTACATAGTCCAAGTGCCCGTTAGGTAACCTGGATAGTCCAAGTGCCCATAGGTAACCTACATAGTGCAAGTGACTGCTAGATAACCTAAGTAGTCCAAGGGCCCGCTAGTTAACATACATAGTCCAAGTGCCCGGTAGTTAACTTACATAGTTCAAGTGTCCGTCGGGAACATTCATAATCCAAGTGCCCGCTATGAAACCTACATAGTCCAAGTGCCCTCTAGGGAACCTACGTAGTCCAGGTGCCCGCTAGGGAATCTACATAGTCCAAGGGCCCGCTGGTTAATGTAGATAGTCCAAGTGGTGCTAGTTAATCTACATAGTCCAAGTACCCGCTAGTTAACCTAGATCGTCCAAGTGTTCGCTAGTTAACCTACATAGTCCAAGTGCCAGCTAGGGAACCTACATAGTCCAAGTGCCTGCTAGGGAACCTACATTGTCCAAGTGCCCGCTCAGGAACATACATAGTCCAAGTGCCCGCTAGGGAATCTACATAGTACAAGGGCCCGCTAGTTAACGTACATAGTCCAAGTGCCGCTAGTTAATCTACATAGTCCAAGGGCCCGTTAGTTAACCTACATAGTCCAAATACCCGCTAGTTAACCCAGATCGTCCAAGGGCCCGCTAGTTAACCTACATAGTCCAAGGGTCCGCTAGTTAACCTAGATAGTCCAAGTGCCCGCTAGTTAACCTACATAATCCAAGTGCCCTAAAGGGAACCAACATAATCCAAGTGCCCGCTAGGGAACCTACATAGTCCAAGTGCTTGCTAGGTAACCTATATAGTCCAAGTGCCCGCTTGGTAACCTAAATATTCCAAATGCTCGCTAGGGAAACTACATAGTCCAAGTGCCCGCTAGTTAACCTACATAGTCCAAATGCCCGATAGGGAACCTACATAATCCAAGTGCCCGCTAGGGAACCTACATAGTCCAAGTGCCCGTTAGGTAACCTAGATAGTCCAAATGCCCTCTAGGGAACCCACATAGTCGAAGTGCCCGCTAGGGAACCTACATAGTCCAAGTGCCCGCTAGGTAACGTACATAGTCCAAGTGCCTGCTAGGTAACGTAGATAGTCCAAGTGCCCGCTACGTAACCTAGATAGTCCAAGTGCCCTCTAGTTAACCTACATAGTCCAAGTGCCTGCTAGGTAACCTAGATAGTCCAAGTGCCCACTAGTTAACCTACATTATTAAAGTTCCCCCTAGGTAACCTAGATCGTCCAAGTGCCCGCTAGTTAACCTAAATAGTCAATGGGTCCGCTAGTTAACCTACATAGTGCAAGAGCCCGCTAGCTAACCTAGATAATCCAAGTGCCCGCTAGTTAACCTATATCGTCCAAGTGCCCGCTAGTTAACCTAGATCGTCCAAGTGCCCGCTAGTTAACCTACATAGTCAATGGGCCCGCTAGTTAACCTACATAGTGCAAGAGCCCGCTAGTTAACCTAGATCGTGCAAGTGTCCGCTAGTTAACCTACATAGTCACGTGCCAGTTAGCAAACCTAGATAGTCCAAGGGCCCGCTAGTTGACCTACATAATCCAAGTGCCCGCTAGGGAACCTTCATAGTCCAAGTGCCAGCTAGGTAACCTAGATAGTCCAAGTGCCCGCTAGTTAACCTAGATAGTCCTAGTGCCCATTAGTTAACCAAATAGTCCAAGTGCCCACTAAGGGACGTAATTAGTCCATGTGCCTGTTAGCTAACCTAGATAGTCCAAGTGCCCGCTAGTTAATAATGATCATCCAAGTGCCCGCTAGTAAACCTAGATGGTCCAAGTGTCCTCTAGTTAACCTAGATCGTCCAAGTGCCCGCTAGTAAACCTACAAAGTCCAAGGGCCCTCTAGGTAACCTACATAGTCCAAGTACCCGCTATTTAATCTACATAGTCCAAGGGCCCTCTAGGTAACCTACATACTCCAATGGCCCTCTAGTTAACCTAGGTAGTCCAAGTGCTCGTTAGTTAACCTAGATAGTCCAAGTGCCCGCTAGTTAACCTAGATAGTCCAAGTGCTCGCTAGTTAACCTAGATAGTCCAAGCGCCCGCTTGTTAACCTAGATAGACCAAGTACCCGCTAGGGAACCTATCTAGTCCAAGTACCCGCTAGGAAACGTACATAGTCCAAGTGCCCGCTAGGTAACGTACATAGTCCAAGTGCCCGCTAGGTAACGTAGATAGTCCAAGTGCCCGCTAGTTAACCTACATAGTCCAAGTGCCCACTAGTTAACCTACATAGTCCAGGTTCCCCCTAAGTAACCTAGATAGTCCAAGGGTCCGCTAGGTAACCTACATTGTCCTAGTGCCCCCTAGTTAACCTACATTCTCCAAGTGCCCGATAGGCAACCTACATAGTACAAGTGCCCGCTAGGTAACCTACATAGTCCAAATGCCCGCTAGTTAACCTACATAGTCCCAGTGCCTGATAGGGAACCTATATAATCCAAGTGCCCGTTGGGAACCTACATAGTCCAAGTGCCCGTTAGGTAACCTAGATAGTCCAAGTGCCCGCTAGTAAACCTACATAGTCCAAGGGCCCGCTAGTTAGCCTACATAGTCCAAGTACCAGCTAGTTAATCTACATAGTCCAAGGGCCCGCTAGGTAACCTACATACTCCAAGGGCCCGCTAGTTAACCTAGATAGTCCAAGTGCTCACTAGTTAAACTAGATAGTCCAAGTGCCCGCTAGTTAACCTAGATAGTCCATGTGCTCGCTAGTTTACCTAGATAGTCCAAGTGCCCGCTAGTTAACCTAGATAGACCAAGTACCCGCTAGGGCACCTATCTAGTCCAAGTACCCGCTAGGAAACGTACATAGTCCAAGTGCCCGCTAGGTAACGTACATAGTCCAAGTGCCCGCTAGGTAACATAGATAGTCCAAGTGCCCGCTAGTTAACCTACATAGTCCAAGTGCCTGCTAGGTAACCTAGATAGTCCAAGTGCCCACTAATTAACCTACATAGTCCAGGTTCCCCCTAAGTAACCTAGATAGTCCAAGGGTCCGCTAGGTAACCTACATTGTCCTAGTACCCCCTAGTTAACCTACATTCTCCAAGTGCCCGATAGGCAACCTACATAGTACAAGTGCCCGGTAGGTAACCTACATAGTCCAAATGCCCGCTAGTTAACCTACATAGTCCCAGTGCCCGCTAGTTAACCTATATAGTCCAAGTGCCCGCTAGGAAACTTACATAGTCCAAGTGCCCTCTAGTTAACCTAGATTGTCCAAATACCCGCTAGTTAACCTAGATAGTCCAAGTGCCCGGTAGTTAACCAGGATCATCAAAGTGCCCTCTAGTTAACTTACATAGTCCAAAGGCCTACTAGTTAACCTACATAGAGCAAGGGCTCGCTGGTTAACCTACATAGTCCAAGTGCCTGCTAGATAACCTAGATAGTCCAAGTGCCCACTAGTTAACCTACATAGTCCAGGTTCCCCCTAAGTAACGTAGATAGTCCAAGGGTCCGCTAGGTAACCTACATTGTCCTAGTGTCCCCTAGTTAACCTACATTCTTCAAGTGCCCGATAGGCAACCTATATAGTACAAGTGCCCGCTAGGTAACCTACATAGTCCAAATGCCCGCTAGTTAACCTACATAGTCCCAGTGCCCGCTAGTTAACCTATATAGTCCAAGTGCCCGCTAGGGAACCTACATAGTCTAAGTGCCTGCTAGGGAACCTACATAGCCAAGTGCCCTCTAGTTAACCTAGATAGTCCAAATGCCCGCTAGTTAACCTAGATAGTCCAAGTGCCCGCTAGTTAACCAGGATCATCAAAGTGCCCTCTAGTTAACTTACATAGTCCAAAGGCCTACTAGTTAACCTACATAGAGCAAGGGCCCGCTCGTTAACCTTGATAGTCCAAATGCCCGCTAGTTAACCTACATAGTCCATGTTCCCGCTAGGTAACCTAGACAGTCCAAGTGACCATTAGGTTACCTACATAGTCCAATTGCCCGTTCGTTAACCTACATAGTCTAAGTGCCCGCTAGGTAACGTAGATAGTCCAAGTGTTCGCGAGGGAACGTACATAGTCCAAGTGCCCGCTAGTTAACCTAGATAGTCCAAGGGCACGCTAGTTAACATACATAGTCCAAGTGCCCGGTAGTTAACTTACATAGTTCAAGTGTCTGTAAGGAACATTCATAGTCCAAGTGCCTGCTAGGGAACCTACGTAGTCCAAGTGCCCGCTAGGGAATCTACATAGTCCAAGGGCCCGCTGGTTAATGTAGATAGTCCAAGTGCTGCTAGTTAATCTACATAGTCCAAGTGCCCTCTAGGGAATCTACATAGTCCAAGGGCCCGCTAGTTAACGTAGATAGTCCAAGTGCGGCTAGTTAATCTACATAGTCCAAGGGCCCTCTAGTTAACCTATATAGTTCACGTACCCGCTAGTTAACCTAGATCGTCCAAGGGCCCGCTAGTTAACCTACATCGTCCAAGGGCCCGCTAGTTAACCTAGATAGTCCAAGTGCCCGCTAGTTAACCTACATAATCCAAGTGCCCTAAAGGGAACCTACATAATCCAAGTGCCCGCTAGGGAACCTACATAGTCCAAGTGCTCGCTAGGTAACCTACATAGTCCAAGTGCCCGCTTGGTAACCTAAATATTCCAAATGCTCGCTAGGGAAACTACATAGTCCAAGTGCCCGCTAGTTAACCTACATAGTCCAAGTGCCCGATAGGGACCTACATAATCCAAGTGCCCGCTAGGGAACCTACATAGTCCAAGTGCCCGTTAGGTAACCTAGATAGTCCAAATGCCCGCTAGGGAACACACATAGTCCAAGTGCCCGCTAGGGAACCTACATAGTCCAAGTGCCCGCTAGGTAACGTACATAGTCCAAGTGCCCGCTAGGTAACGTAGATAGTCCAAGTGCCCTCTAGGGAACGTACATAGTCAAAGTGCCCGCTAGGTAACCTAGATAGTCCAAGCGCCCGCTAGTTAACCTACATAGTCCAAGTGCCTGCTAGGTAACCTAGATAGTCCTAGTGCCCCCTAGTTAACCTACATTCTCCAACTGCCCGATAGGCAACCTACATAGTCCAAGTGCCCGCTAGGTAACCTACATAGTCCAAATGCCCGCTAGTTAACCTACATAGTCCAAGTGCCCGATAGGGAACCTATATAATCCAAGTGCCCGCTAGGGAACCTACATAGTCCAAGTGCCCGTTAGGTAACCTGGATAGTCCAAGTGCCCATAGGTAACCTACATAGTGCAAGTGCCTGCTAGATAACCTAAGTAGTCCAAGGGCCCGCTAGTTAACATACATCGTCCAAGTGCCCGGTAGTTAACTTACATAGTTCAAGTGTCCGTCGGGAACATTCATAATCCAAGTGCCCGCTATGAAACCTACATAGTCCAAGTGCCCTCTAGGGAACCTACGTAGTCCAGGTGCCCGCTAGGGAATCTACATAGTCCAAGGGCCCGCTGGTTAATGTAGATAGTCCAAGTGGTGCTAGTTAATCTACATAGTCCAAGTACCCGCTAGTTAACCTAGATCGTCCAAGTGTCCGCTAGTTAACCTACATAGTCCAAGTGCCAGCTAGGGAACCTACATAGTCCAAGTGCCTGCTAGGGAACCTACATTGTCCAAGTGCCCGCTCAGGAACATACATAGTCCAAGTGCCCGCTAGGGAATCTACATAGTACAAGGGCCCGCTAGTTAACGTACATAGTCCAAGTGCCGCTAGTTAATCTACATAGTCTAAGGGCCCGTTAGTTAACCTACATAGTCCAAATACCCGCTAGTTAACCCAGATCGTCCAAGGGCCCGCTAGTTAACCTACATAGTCCAAGGGTCCGCTAGTTAACCTAGATAGTCCAAGTGCCCGCTAGTTAACCTACATAATCCAAGTGCCCTAAAGGGAACCAACATAATCCAAGTGCCCGCTAGGGAACCTACATAGTCCAAGTGCTTGCTAGGTAACCTATATAGTCCAAGTGCCCGCTTGGTAACCTAAATATTCCAAATGCTCGCTAGGGAAACTACATAGTCCAAGTGCCCGCTAGTTAACCTACATAGTCCAAATGCCCGATAGGGAACCTACATAATCCAAGTGCCCGCTAGGGAACCTACATAGTCCAAGTGCCCGTTAGGTAACCTAGATAGTCCAAATGCCCTCTAGGGAACCCACATAGTCGAAGTGCCCGCTAGGGAACCTACATAGTCCAAGTGCCCGCTAGGTAACGTACATAGTCCAAGTGCCTGCTAGGTAACGTAGATAGTCCAAGTGCCCGCTACGTAACCTAGATAGTCCAAGTGCCCTCTAGTTAACCTACATAGTCCAAGTGCCTGCTAGGTAACCTAGATAGTCCAAGTGCCCACTAGTTAACCTACATTATTAAAGTTCCCCCTAGGTAACCTAGATCGTCCAAGTGCCCGCTAGTTAACCTAAATAGTCAATGGGTCCGCTAGTTAACCTACATAGTGCAAGAGCCCGCTAGCTAACCTAGATAATCCAAGTGCCCGCTAGTTAACCTATATCGTCCAAGTGCCCGCTAGTTAACCTAGATCGTCCAAGTGCCCGCTAGTTAACCTACATAGTCAATGGGCCCGCTAGTTAACCTACATAGTGCAAGAGCCCGCTAGTTAACCTAGATCGTGCAAGTGTCCGCTAGTTAACCTACATAGTCACGTGCCAGTTAGCAAACCTAGATAGTCCAAGGGCCCGCTAGTTGACCTACATAATCCAAGTGCCCGCTAGGGAACCTTCATAATCCAAGTGCCAGCTAGGTAACCTAGATAGTCCAAGTGCCCGCTAGTTAACCTAGATAGTCCTAGTGCCCATTAGTTAACCAAATAGTCCAAGTGCCCACTAAGGGACGTAATTAGTCCATGTGCCTGTTAGCTAACCTAGATAGTCCAAGTGCCCGCTAGTTAATAATGATCATCCAAGTGCCCGCTAGTAAACCTAGATGGTCCAAGTGTCCTCTAGTTAACCTAGATCGTCCAAGTGCCCGCTAGTAAACCTACAAAGTCCAAGGGCCCTCTAGGTAACCTACATAGTCCAAGTACCCGCTATTTAATCTACATAGTCCAAGGGCCCGCTAGGTAACGTACATACTCCAATGGCCCTCTAGTTAACCTAGGTAGTCCAAGTGCTCGTTAGTTAACCTAGATAGTCCAAGTGCCCGCTAGTTAACCTAGATAGTCCAAGTGCTCGCTAGTTAACCTAGATAGTCCAAGCGCCCGCTTGTTAACCTAGATAGACCAAGTACCCGCTAGGGAACCTATCTAGTCCAAGTACCCGCTAGGAAACGTACATAGTCCAAGTGCCCGCTAGGTAACGTACATAGTCCAAGTGCCCGCTAGGTAACGTAGATAGTCCAAGTGCCCGCTAGTTAACCTACATAGTCCAAGTGCCCACTAGTTAACCTACATAGTCCAGGTTCCCCCTAAGTAACCTAGATAGTCCAAGGGTCCGCTAGGTAACCTACATTGTCCTAGTGCCCCCTAGTTAACCTACATTCTCCAAGTGCCCGATAGGCAACCTACATAGTACAAGTGCCCGCTAGGTAACCTACATAGTCCAAATGCCCGCTAGTTAACCTACATAGTCCCAGTGCCTGATAGGGAACCTATATAATCCAAGTGCCCGTTGGGAACCTACATAGTCCAAGTGCCCGTTAGGTAACCTAGATAGTCCAAGTGCCCGCTAGTAAACCTACATAGTCCAAGGGCCCGCTAGTTAGCCTACATAGTCCAAGTACCAGCTAGTTAATCTACATAGTCCAAGGGCCCGCTAGGTAACCTACATACTCCAAGGGCCCGCTAGTTAACCTAGATAGTCCAAGTGCTCACTAGTTAAACTAGATAGTCCAAGTGCCCGCTAGTTAACCTAGATAGTCCATGTGCTCGCTAGTTTACCTAGATAGTCCAAGTGCCCGCTAGTTAACCTAGATAGACCAAGTACCCGCTAGGGAACCTATCTAGTCCAAGAACTCCCTAGGAAACGTACATAGTCCAAGTGCCCGCTAGGTAACGTACATAGTCCAAGTGCCCGCTAGGTAACATAGATAGTCCAAGTGCCCGCTAGTTAACCTACATAGTCCAAGTGCCTGCTAGGTAACCTAGATAGTCCAAGTGCCCACTAATTAACCTACATAGTCCAGGTTCCCCCTAAGTAACCTAGATAGTCCAAGGGTCCGCTAGGTAACCTACATTGTCCTAGTACCCCCTAGTTAACCTACATTCTCCAAGTGCCCGATAGGCAACCTACATAGTACAAGTGCCCGGTAGGTAACCTACATAGTCCAAATGCCCGCTAGTTAACCTACATAGTCCCAGTGCCCGCTAGTTAACCTATATAGTCCAAGTGCCCGCTAGGGAACTTACATAGTCCAAGTGCCCTCTAGTTAACCTAGATTGTCCAAATACCCGCTAGTTAACCTAGATAGTCCAAGTGCCCGCTAGTTAACCAGGATCATCAAAGTGCCCTCTAGTTAACTTACATAGTCCAAAGGCCTACTAGTTAACCTACATAGAGCAAGGGCTCGCTGGTTAACCTACATAGTCCAAGTGCCTGCTAGGTAACCTAGATAGTCCAAGTGCCCACTAGTTAACCTACATAGTCCAGGTTCCCCCTAAGTAACGTAGATAGTCCAAGGGTCCGCTAGGTAACCTACATTGTCCTAGTGCCCCCTAGTTAACCTACATTCTTCAAGTGCCCGATAGGCAACCTATATAGTACAAGTGCCCGCTAGGTAACCTACATAGTCCAAATGCCCGCTAGTTAACCTACATAGTCCCAGTGCCCGCTAGTTAACCTATATAGTCCAAGTGCCCGCTAGGGAACCTACATAGTCTAAGTGCCTGCTAGGGAACCTACATAGCCAAGTGCCCTCTAGTTAACCTAGATAGTCCAAATGCCCTCTAGTTAACCTAGATAGTCCAAGTGCCCGCTAGTTAACCAGGATCATCAAAGTGCCCTCTAGTTAACTTACATAGTCCAAAGGCCTACTAGTTAACCTACATAGAGCAAGGGCCCGCTCGTTAACCTTGATAGTCCAAATGCCCGCTAGTTAACCTACATAGTCCATGTTCCCGCTAGGTAACCTAGACCGTCCAAGTGACCATTAGGTTACCTACATAGTCCAATTGCCCGTTCGTTAACCTACATAGTCTAAGTGCCCGCTAGGTAACGTAGATAGTCCAAGTGTTCGCGAGGGAACGTACAGAGTCCAAGTGCCCGCTAGTTAACCTAGATAGTCCAAGGGCACGCTAGTTAACATACATAGTCCAAGTGCCCGGTAGTTAACTTACATAGTTCAAGTGTCTGTAAGGAACATTCATAGTCCAAGTGTCTGCTAGGGAACCTACGTAGTCCAAGTGCCCGCTAGGGAATCTACATAGTCCAAGGGCCCGCTGGTTAATGTAGATAGTCCAAGTCCTGCTAGTTAATCTACATAGTCCAAGTGCCCTCTAGGGAATCTACATAGTCCAAGGGCCCGCTAGTTAACGTAGATAGTCCAAGTGCGGCTAGTTAATCTACATAGTCCAAGGGCCCGCTAGTTAACCTACATAGTTCACGTACCCGCTAGTTAACCTAGATCGTCCAAGGGCCCGCTAGTTAACCTACATCGTCCAAGGGCCCGCTAGTTAACCTAGATAGTCCAAGTGCCCGCTAGTTAACCTACATAATCCAAGTGCCCTAAAGTGAACCTACATAATCCAAGTGCCCGCTAGGGAACCTACATAGTCCAAGTGCTCGCTAGGTAACCTACATAGTCCAAGTGCCCGCTTGGTAACCTAAATATTCCAAATGCTCGCTAGGGAAACTACATAGTCCAAGTGCCCGCTAGTTAACCTACATAGTCCAAGTGCCCGATAGGGACCTACATAATCCAAGTGCCCGCTAGGGAACCTACATAGTCCAAGTGCCCGTTAGGTAACCTAGATAGTCCAAATGCCCGCTAGGGAACCCACATAGTCCAAGTGCCCGCTAGGGAACCTACATAGTCCAAGTGCCCGCTAGGTAACGTACATAGTCCAAGTGCCCGCTAGGTAACGTAGATAGTCCAAGTGCCCTCTAGGGAACGTACATAGTCAAAGTGCCCGCTAGGTAACCTAGATAGTCCAAGCGCCCGCTAGTTAACCTACATAGTCCAAGTGCCTGCTAGGTAACCTAGATAGTCCTAGTGCCCCCTAGTTAACCTACATTCTCCAACTGCCCGATAGGCAACCTACATAGTCCAAGTGCCCGCTAGGTAACCTACATAGTCCAAATGCCCGCTAGTTAACCTACATAGTCCAAGTGCCCGATAGGGAACCTATATAATCCAAGTGCCCGCTAGGGAACCTACATAGTCCAAGTGCCCGTTAGGTAACCTGGATAGTCCAAGTGCCCATAGGTAACCTACATAGTGCAAGTGCCTGCTAGATAACCTAAGTAGTCCAAGGGCCCGCTAGTTAACATACATCGTCCAAGTGCCCGGTAGTTAACTTACATAGTTCAAGTGTCCGTCGGGAACATTCATAATCCAAGTGCCCGCTATGAAACCTACATAGTCCAAGTGCCCTCTAGGGAACCTACGTAGTCCAGGTGCCCGCTAGGGAATCTACATAGTCCAAGGGCCCGCTGGTTAATGTAGATAGTCCAAGTGGTGCTAGTTAATCTACATAGTCCAAGTACCCGCTAGTTAACCTAGATCGTCCAAGTGTCCGCTAGTTAACCTACATAGTCCAAGTGCCAGCTAGGGAACCTACATAGTCCAAGTGCCTGCTAGGGAACCTACATTGTCCAAGTGCCCGCTCAGGAACATACATAGTCCAAGTGCCCGCTAGGGAATCTACATAGTACAAGGGCCCGCTAGTTAACGTACATAGTCCAAGTGCCGCTAGTTAATCTACATAGTCCAAGGGCCCGTTAGTTAACCTACATAGTCCAAATACCCGCTAGTTAACCCAGATCGTCCAAGGGCCCGCTAGTTAACCTACATAGTCCAAGGGTCCGCTAGTTAACCTAGATAGTCCAAGTGCCCGCTAGTTAACCTACATAATCCAAGTGCCCTAAAGGGAACCAACATAATCCAAGTGCCCGCTAGGGAACCTACATAGTCCAAGTGCTTGCTAGGTAACCTATATAGTCCAAGTGCCCGCTTGGTAACCTAAATATTCCAAATGCTCGCTAGGGAAACTACATAGTCCAAGTGCCCGCTAGTTAACCTACATAGTCCAAATGCCCGATAGGGAACCTACATAATCCAAGTGCCCGCTAGGGAACCTACATAGTCCAAGTGCCCGTTAGGTAACCTAGATAGTCCAAATGCCCTCTAGGGAACCCACATAGTCGAAGTGCCCGCTAGGGAACCTACATAGTCCAAGTGCCCGCTAGGTAACGTACATAGTCCAAGTGCCTGCTAGGTAACGTAGATAGTCCAAGTGCCCGCTACGTAACCTAGATAGTCCAAGTGCCCTCTAGTTAACCTACATAGTCCAAGTGCCTGCTAGGTAACCTAGATAGTCCAAGTGCCCACTAGTTAACCTACATTATTAAAGTTCCCCCTAGGTAACCTAGATCGTCCAAGTGCCCGCTAGTTAACCTAAATAGTCAATGGGTCCGCTAGTTAACCTACATAGTGCAAGAGCCCGCTAGCTAACCTAGATAATCCAAGTGCCCGCTAGTTAACCTATATCGTCCAAGTGCCCGCTAGTTAACCTAGATCGCCCAAGTGCCCGCTAGTTAACCTACATAGTCAATGGGCCCGCTAGTTAACCTACATAGTGCAAGAGCCCGCTAGTTAACCTAGATCGTGCAAGTGTCCGCTAGTTAACCTACATAGTCACGTGCCAGTTAGCAAACCTAGATAGTCCAAGGGCCCGCTAGTTGACCTACATAATCCAAGTGCCCGCTAGGGAACCTTCATAATCCAAGTGCCAGCTAGGTAACCTAGATAGTCCAAGTGCCCGCTAGTTAACCTAGATAGTCCTAGTGCCCATTAGTTAACCAAATAGTCCAAGTGCCCACTAAGGGACGTAATTAGTCCATGTGCCTGTTAGCTAACCTAGATAGTCCAAGTGCCCGCTAGTTAATAATGATCATCCAAGTGCCCGCTAGTAAACCTAGATGGTCCAAGTGTCCTCTAGTTAACCTAGATCGTCCAAGTGCCTGCTAGTAAACCTACAAAGTCCAAGGGCCCTCTAGGTAACCTACATAGTCCAAGTACCCGCTATTTAATCTACATAGTCCAAGGGCCCGCTAGGTAACGTACATACTCCAATGGCCCTCTAGTTAACCTAGGTAGTCCAAGTGCTCATTAGTTAACCTAGATAGTCCAAGTGCCCGCTAGTTAACCTAGATAGTCCAAGTGCTCGCTAGTTAACCTAGATAGTCCAAGCGCCCGCTTGTTAACCTAGATAGACCAAGTACCCGCTAGGGAACCTATCTAGTCCAAGTACCCGCTAGGAAACGTACATAGTCCAAGTGCCCGCTAGGTAACGTACATAGTCCAAGTGCCCGCTAGGTAACGTAGATAGTCCAAGTGCCCGCTAGTTAACCTACATAGTCCAAGTGCCCACTAGTTAACCTACATAGTCCAGGTTCCCCCTAAGTAACCTAGATAGTCCAAGGGTCCGCTAGGTAACCTACATTGTCCTAGTGCCCCCTAGTTAACCTACATTCTCCAAGTGCCCGATAGGCAACCTACATAGTACAAGTGCCCGCTAGGTAACCTACATAGTCCAAATGCCCGCTAGTTAACCTACATAGTCCCAGTGCCTGATAGGGAACCTATATAATCCAAGTGCCCGTTGGGAACCTACATAGTCCAAGTGCCCGTTAGGTAACCTAGATAGTCCAAGTGCCCGCTAGTAAACCTACATAGTCCAAGGGCCCGCTAGTTAGCCTACATAGTCCAAGTACCAGCTAGTTAATCTACATAGTCCAAGGGCCCGCTAGGTAACCTACATACTCCAAGGGCCCGCTAGTTAACGTAGATAGTCCAAGTGCTCACTAGTTAAACTAGATAGTCCAAGTGCCCGCTAGTTAACCTAGATAGTCCATGTGCTCGCTAGTTTACCTAGATAGTCCAAGTGCCCGCTAGTTAACCTAGATAGACCAAGTACCCGCTAGGGAACCTATCTAGTCCAAGAACTCCCTAGGAAACGTACATAGTCCAAGTGCCCGCTAGGTAACGTACATAGTCCAAGTGCCCGCTAGGTAACATAGATAGTCCAAGTGCCCGCTAGTTAACCTACATAGTCCAAGTGCCTGCTAGGTAACCTAGATAGTCCAAGTGCCCACTAATTAACCTACATAGTCCAGGTTCCCCCTAAGTAACCTAGATAGTCCAAGGGTCCGCTAGGTAACCTACATTGTCCTAGTACCCCCTAGTTAACCTACATTCTCCAAGTGCCCGATAGGCAACCTACATAGTACAAGTGCCCGGTAGGTAACCTACATAGTCCAAATGCCCGCTAGTTAACCTACATAGTCCCAGTGCCCGCTAGTTAACCTATATAGTCCAAGTGCCCGCTAGGGAACTTACATAGTCCAAGTGCCCTCTAGTTAACCTAGATTGTCCAAATACCCGCTAGTTAACCTAGATAGTCCAAGTGCCCGCTAGTTAACCAGGATCATCAAAGTGCCCTCTAGTTAACTTACATAGTCCAAAGGCCTACTAGTTAACCTACATAGAGCAAGGGCTCGCTGGTTAACCTACATAGTCCAAGTGCCTGCTAGGTAACCTAGATAGTCCAAGTGCCCACTAGTTAACCTACATAGTCCAGGTTCCCCCTAAGTAACGTAGATAGTCCAAGGGTCCGCTAGGTAACCTACATTGTCCTAGTGCCCCCTAGTTAACCTACATTCTTCAAGTGCCCGATAGGCAACCTATATAGTACAAGTGCCCGCTAGGTAACCTACATAGTCCAAATGCCCGCTAGTTAACCTACATAGTCCCAGTGCCCGCTAGTTAACCTATATAGTCCAAGTGCCCGCTAGGGAACCTACATAGTCTAAGTGCCTGCTAGGGAACCTACATAGCCAAGTGCCCTCTAGTTAACCTAGATAGTCCAAATGCCCTCTAGTTAACCTAGATAGTCCAAGTGCCCGCTAGTTAACCAGGATCATCAAAGTGCCCTCTAGTTAACTTACATAGTCCAAAGGCCTACTAGTTAACCTACATAGAGCAAGGGCCCGCTCGTTAACCTTGATAGTCCAAATGCCCGCTAGTTAACCTACATAGTCCATGTTCCCGCTAGGTAACCTAGACAGTCCAAGTGACCATTAGGTTACCTACATAGTCCAATTGCCCGTTCGTTAACCTACATAGTCTAAGTGCCCGCTAGGTAACGTAGATAGTCCAAGTGTTCGCGAGGGAACGTACAGAGTCCAAGTGCCCGCTAGTTAACCTAGATAGTCCAAGGGCACGCTAGTTAACATACATAGTCCAAGTGCCCGGTAGTTAACTTACATAGTTCAAGTGTCTGTAAGGAACATTCATAGTCCAAGTGTCTGCTAGGGAACCTACGTAGTCCAAGTGCCCGCTAGGGAATCTACATAGTCCAAGGGCCCGCTGGTTAATGTAGATAGTCCAAGTGCTGCTAGTTAATCTACATAGTCCAAGTGCCCTCTAGGGAATCTACATAGTCCAAGGGCCCGCTAGTTAACGTAGATAGTCCAAGTGCGGCTAGTTAATCTACATAGTCCAAGGGCCCGCTAGTTAACCTACATAGTTCACGTACCCGCTAGTTAACCTAGATCGTCCAAGGGCCCGCTAGTTAACCTACATCGTCCAAGGGCCCGCTAGTTAACCTAGATAGTCCAAGTGCCCGCTAGTTAACCTACATAATCCAAGTGCCCTAAAGGGAACCTACATAATCCAAGTGCCCGCTAGGGAACCTACATAGTCCAAGTGCTCGCTAGGTAACCTACATAGTCCAAGTGCCCGCTTGGTAACCTAAATATTCCAAATGCTCGCTAGGGAAACTACATAGTCCAAGTGCCCGCTAGTTAACCTACATAGTCCAAGTGCCCGATAGGGACCTACATAATCCAAGTGCCCGCTAGGGAACCTACATAGTCCAAGTGCCCGTTAGGTAACCTAGATAGTCCAAATGCCCGCTAGGGAACCCACATAGTCCAAGTGCCCGCTAGGGAACCTACATAGTCCAAGTGCCCGCTAGGTAACGTACATAGTCCAAGTGCCCGCTAGGTAACGTAGATAGTCCAAGTGCCCTCTAGGGAACGTACATAGTCAAAGTGCCCGCTAGGTAACCTAGATAGTCCAAGCGCCCGCTAGTTAACCTACATAGTCCAAGTGCCTGCTAGGTAACCTAGATAGTCCTAGTGCCCCCTAGTTAACCTACATTCTCCAACTGCCCGATAGGCAACCTACATAGTCCAAGTGCCCGCTAGGTAACCTACATAGTCCAAATGCCCGCTAGTTAACCTACATAGTCCAAGTGCCCGATAGGGAACCTATATAATCCAAGTGCCCGCTAGGGAACCTACATAGTCCAAGTGCCCGTTAGGTAACCTGGATAGTCCAAGTGCCCATAGGTAACCTACATAGTGCAAGTGCCTGCTAGATAACCTAAGTAGTCCAAGGGCCCGCTAGTTAACATACATCGTCCAAGTGCCCGGTAGTTAACTTACATAGTTCAAGTGTCCGTCGGGAACATTCATAATCCAAGTGCCCGCTATGAAACCTACATAGTCCAAGTGCCCTCTAGGGAACCTACGTAGTCCAGGTGCCCGCTAGGGAATCTACATAGTCCAAGGGCCCGCTGGTTAATGTAGATAGTCCAAGTGGTGCTAGTTAATCTACATAGTCCAAGTACCCGCTAGTTAACCTAGATCGTCCAAGTGTCCGCTAGTTAACCTACATAGTCCAAGTGCCAGCTAGGGAACCTACATAGTCCAAGTGCCTGCTAGGGAACCTACATTGTCCAAGTGCCCGCTCAGGAACATACATAGTCCAAGTGCCCGCTAGGGAATCTACATAGTACAAGGGCCCGCTAGTTAACGTACATAGTCCAAGTGCCGCTAGTTAATCTACATAGTCCAAGGGCCCGTTAGTTAACCTACATAGTCCAAATACCCGCTAGTTAACCCAGATCGTCCAAGGGCCCGCTAGTTAACCTACATAGTCCAAGGGTCCGCTAGTTAACCTAGATAGTCCAAGTGCCCGCTAGTTAACCTACATAATCCAAGTGCCCTAAAGGGAACCAACATAATCCAAGTGCCCGCTAGGGAACCTACATAGTCCAAGTGCTTGCTAGGTAACCTATATAGTCCAAGTGCCCGCTTGGTAACCTAAATATTCCAAATGCTCGCTAGGGAAACTACATAGTCCAAGTGCCCGCTAGTTAACCTACATAGTCCAAATGCCCGATAGGGAACCTACATAATCCAAGTGCCCGCTAGGGAACCTACATAGTCCAAGTGCCCGTTAGGTAACCTAGATAGTCCAAATGCCCTCTAGGGAACCCACATAGTCGAAGTGCCCGCTAGGGAACCTACATAGTCCAAGTGCCCGCTAGGTAACGTACATAGTCCAAGTGCCTGCTAGGTAACGTAGATAGTCCAAGTGCCCGCTACGTAACCTAGATAGTCCAAGTGCCCTCTAGTTAACCTACATAGTCCAAGTGCCTGCTAGGTAACCTAGATAGTCCAAGTGCCCACTAGTTAACCTACATTATTAAAGTTCCCCCTAGGTAACCTAGATCGTCCAAGTGCCCGCTAGTTAACCTAAATAGTCAATGGGTCCGCTAGTTAACCTACATAGTGCAAGAGCCCGCTAGCTAACCTAGATAATCCAAGTGCCCGCTAGTTAACCTATATCGTCCAAGTGCCCGCTAGTTAACCTAGATCGTCCAAGTGCCCGCTAGTTAACCTACATAGTCAATGGGCCCGCTAGTTAACCTACATAGTGCAAGAGCCCGCTAGTTAACCTAGATCGTGCAAGTGTCCGCTAGTTAACCTACATAGTCACGTGCCAGTTAGCAAACCTAGATAGTCCAAGGGCCCGCTAGTTGACCTACATAATCCAAGTGCCCGCTAGGGAACCTTCATAATCCAAGTGCCAGCTAGGTAACCTAAATAGTCCAAGTGCCCGCTAGTTAACCTAGATTGTCCTAGTGCCCATTAGTTAACCAAATAGTCCAAGTGCCCACTAAGGGACGTAATTAGTCCATGTGCCTGTTAGCTAACCTAGATAATCCAAGTGCCCGCTAGTTAATAATGATCATCCAAGTGCCCGCTAGTAAACCTAGATGGTCCAAGTGTCCTCTAGTTAACCTAGATCGTCCAAGTGCCCGCTAGTAAACCTACAAAGTCCAAGGGCCCTCTAGGTAACCTACATAGTCCAAGTACCCGCTATTTAATCTACATAGTCCAAGGGCCCGCTAGGTAACCTACATACTCCAATGGCCCTCTAGTTAACCTAGGTAGTCCAAGTGCTCGTTAGTTAACCTAGATAGTCCAAGTGCCCGCTAGTTAACCTAGATAGTCCAAGTGCTCGCTAGTTAACCTAGATAGTCCAAGCGCCCGCTTGTTAACCTAGATAGACCAAGTACCCGCTAGGGAACCTATCTAGTCCAAGTACCCGCTAGGAAACGTACATAGTCCAAGTGCCCGCTAGGTAACGTACATAGTCCAAGTGCCCGCTAGGTAACGTAGATAGTCCAAGTGCCCGCTAGTTAACCTACATAGTCCAAGTGCCCACTAGTTAACCTACATAGTCCAGGTTCCCCCTAAGTAACCTAGATAGTCCAAGGGTCCGCTAGGTAACCTACATTGTCCTAGTGCCCCCTAGTTAACCTACATTCTCCAAGTGCCCGATAGGCAACCTACATAGTACAAGTGCCCGCTAGGTAACCTACATAGTCCAAATGCCCGCTAGTTAACCTACATAGTCCCAGTGCCTGATAGGGAACCTATATAATCCAAGTGCCCGTTGGGAACCTACATAGTCCAAGTGCCCGTTAGGTAACCTAGATAGTCCAAGTGCCCGCTAGTAAACCTACATAGTCCAAGGGCCCGCTAGTTAGCCTACATAGTCCAAGTACCAGCTAGTTAATCTACATAGTCCAAGGGCCCGCTAGGTAACCTACATACTCCAAGGGCCCGCTAGTTAACCTAGATAGTCCAAGTGCTCACTAGTTAAACTAGATAGTCCAAGTGCCCGCTAGTTAACCTAGATAGTCCATGTGCTCGCTAGTTTACCTAGATAGTCCAAGTGCCCGCTAGTTAACCTAGATAGACCAAGTACCCGCTAGGGCACCTATCTAGTCCAAGTACCCGCTAGGAAACGTACATAGTCCAAGTGCCCGCTAGGTAACGTACATAGTCCAAGTGCCCGCTAGGTAACATAGATAGTCCAAGTGCCCGCTAGTTAACCTACATAGTCCAAGTGCCTGCTAGGTAACCTAGATAGTCCAAGTGCCCACTAATTAACCTACATAGTCCAGGTTCCCCCTAAGTAACCTAGATAGTCCAAGGGTCCGCTAGGTAACCTACATTGTCCTAGTACCCCCTAGTTAACCTACATTCTCCAAGTGCCCGATAGGCAACCTACATAGTACAAGTGCCCGGTAGGTAACCTACATAGTCCAAATGCCCGCTAGTTAACCTACATAGTCCCAGTGCCCGCTAGTTAACCTATATAGTCCAAGTGCCCGCTAGGGAACTTACATAGTCCAAGTGCCCTCTAGTTAACCTAGATTGTCCAAATACCCGCTAGTTAACCTAGATAGTCCAAGTGCCCGCTAGTTAACCAGGATCATCAAAGTGCCCTCTAGTTAACTTACATAGTCCAAAGGCCTACTAGTTAACCTACATAGAGCAAGGGCCCGCTCGTTAACCTTGATAGTCCAAATGCCCGCTAGTTAACCTACATAGTCCATGTTCCCGCTAGGTAACCTAGACAGTCCAAGTGACCATTAGGTTACCTACATAGTCCAATTGCCCGTTCGTTAACCTACATAGTCTAAGTGCCCGCTAGGTAACGTAGATAGTCCAAGTGTTCGCGAGGGAACGTACATAGTCCAAGTGCCCGCTAGTTAACCTAGATAGTCCAAGGGCACGCTAGTTAACATACATAGTCCAAGTGCCCGGTAGTTAACTTACATAGTTCAAGTGTCTGTAAGGAACATTCATAGTCCAAGTGCCTGCTAGGGAACCTACGTAGTCCAAGTGCCCGCTAGGGAATCTACATAGTCCAAGGGCCCGCTGGTTAATGTAGATAGTCCAAGTGCTGCTAGTTAATCTACATAGTCCAAGTGCCCTCTAGGGAATCTACATAGTCCAAGGGCCCGCTAGTTAACGTAGATAGTCCAAGTGCGGCTAGTTAATCTACATAGTCCAAGGGCCCTCTAGTTAACCTACATAGTTCACGTACCCGCTAGTTAACCTAGATCGTCCAAGGGCCCGCTAGTTAACCTACATTGTCCAAGGGCCCGCTAGTTAACCTAGATAGTCCAAGTGCCCGCTAGTTAACCTACATAATCCAAGTGCCCTAAAGGGAACCTACATAATCCAAGTGCCCGCTAGGGAACCTACATAGTCCAAGTGCTCGCTAGGTAACCTACATAGTCCAAGTGCCCGCTTGGTAACCTAAATATTCCAAATGCTCGCTAGGGAAACTACATAGTCCAAGTGCCCGCTAGTTAACCTACATAGTCCAAGTGCCCGATAGGGACCTACATAATCCAAGTGCCCGCTAGGGAACCTACATAGTCCAAGTGCCCGTTAGGTAACCTAGATAGTCCAAATGCCCGCTAGGGAACCCACATAGTCCAAGTGCCCGCTAGGGAACCTACATAGTCCAAGTGCCCGCTAGGTAACGTACATAGTCCAAGTGCCCGCTAGGTAACGTAGATAGTCCAAGTGCCCGCTAGGGAACGTACATAGTCAAAGTGCCCGCTAGGTAACCTAGATAGTCCAAGCGCCCGCTAGTTAACCTACATAGTCCAAGTGCCTGCTAGGTAACCTAGATAGTCCTAGTGCCCCCTAGTTAACCTACATTCTCCAACTGCCCGATAGGCAACCTACATAGTCCAAGTGCCCGCTAGGTAACCTACATAGTCCAAATGCCCGCTAGTTAACCTACATAGTCCAAGTGCCCGATAGGGAACCTATATAATCCAAGTGCCCGCTAGGGAACCTACATAGTCCAAGTGCCCGTTAGGTAACCTGGATAGTCCAAGTGCCCATAGGTAACCTACATAGTGCAAGTGCCTGCTAGATAACCTAAATAGTCCAAGGGCCCGCTAGTTAACATACATAGTCCAAGTGCCCGGTAGTTAACTTACATAGTTCAAGTGTCCGTCGGGAACATTCATAATCCAAGTGCCCGCTATGAAACCTACATAGTCCAAGTGCCCTCTAGGGAACCTACGTAGTCCAGGTGCCCGCTAGGGAATCTACATAGTCCAAGGGCCCGCTGGTTAATGTAGATAGTCCAAGTGGTGCTAGTTAATCTACATAGTCCAAGTACCCGCTAGTTAACCTAGATCGTCCAAGTGTCCGCTAGTTAACCTACATAGTCCAAGTGCCAGCTAGGGAACCTACATAGTCCAAGTGCCTGCTAGGGAACCTACATTGTCCAAGTGCCCGCTCAGGAACATACATAGTCCAAGTGCCCGCTAGGGAATCTACATAGTACAAGGGCCCGCTAGTTAACGTACATAGTCCAAGTGCCGCTAGTTAATCTACATAGTCGAAGGGCCCGTTAGTTAACCTACATAGTCCAAATACCCGCTAGTTAACCCAGATCGTCCAAGGGCCCGCTAGTTAACCTACATAGTCCAAGGGTCCGCTAGTTAACCTAGATAGTCCAAGTGCCCGCTAGTTAACCTACATAATCCAAGTGCCCTAAAGGGAACCAACATAATCCAAGTGCCCGCTAGGGAACCTACATAGTCCAAGTGCTTGCTAGGTAACCTATATAGTCCAAGTGCCCGCTTGGTAACCTAAATATTCCAAATGCTCGCTAGGGAAACTACATAGTCCAAGTGCCCGCTAGTTAACCTACATAGTCCAAATGCCCGATAGGGAACCTACATAATCCAAGTGCCCGCTAGGGAACCTACATAGTCCAAGTGCCCGTTAGGTAACCTAGATAGTCCAAATGCCCTCTAGGGAACCCACATAGTCGAAGTGCCCGCTAGGGAACCTACATAGTCCAAGTGCCCGCTAGGTAACGTACATAGTCCAAGTGCCTGCTAGGTAACGTAGATAGTCCAAGTGCCCGCTACGTAACCTAGATAGTCCAAGTGCCCTCTAGTTAACCTACATAGTCCAAGTGCCTGCTAGGTAACCTAGATAGTCCAAGTGCCCACTAGTTAACCTACATTATTAAAGTTCCCCCTAGGTAACCTAGATCGTCCAAGTGCCCGCTAGTTAACCTAAATAGTCAATGGGTCCGCTAGTTAACCTACATAGTGCAAGAGCCCGCTAGCTAACCTAGATAATCCAAGTGCCCGCTAGTTAACCTATATCGTCCAAGTGCCCGCTAGTTAACCTAGATCGTCCAAGTGCCCGCTAGTTAACCTACATAGTCAATGGGCCCGCTAGTTAACCTACATAGTGCAAGAGCCCGCTAGTTAACCTAGATCGTGCAAGTGTCCGCTAGTTAACCTACATAGTCACGTGCCAGTTAGCAAACCTAGATAGTCCAAGGGCCCGCTAGTTGACCTACATAATCCAAGTGCCCGCTAGGGAACCTTCATAATCCAAGTGCCAGCTAGGTAACCTAAATAGTCCAAGTGCCCGCTAGTTAACCTAGATAGTCCTAGTGCCCATTAGTTAACCAAATAGTCCAAGTGCCCACTAAGGGACGTAATTAGTCCATGTGCCTGTTAGCTAACCTAGATAGTCCAAGTGCCCGCTAGTTAATAATGATCATCCAAGTGCCCGCTAGTAAACCTAGATGGTCCAAGTGTCCTCTAGTTAACCTAGATCGTCCAAGTGACCCGCTAGTAAACCTACAAAGTCCAAGGGCCCTCTAGGTAACCTACATAGTCCAAGTACCCGCTATTTAATCTACATAGTCCAAGGGCCCGCTAGGTAACCTACATACTCCAATGGCCCTCTAGTTAACCTAGGTAGTCCAAGTGCTCGTTAGTTAACCTAGATAGTCCAAGTGCCCGCTAGTTAACCTAGATAGTCCAAGTGCTCGCTAGTTAACCTAGATAGTCCAAGCGCCCGCTTGTTAACCTAGATAGACCAAGTACCCGCTAGGGAACCTATCTAGTCCAAGTACCCGCTAGGAAACGTACATAGTCCAAGTGCCCGCTAGGGAACGTACATAGTCCAAGTGCCCGCTAGGTAACGTAGATAGTCCAAGTGCCCGCTAGTTAACCTACATAGTCCAAGTGCCCACTAGTTAACCTACATAGTCCAGGTTCCCCCTAAGTAACCTAGATAGTCCAAGGGTCCGCTAGGTAACCTACATTGTCCTAGTGCCCCCTAGTTAACCTACATTCTCCAAGTGCCCGATAGGCAACCTACATAGTACAAGTGCCCGCTAGGTAACCTACATAGTCCAAATGCCCGCTAGTTAACCTACATAGTCCCAGTGCCTGATAGGGAACCTATATAATCCAAGTGCCCGTTGGGAACCTACATAGTCCAAGTGCCCGTTAGGTAACCTAGATAGTCCAAGTGCCCGCTAGTAAACCTACATAGTCCAAGGGCCCGCTAGTTAGCCTACATAGTCCAAGTACCAGCTAGTTAATCTACATAGTCCAAGGGCCCGCTAGGTAACCTACATACTCCAAGGGCCCGCTAGTTAACCTAGATAGTCCAAGTGCTCACTAGTTAAACTAGATAGTCCAAGTGCCCGCTAGTTAACCTAGATAGTCCATGTGCTCGCTAGTTTACCTAGATAGTCCAAGTGCCCGCTAGTTAACCTAGATAGACCAAGTACCCGCTAGGGCACCTATCTAGTCCAAGTACCCGCTAGGAAACGTACATAGTCCAAGTGCCCGCTAGGTAACGTACATAGTCCAAGTGCCCGCTAGGTAACATAGATAGTCCAAGTGCCCGCTAGTTAACCTACATAGTCCAAGTGCCTGCTAGGTAACCTAGATAGTCCAAGTGCCCACTAATTAACCTACATAGTCCAGGTTCCCCCTAAGTAACCTAGATAGTCCAAGGGTCCGCTAGGTAACCTACATTATCCTAGTACCCCCTAGTTAACCTACATTCTCCAAGTGCCCGATAGGCAACCTACATAGTACAAGTGCCCGGTAGGTAACCTACATAGTCCAAATGCCCGCTAGTTAACCTACATAGTCCCAGTGCCCGCTAGTTAACCTATATAGTCCAAGTGCCCGCTAGGGAACTTACATAGTCCAAGTGCCCTCTAGTTAACCTAGATTGTCCAAATACCCGCTAGTTAACCTAGATAGTCCAAGTGCCCGCTAGTTAACCAGGATCATCAAAGTGCCCTCTAGTTAACTTACATAGTCCAAAGGCCTACTAGTTAACCTACATAGAGCAAGGGCTCGCTGGTTAACGTACATAGTCCAAGTGCCTGCTAGGTAACCTAGATAGTCCAAGTGCCCACTAGGTAACCTACATAGTCCAGGTTCCCCCTAAGTAACGTAGATAGTCCAAGGGTCCGCTAGGTAACCTACATTGTCCTAGTGCCCCCTAGTTAACCTACATTCTTCAAGTGCCCGATAGGCAACCTATATAGTACAAGTGCCCGCTAGGTAACCTACATAGTCCAAATGCCCGCTAGTTAACCTACATAGTCCCAGTGCCCGCTAGTTAACCTATATAGTCCAAGTGCCCGCTAGGGAACCTACATAGTCTAAGTGCCTGCTAGGGAACCTACATAGCCAAGTGCCCTCTAGTTAACCTAGATAGTCCAAATGCCCGCTAGTTAACCTAGATAGTCCAAGTGCCCGCTAGTTAACCAGGATCATCAAAGTGCCCTCTAGTTAACTTACATAGTCCAAAGGCCTACTAGTTAACCTACATAGAGCAAGGGCCCGCTCGTTAACCTTGATAGTCCAAATGCCCGCTAGTTAACCTACATAGTCCATGTTCCCGCTAGGTAACCTAGACAGTCCAAGTGACCATTAGGTTACCTACATAGTCCAATTGCCCGTTCGTTAACCTACATAGTCTAAGTGCCCGCTAGGTAACGTAGATAGCCCAAGTGTTCGCGAGGGAACGTACATAGTCCAAGTGCCCGCTAGTTAACCTAGATAGTCCAAGGGCACGCTAGTTATCATACATAGTCCAAGTGCCCGGTAGTTAACTTACATAGTTCAAGTGTCTGTAAGGAACATTCATAGTCCAAGTGCCTGCTAGGGAACCTACGTAGTCCAAGTGCCCGCTAGGGAATCTACATAGTCCAAAGGCCCGCTGGTTAATGTAGATAGTCCAAGTGCTGCTAGTTAATCTACATAGTCCAAGTGCCCTCTAGGGAATCTACATAGTCCAAGGGCCCGCTAGTTAACGTAGATAGTCCAAGTGCGGCTAGTTAATCTACATAGTCCAAGGGCCCGCTAGTTAACCTACATAGTTCACGTACCCGCTAGTTTACCTAGATCGTCCAAGGGCCCGCTGGTTAACCTACATCGTCCAAGGGCCCGCTAGTTAATTAGATAGTCCAAGTGCCCGCTAGTTAACCTACATAATCCAAGTGCCCTAAAGGGAACCTACATAATCCAAGTGCCCGCTAGGGAACCTAAATAGTCCAAGTGCTCGCTAGGTAACCTACATAGTCCAAGTGCCCGCTTGGTAACCTAAATATTCCAAATGCTCGCTAGGGAAACTACATAGTCCAAGTGCCCGCTAGTTAACCTACATAGTCCAAGTGCCCGATAGGGACCTACATAATCCAAGTGCCCGCTAGGGAACCTACATAGTCCAAGTGCCCGTTAGGTAACCTAGATAGTCCAAATGCCCGCTAGGGAACCCACATAGTCCAAGTGCCCGCTAGGGAACGTAGATAGTCCAAGTGCCCGCTAGGGAACGTACATAGTCAAAGTGCCCGCTAGGTAACCTAGATAGTCCAAGCGCCCGCTAGTTAACCTACATAGTCCAAGTGCCTGCTAGGTAACCTAGATAGTCCTAGTGCCCCCTAGTTAACCTACATTCTCCAAGTGCCCGATAGGCAACCTACATAGTCCAAGTGCCCGCTAGGTAACCAATATAGTCCAAATCCCCGCTAGAGGCCCTAATAGTCCAAATGCCCGCTAATTAACCTAGATAGTCCAAGTGCTCGCTAGTTAACCTAGATAGTCCAAGTGCCCGCTAGTTAACCTTGATAGACCAAGTGCCCGCTAGGGAACCTGTCTAGTCCAAGTACCCGCAAGGAAACGTACATAGTCCAAGTGCCCGCTAGGTAACGTACATAGTCCAAATGCCCGCTAGATAACGTAGATAGTCCAAGTGCCCGCTAGGGAACGTACATAGTCCAAAGGCCGCTAGGTAAGCTAGATGGTCCAAGTGCCCGCTAGTTAACCTACATAGTCCTAGTGCCTGCTAGGTAACCTAGATAGTCCAAGTTCCAGTAACCTAGATAATCCAAGGGTCAGCTAGGTAACCTACATTGTCCTAGTGCCCCCTAGTTAACCTACATTCTCCAAGTGCCCGATAGGCAACCTACATAGTCCAAGTGCCCGCTAGGTAACCTACATAGTCCAAATGCCCGCTAGTTAACCTACATAGTCCAAGTGCCCGATAGGGAACCTATATAATCCAAGTGCCCGCTAGGGAACCTACATAGTCCAAGTGCCCATTAGGTAACCTGGATAGTCCTAGTGCCCGCTAGGTAACCTACGTAGTGCAAGTGTCTACTAGATAACCTAAGGAGTCCAAGGGCCCGCTAGTTAACATACATAGTCCAAGTGCCCGGTAGTTAACTTACATAGTTCAAGTGTCCGTAGGGAACATTCATAGTCCAAGTGCCCGCTAGGGAACCTACATAGTCCAAGTGCCCGCTAGGGAACCTACGTAGTCCAAGTGCCCGCTAGGGAATCTACATAGTCCAAGGGCCCGCTAGTTAACGTAGATAGTCCAAGTGCCGCTAGTTAATCTACATAGTCCAAGGGCCCGTTAGTTAACCTACATAGTCCAAATACCCGCTAGTTAACCTACATAATCCAAGTGCCCGCTAGGTAACCTAGACAGTTCAAGTGACCACTAGGTTACCTACATAGTCCAAGTGCCCGCTAGCTATCCTAGATAGTCCAAGTGCTCACTAGTTAACCTAGATAGTCCAAGTGCCCGCTAGTTAACCTAGATAGACCAAGTGCCCGCTAGGGAACCTACCTAGTCCAAGTGCCCCATAGGGAACCTACATAGTCCAAGTGCCCGCTAGTTAACATAGATATTCCAAGTACCCGCTAGGAAACGTACATAGTCCAAGTGCCCGCTAGTTAACGTACATAGTCCAAGTGTCCGCTAGGTAAGGTCGATAGTCCATGTGCCCGCTAGGGAATGTACATAGTCCAAGTGCCCGCTACGTGACCTAGATAGACCAAGTGCCCGCTAGTTAACCTACATAGTCCAAGTGCCTGCTAGGTAACCTGGATAGTCCAAGTGCCCACTAGTTAACCTACATAGTCAAATTTCCCCCTAGCTAACCTAGATAATCCAAGTGCCCGCTAGTTAACCTATATCGTCCAAGTGCCCGCTAGTTAACCTTGATCCTCCAAGTGCCCGCTAGTTAACCTACATAGTCAATGGGCCCGCTAGTTAATCTACATAGTGCAAGAGCCCGCTACTTAACCTAGATCGTGCAAGTGTCCGCTAGTTAACCTACATAGTCCACGTGCCAGTTAGCTAACCTAGATAGTCCAAAGGCCCGCTAGTTGACCTATATAGTCCAAGTGCCCGCTAGGGAACCTTCATAGTCCAAGTGCCAGCTAGGTAACCTAGATAGTCCACGTGCCCGCTAGTTAACCTAGATAGTCCTAGTGCCCGTTAGTTAACCTAGATAGTCCAAGTGCCCACTAAGGGACGTACTTAGTCCATGTGCCCGTTAGCTAACCTAGATAGTCCAAGTGCCCGCTAGTTAACAATGATCATCCAAGTGCCCGCTAGTTAACCTAGATGATCCAAGTGTCCTCTAGTTAACCTAGATTGTCCAAGTGCCCGCTAGTAAACCTACAAAGTCCAAGGGCCCGCTAGTTAACCTACATAGTCCAAGTACCCGCTAGTTAATCTACATAGTCCAAGGGCCCGCTAGGTAACCTACATACTCCAAGGGCCCGCTAGTTAACCTAGATAGTCCAAGTGTTCGTTAGTTAACCTAGATAGTCCAAGTGCCCGCTAGTTAACCTAGATAGTCCAAGTGCTCGCAAGTTAACCTAGATAGTCCAAGTGCCCGCTTGTTAACCTAGATAGATCAAGTACCCGCTAGGGAACCTATCTAGTCAAAGTACCCGCTAGGAAACGTACATAGTCCAAGTGCCCGCTAGGTAACGTAGATAGTCCAAGTGCCCGCTAGTTAACCTACATAGTCCAAGTGCCTGCTAGGTAACCTAGATAGTCCAAGTGCCCACTAGTTAACCTACATAGTCCAGGTTCCCCCTAAGTAACCTAGATAGTCCAAGGGTCCGCTAGGTAACCTACATTGTCCTAGTGCCCCCTAGTTAACCTACATTCTTCAAGTGCCCGATAGGCAACCTATATAGTACAAGTGCCCGCTAGTTAACCTACATAGTCCCAGTGCCCGCTAGTTAACCTATATAGTCCAAGTGCCCGCTAGGGAACCTACATAGTCTAAGTGCCTGCTAGGGAACCTACATAGTCCAAGTGCCCTCTAGTTAACCTAGATAGTCCAAATGCCCGCTAGTTAACCAGGATCATCAAAGTGCCCTCTAGTTAACTTACATAGTCCAAAGGCCTACTAGTTAACCTACATAGAGCAAGGGCCCGCTCGTTAACCTTGATAGTCCAAATGCCCGCTAGTTAACCTACATAGTCCATGTTCCCGCTAGGTAACCTAGACAGTCCAAGTGACCATTAGGTTACCTACATAGTCCAATTGCCCGTTCGTTAACCTACATAGTCTAAGTGCCCGCTAGGTAACGTAGATAGCCCAAGTGTTCGCTAGGGAACGTACATAGTCCAAGTGCCCGCTAGTTAACCTAGATAGTCCAAGGGCCCGCTAGTTAACATACATAGTCCAAGTGCCCGGTAGTTAACTTACATAGTTCAAGTGTCTGTAAGGATCATTCATAGTCCAAGTGCCTGCTAGGGAACCTACGTAGTCCAAGTGCCCGCTAGGGAATCTACATAATCCAAGGGCCCGCTGGTTAATGTAGATAGTCCAAGTGCTGCTAGTTAATCTACATAGTCCAAGTGCCCGTTAGGTAACCTAGATAGTCCAAATGCCCTCTAGGGAACCCACATAGTCGAAGTGCCCGCTAGGGAACCTACATAGTCCAAGTGCCCGCTAGGTAACGTACATAGTCCAAGTGCCTGCTAGGTAACGTAGATAGTCCAAGTGCCCGCTACGTAACCTAGATAGTCCAAGTGCCCTCTAGTTAACCTACATAGTCCAAGTGCCTGCTAGGTAACCTAGATAGTCCAAGTGCCCACTAGTTAACCTACATTATTAAAGTTCCCCCTAGGTAACCTAGATCGTCCAAGTGCCCGCTAGTTAACCTAAATAGTCAATGGGTCCGCTAGTTAACCTACATAGTGCAAGAGCCCGCTAGCTAACCTAGATAATCCAAGTGCCCGCTAGTTAACCTATATCGTCCAAGTGCCCGCTAGTTAACCTAGATCGTCCAAGTGCCCGCTAGTTAACCTACATAGTCAATGGGCCCGCTAGTTAACCTACATAGTGCAAGAGCCCGCTAGTTAACCTAGATCGTGCAAGTGTCCGCTAGTTAACCTACATAGTCACGTGCCAGTTAGCAAACCTAGATAGTCCAAGGGCCCGCTAGTTGACCTACATAATCCAAGTGCCCGCTAGGGAACCTTCATAATCCAAGTGCCAGCTAGGTAACCTAAATAGTCCAAGTGCCCGCTAGTTAACCTAGATAGTCCTAGTGCCCATTAGTTAACCAAATAGTCCAAGTGCCCACTAAGGGACGTAATTAGTCCATGTGCCTGTTAGCTAACCTAGATAGTCCAAGTGCCCGCTAGTTAATAATGATCATCCAAGTGCCCGCTAGTAAACCTAGATGGTCCAAGTGTCCTCTAGTTAACCTAGATCGTCCAAGTGACCCGCTAGTAAACCTACAAAGTCCAAGGGCCCTCTAGGTAACCTACATAGTCCAAGTACCCGCTATTTAATCTACATAGTCCAAGGGCCCGCTAGGTAACCTACATACTCCAATGGCCCTCTAGTTAACCTAGGTAGTCCAAGTGCTCGTTAGTTAACCTAGATAGTCCAAGTGCCCGCTAGTTAACCTAGATAGTCCAAGTGCTCGCTAGTTAACCTAGATAGTCCAAGCGCCCGCTTGTTAACCTAGATAGACCAAGTACCCGCTAGGGAACCTATCTAGTCCAAGTACCCGCTAGGAAACGTACATAGTCCAAGTGCCCGCTAGGGAACGTACATAGTCCAAGTGCCCGCTAGGTAACGTAGATAGTCCAAGTGCCCGCTAGTTAACCTACATAGTCCAAGTGCCCACTAGTTAACCTACATAGTCCAGGTTCCCCCTAAGTAACCTAGATAGTCCAAGGGTCCGCTAGGTAACCTACATTGTCCTAGTGCCCCCTAGTTAACCTACATTCTCCAAGTGCCCGATAGGCAACCTACATAGTACAAGTGCCCGCTAGGTAACCTACATAGTCCAAATGCCCGCTAGTTAACCTACATAGTCCCAGTGCCTGATAGGGAACCTATATAATCCAAGTGCCCGTTGGGAACCTACATAGTCCAAGTGCCCGTTAGGTAACCTAGATAGTCCAAGTGCCCGCTAGTAAACCTACATAGTCCAAGGGCCCGCTAGTTAGCCTACATAGTCCAAGTACCAGCTAGTTAATCTACATAGTCCAAGGGCCCGCTAGGTAACCTACATACTCCAAGGGCCCGCTAGTTAACCTAGATAGTCCAAGTGCTCACTAGTTAAACTAGATAGTCCAAGTGCCCGCTAGTTAACCTAGATAGTCCATGTGCTCGCTAGTTTACCTAGATAGTCCAAGTGCCCGCTAGTTAACCTAGATAGACCAAGTACCCGCTAGGGCACCTATCTAGTCCAAGTACCCGCTAGGAAACGTACATAGTCCAAGTGCCCGCTAGGTAACGTACATAGTCCAAGTGCCCGCTAGGTAACATAGATAGTCCAAGTGCCCGCTAGTTAACCTACATAGTCCAAGTGCCTGCTAGGTAACCTAGATAGTCCAAGTGCCCACTAATTAACCTACATAGTCCAGGTTCCCCCTAAGTAACCTAGATAGTCCAAGGGTCCGCTAGGTAACCTACATTATCCTAGTACCCCCTAGTTAACCTACATTCTCCAAGTGCCCGATAGGCAACCTACATAGTACAAGTGCCCGGTAGGTAACCTACATAGTCCAAATGCCCGCTAGTTAACCTACATAGTCCCAGTGCCCGCTAGTTAACCTATATAGTCCAAGTGCCCGCTAGGGAACTTACATAGTCCAAGTGCCCTCTAGTTAACCTAGATTGTCCAAATACCCGCTAGTTAACCTAGATAGTCCAAGTGCCCGCTAGTTAACCAGGATCATCAAAGTGCCCTCTAGTTAACTTACATAGTCCAAAGGCCTACTAGTTAACCTACATAGAGCAAGGGCTCGCTGGTTAACGTACATAGTCCAAGTGCCTGCTAGGTAACCTAGATAGTCCAAGTGCCCACTAGGTAACCTACATAGTCCAGGTTCCCCCTAAGTAACGTAGATAGTCCAAGGGTCCGCTAGGTAACCTACATTGTCCTAGTGCCCCCTAGTTAACCTACATTCTTCAAGTGCCCGATAGGCAACCTATATAGTACAAGTGCCCGCTAGGTAACCTACATAGTCCAAATGCCCGCTAGTTAACCTACATAGTCCCAGTGCCCGCTAGTTAACCTATATAGTCCAAGTGCCCGCTAGGGAACCTACATAGTCTAAGTGCCTGCTAGGGAACCTACATAGCCAAGTGCCCTCTAGTTAACCTAGATAGTCCAAATGCCCGCTAGTTAACCTAGATAGTCCAAGTGCCCGCTAGTTAACCAGGATCATCAAAGTGCCCTCTAGTTAACTTACATAGTCCAAAGGCCTACTAGTTAACCTACATAGAGCAAGGGCCCGCTCGTTAACCTTGATAGTCCAAATGCCCGCTAGTTAACCTACATAGTCCATGTTCCCGCTAGGTAACCTAGACAGTCCAAGTGACCATTAGGTTACCTACATAGTCCAATTGCCCGTTCGTTAACCTACATAGTCTAAGTGCCCGCTAGGTAACGTAGATAGCCCAAGTGTTCGCGAGGGAACGTACATAGTCCAAGTGCCCGCTAGTTAACCTAGATAGTCCAAGGGCACGCTAGTTATCATACATAGTCCAAGTGCCCGGTAGTTAACTTACATAGTTCAAGTGTCTGTAAGGAACATTCATAGTCCAAGTGCCTGCTAGGGAACCTACGTAGTCCAAGTGCCCGCTAGGGAATCTACATAGTCCAAAGGCCCGCTGGTTAATGTAGATAGTCCAAGTGCTGCTAGTTAATCTACATAGTCCAAGTGCCCTCTAGGGAATCTACATAGTCCAAGGGCCCGCTAGTTAACGTAGATAGTCCAAGTGCGGCTAGTTAATCTACATAGTCCAAGGGCCCGCTAGTTAACCTACATAGTTCACGTACCCGCTAGTTTACCTAGATCGTCCAAGGGCCCGCTGGTTAACCTACATCGTCCAAGGGCCCGCTAGTTAATTAGATAGTCCAAGTGCCCGCTAGTTAACCTACATAATCCAAGTGCCCTAAAGGGAACCTACATAATCCAAGTGCCCGCTAGGGAACCTAAATAGTCCAAGTGCTCGCTAGGTAACCTACATAGTCCAAGTGCCCGCTTGGTAACCTAAATATTCCAAATGCTCGCTAGGGAAACTACATAGTCCAAGTGCCCGCTAGTTAACCTACATAGTCCAAGTGCCCGATAGGGACCTACATAATCCAAGTGCCCGCTAGGGAACCTACATAGTCCAAGTGCCCGTTAGGTAACCTAGATAGTCCAAATGCCCGCTAGGGAACCCACATAGTCCAAGTGCCCGCTAGGGAACGTAGATAGTCCAAGTGCCCGCTAGGGAACGTACATAGTCAAAGTGCCCGCTAGGTAACCTAGATAGTCCAAGCGCCCGCTAGTTAACCTACATAGTCCAAGTGCCTGCTAGGTAACCTAGATAGTCCTAGTGCCCCCTAGTTAACCTACATTCTCCAAGTGCCCGATAGGCAACCTACATAGTCCAAGTGCCCGCTAGGTAACCAATATAGTCCAAATCCCCGCTAGAGGCCCTAATAGTCCAAATGCCCGCTAATTAACCTAGATAGTCCAAGTGCTCGCTAGTTAACCTAGATAGTCCAAGTGCCCGCTAGTTAACCTTGATAGACCAAGTGCCCGCTAGGGAACCTGTCTAGTCCAAGTACCCGCAAGGAAACGTACATAGTCCAAGTGCCCGCTAGGTAACGTACATAGTCCAAATGCCCGCTAGATAACGTAGATAGTCCAAGTGCCCGCTAGGGAACGTACATAGTCCAAAGGCCGCTAGGTAAGCTAGATGGTCCAAGTGCCCGCTAGTTAACCTACATAGTCCTAGTGCCTGCTAGGTAACCTAGATAGTCCAAGTTCCAGTAACCTAGATAATCCAAGGGTCAGCTAGGTAACCTACATTGTCCTAGTGCCCCCTAGTTAACCTACATTCTCCAAGTGCCCGATAGGCAACCTACATAGTCCAAGTGCCCGCTAGGTAACCTACATAGTCCAAATGCCCGCTAGTTAACCTACATAGTCCAAGTGCCCGATAGGGAACCTATATAATCCAAGTGCCCGCTAGGGAACCTACATAGTCCAAGTGCCCATTAGGTAACCTGGATAGTCCTAGTGCCCGCTAGGTAACCTACGTAGTGCAAGTGTCTACTAGATAACCTAAGGAGTCCAAGGGCCCGCTAGTTAACATACATAGTCCAAGTGCCCGGTAGTTAACTTACATAGTTCAAGTGTCCGTAGGGAACATTCATAGTCCAAGTGCCCGCTAGGGAACCTACATAGTCCAAGTGCCCGCTAGGGAACCTACGTAGTCCAAGTGCCCGCTAGGGAATCTACATAGTCCAAGGGCCCGCTAGTTAACGTAGATAGTCCAAGTGCCGCTAGTTAATCTACATAGTCCAAGGGCCCGTTAGTTAACCTACATAGTCCAAATACCCGCTAGTTAACCTACATAATCCAAGTGCCCGCTAGGTAACCTAGACAGTTCAAGTGACCACTAGGTTACCTACATAGTCCAAGTGCCCGCTAGCTATCCTAGATAGTCCAAGTGCTCACTAGTTAACCTAGATAGTCCAAGTGCCCGCTAGTTAACCTAGATAGACCAAGTGCCCGCTAGGGAACCTACCTAGTCCAAGTGCCCCATAGGGAACCTACATAGTCCAAGTGCCCGCTAGTTAACATAGATATTCCAAGTACCCGCTAGGAAACGTACATAGTCCAAGTGCCCGCTAGTTAACGTACATAGTCCAAGTGTCCGCTAGGTAAGGTCGATAGTCCATGTGCCCGCTAGGGAATGTACATAGTCCAAGTGCCCGCTACGTGACCTAGATAGACCAAGTGCCCGCTAGTTAACCTACATAGTCCAAGTGCCTGCTAGGTAACCTGGATAGTCCAAGTGCCCACTAGTTAACCTACATAGTCAAATTTCCCCCTAGCTAACCTAGATAATCCAAGTGCCCGCTAGTTAACCTATATCGTCCAAGTGCCCGCTAGTTAACCTTGATCCTCCAAGTGCCCGCTAGTTAACCTACATAGTCAATGGGCCCGCTAGTTAATCTACATAGTGCAAGAGCCCGCTACTTAACCTAGATCGTGCAAGTGTCCGCTAGTTAACCTACATAGTCCACGTGCCAGTTAGCTAACCTAGATAGTCCAAAGGCCCGCTAGTTGACCTATATAGTCCAAGTGCCCGCTAGGGAACCTTCATAGTCCAAGTGCCAGCTAGGTAACCTAGATAGTCCACGTGCCCGCTAGTTAACCTAGATAGTCCTAGTGCCCGTTAGTTAACCTAGATAGTCCAAGTGCCCACTAAGGGACGTACTTAGTCCATGTGCCCGTTAGCTAACCTAGATAGTCCAAGTGCCCGCTAGTTAACAATGATCATCCAAGTGCCCGCTAGTTAACCTAGATGATCCAAGTGTCCTCTAGTTAACCTAGATTGTCCAAGTGCCCGCTAGTAAACCTACAAAGTCCAAGGGCCCGCTAGTTAACCTACATAGTCCAAGTACCCGCTAGTTAATCTACATAGTCCAAGGGCCCGCTAGGTAACCTACATACTCCAAGGGCCCGCTAGTTAACCTAGATAGTCCAAGTGTTCGTTAGTTAACCTAGATAGTCCAAGTGCCCGCTAGTTAACCTAGATAGTCCAAGTGCTCGCAAGTTAACCTAGATAGTCCAAGTGCCCGCTTGTTAACCTAGATAGATCAAGTACCCGCTAGGGAACCTATCTAGTCAAAGTACCCGCTAGGAAACGTACATAGTCCAAGTGCCCGCTAGGTAACGTAGATAGTCCAAGTGCCCGCTAGTTAACCTACATAGTCCAAGTGCCTGCTAGGTAACCTAGATAGTCCAAGTGCCCACTAGTTAACCTACATAGTCCAGGTTCCCCCTAAGTAACCTAGATAGTCCAAGGGTCCGCTAGGTAACCTACATTGTCCTAGTGCCCCCTAGTTAACCTACATTCTTCAAGTGCCCGATAGGCAACCTATATAGTACAAGTGCCCGCTAGTTAACCTACATAGTCCCAGTGCCCGCTAGTTAACCTATATAGTCCAAGTGCCCGCTAGGGAACCTACATAGTCTAAGTGCCTGCTAGGGAACCTACATAGTCCAAGTGCCCTCTAGTTAACCTAGATAGTCCAAATGCCCGCTAGTTAACCAGGATCATCAAAGTGCCCTCTAGTTAACTTACATAGTCCAAAGGCCTACTAGTTAACCTACATAGAGCAAGGGCCCGCTCGTTAACCTTGATAGTCCAAATGCCCGCTAGTTAACCTACATAGTCCATGTTCCCGCTAGGTAACCTAGACAGTCCAAGTGACCATTAGGTTACCTACATAGTCCAATTGCCCGTTCGTTAACCTACATAGTCTAAGTGCCCGCTAGGTAACGTAGATAGCCCAAGTGTTCGCTAGGGAACGTACATAGTCCAAGTGCCCGCTAGTTAACCTAGATAGTCCAAGGGCCCGCTAGTTAACATACATAGTCCAAGTGCCCGGTAGTTAACTTACATAGTTCAAGTGTCTGTAAGGATCATTCATAGTCCAAGTGCCTGCTAGGGAACCTACGTAGTCCAAGTGCCCGCTAGGGAATCTACATAATCCAAGGGCCCGCTGGTTAATGTAGATAGTCCAAGTGCTGCTAGTTAATCTACATAGTCCAAGTGCCCTCTAGGGAATCTACATAGTCCAAGGGCCCGCTAGTTAACGTAGATAGTCCAAGTGTGGCTAGTTAATCTACATAGTCCAAGGGCCCTCTAGTTAACCTACATAGTTCACGTACCCGCTAGTTAACCTAGATCGTCCAAGGGCCCGCTAGTTAACCTACATCGTCCAAGGGCCCGCTAGTTAACCTAGATAGTCCAAGTGCCCGCTAGTTAACCTACATAATCCAAGTGCCCTAAAGGGAACCTACATAATCCAAGTGCCCGCTAGGGAACCTACATAGTCCAAGTGCTCGCTAGGTAACCTACATAGTCCAAGTGACGGCTTGGTAACCTAAATATTCCAAATGCTCGCTAGGGAAACTACATAGTCCAAGTGCCCGCTAGGTAACGTAGATAGTCCAAGTGCCCGCTAGGGAACGTACATAGTCAAAGTGCCCGCTAGGTAACCTACATAGTCCAAGTGCCTACTAGGTAACCTAGATAGTCCTAGTGCCCCCTACTTAACCTACATTCTCCAAGTGCCCGATAGGCAACCTACATAGTCCAAGTGCCCGCTAGGTAACCTACATAGTCCAAATGCCCGCTAGTTAACCTACATAGTCCAAGTACCCGATAGGGAACCTATATAATCCAAGTGCCCGCTAGGGAACCTACATAGTCCAAGTGCCCGTTAGGTAACCTGGATAGTCCAAGTGCCCATAGGTAACCTACATAGTGCAAGTGTCTGCTAGATAACCTAAGTAGTCCAAGGGCCCGCTAGTTAACATACATAGTCCAAGTGCCCGGTAGTTAACTTACATAGTTCAAGTGTCCGTAGGGAACATTCATAATCCAAGTGCCCGCTATGAAACCTACATAGTCCAAGTGCCCTCTAGGGAACCTACGTAGTCCAGGTGCCCGCTAGGGAATCTACATAGTCCAAGGGCCCGCTGGTTAATGTAGATAGTCCAAGTGCTGCTAGTTAATCTACATAGTCCAAGTACCCGCTAGTTAACCTAGATCGTCCAAGTGTCCGCTAGTTAACCTACATAGTCCAAGTGCCAGCTAGGGAACCTACATAGTCCAAGTGCCTGCTAGGGAACCTACATTGTCCAAGTGCCCGCTCAGGAACATACATAGTCCAAGTGCCCGCTAGGGAATCTACATAGTACAAGGGCCCGCTAGTTAACGTACATAGTCCAAGTGCTGCTAGTTAATCTACATAGTCCAAGGGCCCGTTAGTTAACCTACATAGTCCAAATACCCGCTAGTTAACCTAGATCGTCCAAGGGCCCGCTAGTTAACCTACATAGTCCAAGGGTCCGCTAGTTAACCTAGATAGTCCAAGTGCCCGCTAGGTAACCTAGACAGTTCAAGTGACCACTAGGTTACCTACATAGTCCAAGTGCCCGCTAGTTAACCTAGATAGTCCAAGTGCCCGCTAGTTAACCTACATAATCCAAGTGCGCTAAAGGGAACCTACATAATCCAAATGCCCGCTAGGGAACCTACATAGTCCAAGTGCTCGCTAGGTAACCTATATAGTCCAAGTGCCCGCTTGGTAACCTAAATATTCCAAATGCTCTCTAGGGAAACTACATAGTCCAAGTGCCCGCTAGTTAACCTACATAGTCCAAATGCCCTATAGGGAACCTACATAATCCAAGTGCCCGCTAGGGAACCTACATAGTCCAAGTGCCCGTTAGGTAACCTAGGGAGTCCAAATGCCCGCTAGGGAACCCACATAGTCGAAGTGCACGCTAGGGAACCTACATAGTCCAAGTGCCCGCTAGGTAACGTACATAGTCCAAGTGCCTGCTAGGTAACGTACATAGTCCAAGTGCCCGCTACGTAACCTAGATAGTCCAAGTGCCCTCTAGTTAACCTACATAGTCCAAGTGCCTTCTAGGTAACCTAGATAGTCCAAGTGCCCACTAGTTAACCTACATAATCAAAGTTCCCCCTAGGTAACCTAGATCGTCCAAGTGCCCGCTAGTTAACCTAAATAGTCAATGGGCCTGCTAGTTAACCTACTTAGTGCAAGAGCCCGCTAGCTAACCTAGATAATCCAAGTGCCCGCTAGTTAACCTATATCGTCCAAGTGCCCGCAAGTTAACCTAGATCGTCCAAGTGCCCGCTAGTTAACCTAGATCGTCCAAGTGCCCGCTAGTTAACCTACATAGTCAATGGGCCCGCTAGTTAACCTACATAGTGCAAGTGTCCGCTAGTTAACCTACATAGTCCACATGCCAGTTAGCTAACCTAGATAGTCCAAGGGCCCACTAGTTGACCTACATAATCCAAGTGCCCGCTTGGGAACCTTCATAGTCCAAGTGCCAGCTAGGTAACCTAGATAGTCCAAGTGCCCGCTAGTTAACCTAGATAGTCCTAGTGCCCGTTAGTTAACCTAGATAGTTCAAATGCCCACTAAGGGACGTAATTAGTCCATGTGCCCGTTAGCTAACCTAGATAGTCCAAGTGCCCGCTAGTTAACAATGATCATCCAAGTGCCCGCTAGTTAACCGAGATAGTCCAAGTGCCCTCTAGTTAACCTAGATTGTCCTAGTGCCCGGTAGTAAACCTACATAGTCCAAATGCCCGCTAGTTAACCTACATAGTCCAAGTGCCCGATAGGGAACCTAGACAGTCCAAGTGCACGCTAGGTTACCTGCATATTCCAAGTGCCCGTTCCTTAACCTACATAGTCCAAGTGCCCGCTAGGAAACCAATATAGTCCAAATCCCCGCTAGAGGCCCTAATATTCCAAATGCCCGCTAATTAACCTAGATAGTCCAAGTGCTCGCTAGTTAACCTAGGTAGTCCAAGTGCCCGCTAGTTAACCTAGATAGACCAAGTGCCCGCTAGGGAACCTGTCTAGTCCAAGTACCCGCAAGGAAACGTACATAGTCCAAGTGCCCGCTAGGTAACGTACATAGTCCAAATGCCCGCTAGATAACGGAGATAGTCCAAGTGCCCGCTAGGGAACGTACATAGTCCAAAGGCCGCTAGGTAACCTAGATGGTCCAAGTGCCCGCTAGTTAACCTACATAGTCCAAGTGCCTGCTAGGTAACCTAGATAGTCCAAGTGCCAGTAACCTAGATAATCCAAGGGTCAGCTAGGTAACCTACATTGTCCTAGTGCCCCCTAGTTAACCTACATTCTCCAAGTGCCCAATAGGCAACCTACATAGTCCAAGTGCCCGCTAGGTAACCTACAGAGTCCAAATGCCCGCTAGTTAACCTAAATAGTCCAAGTGCCCGATAGGGAACCTATATAATCCATGTGCCCGCTAGGGAACCTACATAGTCCAAGTGCCCATTAGGTAACCTGGATAGTCCTAGTGCCCGCTAGGTAACCTACATAGTGCAAGTGTCTGCTAGATAACCTAAGTAGTCCAAGGGCCCGCTAGTTAACATACATAGTCCAAGTGCCCGGTAGTTAACTTACATAGTTCAAGTGTCCGTAGGGAACATTCATAGTCCAAGTGCCCGCTAGGGAACCTACATAGTCCAAGTGCCCGCTAGGGAACCTACGTAGTCCAAGTGCCCGCTAGGGAATCTACATAGTCCAAGGGCCCGCTGGTTAATGTAGAAAGTCCAAGTGCTGCAAGTTAATCTACATAGTCCAAGTGCCCGCTAGGGAATCTACATAGTACAAGGGCCCGCTAGTTAACGTAGATAGTCCAAGTGCCGCTAGTTAATCTACATAGTCCAAGGGCCCATTAGTTAACCTACATAGTCCAAATACCCGCTAGTTATCCTACATCGTCCAAGGGCCCGCTAGTTAACCTAGATAGTCCAAGTGCCCGCTAGTTAACCTACATAATCCAAGTGCCCGCTAGGTAACCTAGACAGTTCAAGTGACCACTAGGTTACCTACATAGTCCAAGTGCCCGCTAGCTATCCTAGATAGTCCAAGTGCTCACTAGTTAACCTAGATAGTCCAAGTGCCCGCTAGTTAACCTAGATAGACCAAGTGCCCGCTAGGGAACCTACCTAGTCCAAGTGCCCCATAGGGAACCTACATAGTCAAAGTGCCCGCTAGTTAACATAGATAGTCCAAGTACCCGCTAGGAAACGTACATAGTCCAAGTGCCCGCTAGTTAACGTACATAGTCCAAGTGTCCGCTAGGTAAGGTCGATAGTCCAAGTGCCCGCTAGGGAATGTACATAGTCCAAGTGCCCGCTACGTGACCTAGATAGACCATGTGCCCGCTAGTTAACCTACATAGTCCAAGTGCCTGCTAGGTAACCTGGATAGTCCAAGTGCCCACTAGTTAACCTACATAGTCAAATTTCCCCCTAGCTAACCTAGATAATCCAAGTGCCCGCTAGTTAACCTATATCGTCCAAGTGCCCGCTAGTTAACCTTGATCCTCCAAGTGCCCGCTAGTTAACCTACATAGTCAATGGGCCCGCTAGTTAATCTACATAGTGCAAGAGCCCGCTACTTAACCTAGATCGTGCAAGTGTCCGCTAGTTAACCTACATAATCCACGTGCCAGTTAGCTAAACTAGATAGTCCAAGGGCCCGCTAGTTGACCTACATAGTCCAAGTGCCCGCTAGGGAACCTTCATAGTCCAAGTGCCAGCTACGTAACCTAGATAGTCCAAGTGCCCGCTAGTTAACCTAGATAGTCCTAGTGCCCATTAGTTAACCTAGATAGTTCAAGTGCCCACTAAGGGACGTACTTAGTCCATGTGCCCGTTAGCTAACCTAGATAGTCCAAGTGCCCGCTAGTTAACAATGATCATCCAAGTGCCCGCTAGTTAACCTAGATGGTCCAAGTGTCCTCTAGTTAACTTAGATTGTCCAAGTGCCCGCTAGTAAACCTACAAAGTCCAAGGGCCCGCTAGTTAACCTACATAGTCCAAGTACCCGCTAGTTAATCTACATAGTCCAAGGGCCCGCTAGGTAACCTACATACTCCAAGGGCCCGCTAGTTAACCTAGATAGTCCAAGTGTTCGTTAGTTAACCTAGATAGTCCAAGTGCCCGCTAGTTAACCTAGATAGTCCAAGTGCTCGCTAGTTAACCTAGATAGTCCAAGTGCCCGCTTGTTAACCTAGATAGATCAAGTACCCGCTAGGGAACCTATCTAGTCAAAATACCCGCTAGGAAACGTACATAGTCCAAGTGCCCGCTAGGTAACGTACATAGTCCAAGTGCCCGCTAGGTAACGTAGATAGTCCAAGTGCCCGCTAGTTAACCTACATAGTCCAAGTGCCTGCTAGGTAACCTAGATAGTCCAAGTGCCCACTAGTTAACCTACATAGTCCAGGTTCCCCCTAAGTAACGTAGATAGTCCAAGGGTCCGCTAGGTAACCTACATTGTCCTAGTGCCCCCTAGTTAACCTACATTCTTCAAGTGCCCGATAGGCAACCTATATAGTACAAGTGCCCGCTAGGTAACCTACATAGTCCAAATGCCCGCTAGTTAACCTACATAGTCCCAGTGCCCGCTAGTTAACCTATATAGTCCAAGTGCCCGCTAGGGAACCTACATAGTCTAAGTGCCTGCTAGGGAACCTACATAGCCAAGTGCCCTCTAGTTAACCTAGATAGTCCAAATGCCCTCTAGTTAACCTAGATAGTCCAAGTGCCCGCTAGTTAACCAGGATCATCAAAGTGCCCTCTAGTTAACTTACATAGTCCAAAGGCCTACTAGTTAACCTACATAGAGCAAGGGCCCGCTCGTTAACCTTGATAGTCCAAATGCCCGCTAGTTAACCTACATAGTCCATGTTCCCGCTAGGTAACCTAGACAGTCCAAGTGACCATTAGGTTACCTACATAGTCCAATTGCCCGTTCGTTAACCTACATAGTCTAAGTGCCCGCTAGGTAACGTAGATAGTCCAAGTGTTCGCGAGGGAACGTACAGAGTCCAAGTGCCCGCTAGTTAACCTAGATAGTCCAAGGGCACGCTAGTTAACATACATAGTCCAAGTGCCCAGTAGTTAACTTACATAGTTCAAGTGTCTGTAAGGAACATTCATAGTCCAAGTGTCTGCTAGGGAACCTACGTAGTCCAAGTGCCCGCTAGGGAATCTACATAGTCCAAGGGCCCGCTGGTTAATGTAGATAGTCCAAGTGCTGCTAGTTAATCTACATAGTCCAAGTGCCCTCTAGGGAATCTACATAGTCCAAGGGCCCGCTAGTTAACGTAGATAGTCCAAGTGCGGCTAGTTAATCTACATAGTCCAAGGGCCCGCTAGTTAACCTACATAGTTCACGTACCCGCTAGTTAACCTAGATCGTCCAAGGGCCCGCTAGTTAACCTACATCGTCCAAGGGCCCGCTAGTTAACCTAGATAGTCCAAGTGCCCGCTAGTTAACCTACATAATCCAAGTGCCCTAAAGGGAACCTACATAATCCAAGTGCCCGCTAGGGAACCTACATAGTCCAAGTGCTCGCTAGGTAACCTACATAGTCCAAGTGCCCGCTTTGTAACCTAAATATTCCAAATGCTCGCTAGGGAAACTACATAGTCCAAGTGCCCGCTAGTTAACCTACATAGTCCAAGTGCCCGATAGGGACCTACATAATCCAAGTGCCCGCTAGGGAACCTACATAGTCCAAGTGCCCGTTAGGTAACCTAGATAGTCCAAATGCCCGCTAGGGAACCCACATAGTCCAAGTGCCCGCTAGGGAACCTACATAGTCCAAGTGCCCGCTAGGTAACGTACATAGTCCAAGTGCCCGCTAGGTAACGTAGATAGTCCAAGTGCCCTCTAGGGAACGTACATAGTCAAAGTGCCCGCTAGGTAACCTAGATAGTCCAAGCGCCCGCTAGTTAACCTACATAGTCCAAGTGCCTGCTAGGTAACCTAGATAGTCCTAGTGCCCCCTAGTTAACCTACATTCTCCAACTGCCCGATAGGCAACCTACATAGTCCAAGTGCCCGCTAGGTAACCTACATAGTCCAAATGCCCGCTAGTTAACCTACATAGTCCAAGTGCCCGATAGGGAACCTATATAATCCAAGTGCCCGCTAGGGAACCTACATAGTCCAAGTGCCCGTTAGGTAACCTGGATAGTCCAAGTGCCCATAGGTAACCTACATAGTGCAAGTGCCTGCTAGATAACCTAAGTAGTCCAAGGGCCCGCTAGTTAACATACATCGTCCAAGTGCCCGGTAGTTAACTTACATAGTTCAAGTGTCCGTCGGGAACATTCATAATCCAAGTGCCCGCTATGAAACCTACATAGTCCAAGTGCCCTCTAGGGAACCTACGTAGTCCAGGTGCCCGCTAGGGAATCTACATAGTCCAAGGGCCCGCTGGTTAATGTAGATAGTCCAAGTGGTGCTAGTTAATCTACATAGTCCAAGTACCCGCTAGTTAACCTAGATCGTCCAAGTGTCCGCTAGTTAACCTACATAGTCCAAGTGCCAGCTAGGGAACCTACATAGTCCAAGTGCCTGCTAGGGAACCTACATTGTCCAAGTGCCTGCTCAGGAACATACATAGTCCAAGTGCCCGCTAGGGAATCTACATAGTACAAGGGCCCGCTAGTTAACGTACATAGTCCAAGTGCCGCTAGTTAATCTACATAGTCGAAGGGCCCGTTAGTTAACCTACATAGTCCAAATACCCGCTAGTTAACCCAGATCGTCCAAGGGCCCGCTAGTTAACCTACATAGTCCAAGGGTCCGCTAGTTAACCTAGATAGTCCAAGTGCCCGCTAGTTAACCTACATAATCCAAGTGCCCTAAAGGGAACCAACATAATCCAAGTGCCCGCTAGGGAACCTACATAGTCCAAGTGCTTGCTAGGTAACCTATATAGTCCAAGTGCCCGCTTGGTAACCTAAATATTCCAAATGCTCGCTAGGGAAACTACATAGTCCAAGTGCCCGCTAGTTAACCTACATAGTCCAAATGCCCGATAGGGAACCTACATAATCCAAGTGCCCGCTAGGGAACCTACATAGTCCAAGTGCCCGTTAGGTAACCTAGATAGTCCAAATGCCCTCTAGGGAACCAACATAGTCGAAGTGCCCGCTAGGGAACCTACATAGTCCAAGTGCCCGCTAGGTAACGTACATAGTCCAAGTGCCTGCTAGGTAACGTAGATAGTCCAAGTGCCCGCTACGTAACCTAGATAGTCCAAGTGCCCTCTAGTTAACCTACATAGTCCAAGTGCCTGCTAGGTAACCTAGATAGTCCAAGTGCCCACTAGTTAACCTACATTATTAAAGTTCCCCCTAGGTAACCTAGATCGTCCAAGTGCCCGCTAGTTAACCTAAATAGTCAATGGGTCCGCTAGTTAACCTACATAGTGCAAGAGCCCGCTAGCTAACCTAGATAATCCAAGTGCCCGCTAGTTAACCTATATCGTCCAAGTGCCCGCTAGTTAACCTAGATCGTCCAAGTGCCCGCTAGTTAACCTACATAGTCAATGGGCCCGCTAGTTAACCTACATAGTGCAAGAGCCCGCTAGTTAACCTAGATCGTGCAAGTGTCCGCTAGTTAACCTACATAGTCACGTGCCAGTTAGCAAACCTAGATAGTCCAAGGGCCCGCTAGTTGACCTACATAATCCAAGTGCCCGCTAGGGAACCTTCATAATCCAAGTGCCAGCTAGGTAACCTAAATAGTCCAAGTGCCCGCTAGTTAACCTAGATTGTCCTAGTGCCCATTAGTTAACCAAATAGTCCAAGTGCCCACTAAGGGACGTAATTAGTCCATGTGCCTGTTAGCTAACCTAGATAGTCCAAGTGCCCGCTAGTTAATAATGATCATCCAAGTGCCCGCTAGTAAACCTAGATGGTCCAAGTGTCCTCTAGTTAACCTAGATCGTCCAAGTGCCCGCTAGTAAACCTACAAAGTCCAAGGGCCCTCTAGGTAACCTACATAGTCCAAGTACCCGCTATTTAATCTACATAGTCCAAGGGCCCGCTAGGTAACCTACATACTCCAATGGCCCTCTAGTTAACCTAGGTAGTCCAAGTGCTCGTTAGTTAACCTAGATAGTCCAAGTGCCCGCTAGTTAACCTAGATAGTCCAAGTGCTCGCTAGTTAACCTAGATAGTCCAAGCGCCCGCTTGTTAACCTAGATAGACCAAGTACCCGCTAGGGAACCTATCTAGTCCAAGTACCCGCTAGGAAACGAACATAGTCCAAGTGCCCGCTAGGTAACGTACATAGTCCAAGTGCCCGCTAGGTAACGTAGATAGTCCAAGTGCCCGCTAGTTAACCTACATAGTCCAAGTGCCCACTAGTTAACCTACATAGTCCAGGTTCCCCCTAAGTAACCTAGATAGTCCAAGGGTCCGCTAGGTAACCTACATTGTCCTAGTGCCCCCTAGTTAACCTATATTCTCCAAGTGCCCGATAGGCAACCTACATAGTACAAGTGCCCGCTAGGTAACCTACATAGTCCAAATGCCCGCTAGTTAACCTACATAGTCCCAGTGCCTGATAGGGAACCTATATAATCCAAGTGCCCGTTGGGAACCTACATAGTCAAAGTGCCCGTTAGGTAACCTAGATAGTCCAAGTGCCCGCTAGTAAACCTACATAGTCCAAGGGCCCGCTAGTTAGCCTACATAGTCCAAGTACCAGCTAGTTAATCTACATAGTCCAAGGGCCCGCTAGGTAACCTACATACTCCAAGGGCCCGCTAGTTAACCTAGATAGTCCAAGTGCTCACTAGTTAAACTAGATAGTCCAAGTGCCCGCTAGTTAACCTAGATAGTCCATGTGCTCGCTAGTTTACCTAGATAGTCCAAGTGCCCGCTAGTTAACCTAGATAGACCAAGTACCCGCTAGGGCACCTATCTAGTCCAAGTACCCGCTAGGAAACGTACATAGTCCAAGTGCCCGCTAGGTAACGTACATAGTCCAAGTGCCCGCTAGGTAACATAGATAGTCCAAGTGCCCGCTAGTTAACCTACATAGTCCAAGTGCCTGCTAGGTAACCTAGATAGTCCAAGTGCCCACTAATTAACCTACATAGTCCAGGTTCCCCCTAAGTAACCTAGATAGTCCAAGGGTCCGCTAGGTAACCTACATTGTCCTAGTACCCCCTAGTTAACCTACATTCTCCAAGTGCCCGATAGGCAACCTACATAGTACAAGTGCCCGGTAGGTAACCTACATAGTCCAAATGCCCGCTAGTTAACCTACATAGTCCCAGTGCCCGCTAGTTAACCTATATAGTCCAAGTGCCCGCTAGGGAACTTACATAGTCCAAGTGCCCTCTAGTTAACCTAGATTGTCCAAATACCCGCTAGTTAACCTAGATAGTCCAAGTGCCCGCTAGTTAACCAGGATCATCAAAGTGCCCTCTAGTTAACTTACATAGTCCAAAGGCCTACTAGTTAACCTACATAGAGCAAGGGCTCGCTGGTTAACCTACATAGTCCAAGTGCCTGCTAGGTAACCTAGATAGTCCAAGTGCCCACTAGTTAACCTACATAGTCCAGGTTCCCCCTAAGTAACGTAGATAGTCCAAGGGTCCGCTAGGTAACCTACATTGTCCTAGTGCCCCCTAGTTAACCTACATTCTTCAAGTGCCCGATAGGCAACCTATATAGTACAAGTGCCCGCTAGGTAACCTACATAGTCCAAATGCCCGCTAGTTAACCTACATAGTCCCAGTGCCCGCTAGTTAACCTATATAGTCCAAGTGCCCGCTAGGGAACCTACATAGTCTAAGTGCCTGCTGGGAACCTACATAGCCAAGTGCCCTCTAGTTAACCTAGATAGTCCAAATGCCCGCTAGTTAACCTAGATAGTCCAAGTGCCCGCTAGTTAACCAGGATCATCAAAGTGCCCTCTAGTTAACTTACATAGTCCAAAGGCCTACTAGTTAACCTACATAGAGCAAGGGCCCGCTCGTTAACCTTGATAGTCCAAATGCCCGCTAGTTAACCTACATAGTCCATGTTCCCGCTAGGTAACCTAGACAGTCCAAGTGACATTAGGTTACCTACATAGTCCAATTGCCCGTTCGTTAACCTACATAGTCTAAGTGCCCGCTAGGTAACGTAGATAGCCCAAGTGTTCGCGAGGGAACGTACATAGTCCAAGTGCCCGCTAGTTAACCTAGATAGTCCAAGGGCACGCTAGTTATCATACATAGTCCAAGTGCCCGGTAGTTAACTTACATAGTTCAAGTGTCTGTAAGGAACATTCATAGTCCAAGTGCCTGCTAGGGAACCTACGTAGTCCAAGTGCCCGCTAGGGAATCTACATAGTCCAAAGGCCCGCTGGTTAATGTAGATAGTCCAAGTGCTGCTAGTTAATCTACATAGTCCAAGTGCCCTCTAGGAAATCTACATAGTCCAAGGGCCCGCTAGTTAACGTAGATAGTCCAAGTGCGGCTAGTTAATCTACATAGTCCAAGGGCCCGCTAGTTAACCTACATAGTTCACGTACCCGCTAGTTTACCTAGATCGTCCAAGGGCCCGCTAGTTAACCTACATCGTCCAAGGGCCCGCTAGTTAACCTAGATAGTCCAAGTGCCCGCTTGGTAACCTAAATATTCCAAATGCTCGCTAGGGAAACTACATAGTCCAAGTGCCCGCTAGTTAACCTACATAGTCCAAGTGCCCGATAGGGACCTACATAATCCAAGTGCCCGCTAGGGAACCTACATAGTCCAAGTGCCCGTTAGGTAACCTAGATAGTCCAAATGCCCGCTAGGGAACCCACATAGTCCAAGTGCCCGCTAGGGAACGTAGATAGTCCAAGTGCCCGCTAGGGAACGTACATAGTCAAAGTGCCCGCTAGGTAACCTAGATAGTCCAAGCGCCCGCTAGTTAACCTACATAGTCCAAGTGCCTGCTAGGTAACCTAGATAGTCCTAGTGCCCCCTAGTTAACCTACATTCTCCAAGTGCCCGATAGGCAACCTACATAGTCCAAGTGCCCGCTAGGTAACCTACATAGTCCAAATGCCCGCTAGTTAACCTATATAGTCCAAGTGCCCGATAGGGAACCAAATAATCCAAGTGCCCGCTAGGGAACCTACATAGTCCAAGTGCCCGTTAGGTAACCTGGATAGTCCAAGTGCCCATAGGTAACCTACATAGTGCAAGTGCCTGCCAGATAACCTAAGTAGTCCAAGGGCCCGCTAGTTAACATACATAGTCCAAGTGCCCGGTAGTTAACTTACATAGTTCAAGTGTCCGTCGGGAACGTTCATAATCCAAGTGCCCGCTATGAAACCTACATAGTCCAAGTGCCCTCTAGGGAACCTACGTAGTCCAGGTGCCCGCTAGGGAATCTACATAGTCCAAGGGCCCGCTGGTTAATGTAGATAGTCCAAGTGCTGCTAGTTAATCTACATAGTCCAAGTACCCGCTAGTTAACCTCGATCGTCCAAGTGTCCGCTAGTTAACCTACATAGTCCAAGTGCCAGCTAGGGAACCTACATAGTCCAAGTGCCTGCTAGGGAACCTACATTGTCCAAGTGCCCGCTCAGGAACATACATAGTCCAAGTGCCCGCTAGGAAATCTACATAGTACAAGGGCCCGCTAGTTAACGTACATAGTCCAAGTGCCGCTAGTTAATCTACATAGTCCAAGGGCCCGTTAGTTAACCTACATAGTCCAAATACCCGCTAGTTAACCTAGATCGTCCAAGGGCCCGCTAGTTAACCTACATAGTCCAAGGGTCCGCTAGTTAACCTAGATAGTCCAAGTGCCCGCTAGGTAACCTAGACAGTTCAAGTGACCACTAGCTTACCTACATAGTCCAAGTGCCCGCTAGTTAACCTAGATAGTCCAAGTGCCCGCTAGTTAACCTACATAATCCAAGTGCCCTAAAGGGAACCTACATAATCCAAGTGCCCGCTAGGGAACCTACATAGTCCAAGTGCTTGCTAGGTAACCTATATAGTCCAAGTGCCCGCTTGGTAACCTAAATATTCCAAATGCTCGCTAGGGAAACTACATAGTCCAAGTGCCCGCTAGTTAACCTACATAGTCCAAATGCCCGATAGGGAACCTACATAATCCAAGTGCCCGCTAGGGAACCTACATAGTCCAAGTGCCCGTTAGGTAACCTAGATAGTCCAAATTCCCGCTAGGGAACCCACATAGTCGAAGTGCACGCTAGGGAACCTACATAGTCCAAGTGCCCGCTAGGTAACGTACATAGTCCAAGTGCCTGCTAGGTAACGTAGATAGTCCAAGTGCCCGCTAGGTAACCTAGATAGTCCAAGTGCCCTCTAGTTAACCTACATAGTCCAAGTGCCTGCTAGGTAACCTAGATAGTCCAAGTGCCCACTAGTTAACCTACATAATCAAAGTTCCCCCTAGGTAACCTAGATCGTCCAAGTGCCCGCTAGTTAACATAGTCAATGGGCTCGCTAGTTAACCTACATAGTGCAAGAGCCTGCTAGCTAACCTAGATAATCCAAGTGCCCGTTAGTTAACCTATATCGTCCAAGTGCCCGCTAGTTAACCTAGATTGTCCAAGTGCCCGCTAGTTAACCTACATAGTCAATGGGCCCGCTAGTTAACCTACATAGTGCAAGAGCCCGCTAGTTAACCTAGATCGTGCAAGTGTCCGCTAGTTAACCTACATAGTCACGTGCCAGTTAGCAAACCTAGATAGTCCAAGGGCCCGCTAGTTGACCTACATAATCCAAGTGCCCGCTAGTTAATAATGATCATCCAAGTGCCCGCTAGTTAACCTAGATGGTCCAAGTGTCCTCTAGTTAACCTAGATCATCCAAGTGCCCGCTAGTAAACCTACAAAGTCCAAGGGCCCACTAGGTAATCTAAATAGTCCAAGTACCCGCTATTTAATCTACATAGTCCAAGGGCCCGCTAGGTAACTTACATACTCCAATGGCCCGCTAGTTAACCTAGATAGTGCAAGTGCTCGTTGGTTAACCTAGATAGTCCAAGTGCCCGCTAGTTAACCTAGATAGTCCAAGTGCTCGCTAGTTAACCTAGATAGTCCAAGTGCCCGCTTGTTAACCTAGATAGACCAATTACCCGCTAGGGAACCTATCCAGTCCAAGTATCCGCTAGGAAACGTACATAGTCCAAGTGCCCGCTAGGTAACGTACATAGTCCAAGTGCCCGCTAGGTAACTTACATAGTCCAAATGCCCGATAGGGAACCTATATAGTCCAAGTGCCCGCTAGGTAACCTACATAGTCCAAGTGCCCGCTACGTAACCTACATAGTAGAAATGCCCGCTAGTTAACCTACATAGTCCAAGTGCCCGATAGGGAACCTACATAATCCAAGTGCCCGCTAGGGAACCTACATAGTCCAAGTGCCCATTAGGTAACCTAGATAGTCCAAGTGCCCGCTAGGTAACCTAAATAGTGCAAGTGTCTGCTACATAACCTAAGTAGTCCAAGGGCCCGCTAGTTAACATACATAGTCCAAGTGCCCGGTAGTTAACTTACATAGTTCAAGTGTCCGTTGGGAACATGCATAGTCCAAGTGCCCGCTAGGGAACCTACATATTCCAAGTGCACTCTAGGGAACCTACGTAGTCCAGGTGCCCGCGAGGGAATCTACATAGTCCAAGGGCCCGCTGGTTAATGTAGATAGTCCAAGTGCTGCTAGTTAATCTACATAGTCCAAGGACCCGCAAGTTAACCTACATAGTCCAAGTACCCACTAGTTAACCTAGATCATCCAAGTGTCCGCTAGTTAACTTGCATAGTCCAAGTGCCCGCTCTGGAACATACATAGTCCAAGTGCCCGCTAGGGAATCTACATAGTCCAAGGGCCGCTAGTTAATCTACATAGTCCAAGGGCCCGTTAGTTAACCTACATAGTCCAAATACCCGCTAGTTAACCTAGATCGTCCAAGTGCCCACTAGTTAACCTACATAGTCCAGGTTCCCCCTAAGTAACCTAGATAGTCCAAGGGTCCGCTAGGTAACCTACATTGTCCTAGTGCCCCCTAGTTAACCTACATTCTCCAAGTGCCCGATAGGCAACCTACATAGTACAAGTGCCCGCTAGGTAACCTACATAGTCCAAATGCCCGCTAGTTAACCTACATAGTCCCAGTGCCTGATAGGGAACCTATATAATCCAAGTGCCCGTTGGGAACCTACATAGTCCAAGTGCCCGTTAGGTAACCTAGATAGTCCAAGTGCCCGCTAGTAAACCTACATAGTCCAAGGGCCCGCTAGTTAGCTTACATAGTCCAAGTACCAGCTAGTTAATCTACATAGTCCAAGGGCCCGCTAGGTAACCTACATACTCCAAGGGCCCGCTAGTTAACCTAGATAGTCCAAGTGCTCACTAGTTAAACTAGATAGTCCAAGTGCCTGCTAGTTAACCTAGATAGTCCATGTGCTCGCTAGTTTACCTAGATAGTCCAAGTGCCCGCTAGTTAACCTAGATAGACCAAGTACCCGCTAGGGCACCTATCTAGTCCAAGTACCCGCTAGGAAACGTACATAGTCCAAGTGCCCGCTAGGTAACGTACATAGTCCAAGTGCCCGCTAGGTAACATAGATAGTCCAAGTGCCCGCTAGTTAACCTACATAGTCCAAGTGCCTGCTAGGTAACCTAGATAGTCCAAGTGCCCACTAATTAACCTACATAGTCCAGGTTCCCCCTAAGTAACCTAGATAGTCCAACGGTCCGCTAGGTAACCTACATTGTCCTAGTGCCCCCTAGTTAACCTACATTCTCCAAGTGCCCGATAGGCAACCTACATAGTACAAGTGCCCGGTAGGTAACCTACATAGTCCAAATGCCCGCTAGTTAACCTACATAGTCCCAGTGCCCGCTAGTTAACCTATATAGTCCAAGTGCCCGCTAGGGAACCTACATAGTCCAAGTGCCCTCTAGTTAACCTAGATTGTCCAAATGCCCGCTAGTTAACCTAGATAGTCCAAGTGCCCGCTAGTTAACCAGGATCATCAAAGTGCCCTCTAGTTAACTTACATAGTCCAAAGGCCTACTAGTTAACCTACATAGAGCAAGGGCTCGCTGGTTAACCTTGATAGTCCAAGTGCCCGCTAGTTAACCTACATAGTCCAAGTTCCCGCTAGGTAACCTAGACAGTCCAGGTGACCATTAGGTTACCTACATAGTCCTATTGCCCGTTCGTTAACCTACATAGTCCAAGTGCCCGCTAGGTAACGTAGATAGCCCAAGTGCCCGCTAGGGAACGTACATAGTCCAAGTGCCCGCTAGTTAACCTAGATATTCCAAGGGCACGCTAGTTAACATACATAGTCCAAGTGCCCGGTAGTTAACTTACATAGTTCAAGTGTGCGTAAGGAACATTCATAGTCCAAGTGCCCGCTAGGGAACCTATGTAGTCCAAGTGCCCGCTAGGGAATCTACATAGTCCAAGGTCCCGCTGGTTAACGTAGATAGTCCAAGTGCGGCTAGTTAATCTACATAGTCCAAGGGCCCGCTAGTTAACCTACATAGTTCACATACCCGCTAGTTAACCTAGATCGTCCAAGGGCCCGCTAGTTAACCTAGATAGTCCAAGTGCCCGCTAGTTAACCTACGTAATCCAAGTGCCCTAAAGGGAACCTACATAATCCAAGTGCCCGCTAGGGAACCTACATAGTCCAAGTGCTCGCTAGGTAACCTACATAGTCCAAGTGCCCGCTTGGTAACCTAAATATTCCAAATGCTCGCTAGGGAAACTACATAGTCCAAGTGCCCACTAGTTAACCTACATAGTCCAAGTGCCCGATAGGGAACCTACATAGTCCAAGTGCCCGCTAGGGAACCTACATAGTCCAACTGCCCGTTAGGTAACCTAGATAGTCCAAATGCCCGCTAGGGAACCCACATAGTCCAAGTGCCCGCTAGGGAACCTACATAGTCCAAGTGCCCGCTAGGTAACATACATAGTCCAAGTGCCTGCTAGGTAACGTAGATAGTCCAAGTGCCCACTAGGGAAGGTACATGGTCCAAGTGCCCGCTACGTAACCTAGATAGTCCAAGTGCCCGCTAGGTAACGTACATTGTCCAAGTGCCCGCTAGGTAACGTAGATAGTCCAAGTGCCCGCTAGGGAACGTACATAGTCCAAGTGCCCGCTAGGTAACATAGATAGTCCAAGTGCCCGCTAGTTAACCTACATAGTCCAAGTGCCTGCTAGGTAACCTAGATAGTCCTAGTGCCCCCTAGTTAACCTACATTCTCCAAGTGCCCGATAGGCAACCTACATAGTCCAAGTGCCCGCTAGGTAACCTACATAGTCCAAACGCCCGCTAGTTAACCTACGTAGTCCAAGTGCCCGATAGGGAACCTATATAATCCAAGTGCCCGCTAGGGAACCTACATAGTCCAAGTGCCCGTTAGGTAACCTGGATAGTCCAAGTGCCCGCTAGGTAACCTACATAGTGCAAGTGTCTGCTAGATAACCTAAGTAGTCCACGGGCCCGTTGGTTAACATACATAGTCCAAGTGCCAGGTAGTTAACTTACATAGTTCAAGTGTCCGTAGGGAACATTCATAGTCCAAGTGCCCGCTAGGGAACCTACATAGTCCAAGTGCCCGCTAGGGAACCTACGTAGTTCAAGTGCCCGCTAGGGAATCTACATAGTCCAAGGGCCCGCTGGTTAATGTAGATAGTCCAAGTGCTGCTAGTTAATCTACATAGTCCAAGGACCCGCAAGTTAACCTACATAGTCCAAGTACCCGCTAGTTAACCTAGATCATCCAAGTGTCCGCTAGTTAACCTGCATAGTCCAAGTGCCCGCTCTGGAACATACATAGTCCAAGTGCCCGCTAGGGAATCTACATAGTCCAAGGGCCGCTAGTTAATCTACCTAGTCCAAGGGCCCGTTAGTTAACCTACATAGTCCAAATACCCGCTAGTTAACCTAGATCGTCCAAGGGCCCGCTAGTTAACCTACATCGTCCAAGGGCCCGCTAGTTAACCTAGATAGTCCAAGTGCCCGCTAGGTAACCTAGACAGTTCAAGTGACCACTAGGTTACCTACATAGTCCAAGTGCCCGCTAGTTATCCTTGATAGTCCAAGTGCTCACTAGTTAACCTAGATAGTCCAAGTGCCCGCTAGTAAACATAGATAGACCAAGTTCCCACTAGGGTACCTACCAAGTCCAAGTGCCCCATAGGGAACCTACATAGTCCAAGTGCCCGCTGGTTAACATAGATAGTCCAAATACCCGCTAGGAAACGTACATAGTCCAAGTGCCCGCTAGTTAACGTACATAGTCCAAGTGCCCGCTAGGTAAGGTAGATAGTCCAAGTGCCCACTAGGGAACGTACATAGTCCAAGTACCCGCTACGAACCTAGATAGTCCAATTGCCCGCTAGTTAACCTACATAGTCCAAGTGCCTGCTAGGTAACCTAGACAGTCCAAATGCCGACTAGTTAACCTACATAGTCAAAGTTCCCCCTAGTAACCTAGATCGTCCAAGTGCCCGCTAGTTAACCTAAATAGTCAATGGGCCTGCTAGTTAACCTACATAGTGCAAGAGCCCGCTAGTTAACCTAGATAGACCAAGTGCCCGCTAGGGAACCTATCTAGTCCAAGTACCCGCTAGGAAACGTACATACTCCAAGTGCCCGCTAGGTAACGTACATAGTCCAACTGCCCGCTAGGTAACGTAGATAGTCCAAGTACCCGCTAGGAAACGTACATAGTCCAAGTGCCCGCTAGTTAACCTACATAATCCAAGTGACTGCTAGGTAACCTGGATAGTCCAAGTGCCCTCTAGTTAACTTACATAGTCCAAAGGCCTACTAGTTAACCTACATAGAGCAAGTGCTCGCTGGTTAACCTTGATAGTCCAAGTGCCCGCTAGTTAACCTACATAGTCCAAGTTCCCGCTAGGTAACCTAGACAGTCCAAGTGACCATTAGGTTACCTACATAGTCCTATTGCCCGTTCGTTAACCTACATAGTCCAAGTGCCCGCTAGGTAACGTAGATAGCCCAAGTGCCCGCTAGGGAACGTACATAGTCCAAGTGCCCGCTAGTTAACCTAGATATTCCAAGGGCACGCTAGTTAACATACATAGTCCAAGTGCCCGGTAGTTAACTTACATAGTTCAAGTGTGCGTAAGGAACATTCATAGTCCAAGTGCCCGCTAGGGAACCTACGTAGTCCAAGTGCCCGCTAGGGAATCTACATAGTCCAAGGTCCCGCTGGTTAACGTAGATAGTCCAAGTGCGGCTAGTTAATCTACATAGTCCAAGGGCCCGCTAGTTAACCTACATAGTTCACATACCCGCTAGTTAACCTAGATCGTCCAAGGGCCCGCTAGTTAACCTAGATAGTCCAAGTGCCCGCTAGTTAACCTACGTAATCCAAGTGCCCTAAAGGGAACCTACATAATCCAAGTGCCCGCTAGGGAACCTACATAGTCCAAGTGCTCGCTAGGTAACCTACATAGTCCAAGTGCCCGCTTGGTAACCTAAATATTCCAAATGCTCGCTAGGGAAACTACATAGTCCAAGTGCCCACTAGTTAACCTACATAGTCCAAGTGCCCGATAGGGAACCTACATAGTCCAAGTGCCCGCTAGGGAACCTACATAGTCCAACTGCCCGTTAGGTAACCTAGATAGTCCAAATGCCCGCTAGGGAACCCACATAGTCCAAGTGCCCGCTAGGGAACCTACATAGTCCAAGTGCCCGCTAGGTAACGTACATAGTCCAAGTGCCTGCTAGGTAACGTAGATAGTCCAAGTGCCCACTAGGGAAGGTACATGGTCCAAGTGCCCGCTACGTAACCTAGATAGTCCAAGTGCCCGCTAGGTAACGTACATTGTCCAAGTGCCCGCTAGGTAACGTAGATAGTCCAAGTGCCCGCTAGGGAACGTACATAGTCCAAGTGCCCGCTAGGTAACATAGATAGTCCAAGTGCCCGCTAGTTAACCTACATAGTCCAAGTGCCTGCTAGGTAACCTAGATAGTCCTAGTGCCCCCTAGTTAACCTACATTCTCCAAGTGCCCGATAGGCAACCTACATAGTCCAAGTGCCCGCTAGGTAACCTACATAGTCCAAACGCCCGCTAGTTAACCTACGTAGTCCAAGTGCCCGATAGGGAACCTATATAATCCAAGTGCCCGCTAGGGAACCTACATAGTCCAAGTGCCCGTTAGGTAACCTGGATAGTCCAAGTGCCCGCTAGGTAACCTACATAGTGCAAGTGTCTGCTAGATAACCTAAGTAGTCCACGGGCCCGTTGGTTAACATACATAGTCCAAGTGCCAGGTAGTTAACTTACATAGTTCAAGTGTCCGTAGGGAACATTCATAGTCCAAGTGCCCGCTAGGGAACCTACATAGTCCAAGTGCCCGCTAGGGAACCTACGTAGTTCAAGTGCCCGCTAGGGAATCTACATAGTCCAAGGGCCCGCTGGTTAATGTAGATAGTCCAAGTGCTGCTAGTTAATCTACATAGTCCAAGGACCCGCAAGTTAACCTACATAGTCCAAGTACCCGCTAGTTAACCTAGATCATCCAAGTGTCCGCTAGTTAACCTGCATAGTCCAAGTGCCCGCTCTGGAACATACATAGTCCAAGTGCCCGCTAGGGAATCTACATAGTCCAAGGGCCGCTAGTTAATCTACCTAGTCCAAGGGCCCGTTAGTTAACCTACATAGTCCAAATACCCGCTAGTTAACCTAGATCGTCCAAGGGCCCGCTAGTTAACCTACATCGTCCAAGGGCCCGCTAGTTAACCTAGATAGTCCAAGTGCCCGCTAGGTAACCTAGACAGTTCAAGTGACCACTAGGTTACCTACATAGTCCAAGTGCCCGCTAGTTATCCTTGATAGTCCAAGTGCTCACTAGTTAACCTAGATAGTCCAAGTGCCCGCTAGTAAACATAGATAGACCAAGTTCCCACTAGGGTACCTACCAAGTCCAAGTGCCCCATAGGGAACCTACATAGTCCAAGTGCCCGCTGGTTAACATAGATAGTCCAAATACCCGCTAGGAAACGTACATAGTCCAAGTGCCCGCTAGGTAAGGTAGATAGTCCAAGTGCCCACTAGGGAACGTACATAGTCCAAGTACCCGCTACGAACCTAGATAGTCCAATTGCCCGCTAGTTAACCTACATAGTCCAAGTGCCTGCTAGGTAACCTAGACAGTCCAAATGCCGACTAGTTAACCTACATAGTCAAAGTTCCCCCTAGTAACCTAGATCGTCCAAGTGCCCGCTAGTTAACCTAAATAGTCAATGGGCCTGCTAGTTAACCTACATAGTGCAAGAGCCCGCTAGTTAACCTAGATAGACCAAGTGCCCGCTAGGGAACCTATCTAGTCCAAGTACCCGCTAGGAAACGTACATACTCCAAGTGCCCGCTAGGTAACGTACATAGTCCAACTGCCCGCTAGGTAACGTAGATAGTCCAAGTACCCGCTAGGAAACGTACATAGTCCAAGTGCCCGCTAGTTAACCTACATAATCCAAGTGACTGCTAGGTAACCTGGATAGTCCAAGTGCCCTCTAGTTAACTTACATAGTCCAAAGGCCTACTAGTTAACCTACATAGAGCAAGGGCTCGCTGGTTAACCTTGATAGTCCAAGTGCCCGCTAGTTAACCTACATAGTCCAAGTTCCCGCTAGGTAACCTAGACAGTCCAAGTGACCATTAGGTTACCTACATAGTCCTATTGCCCGTTCGTTAACCTACATAGTCCAAGTGCCCGCTAGGTAACGTAGATAGCCCAAGTGCCCGCTAGGGAACGTACATAGTCCAAGTGCCCGCTAGTTAACCTAGATATTCCAAGGGCACGCTAGTTAACATACATAGTCCAAGTGCCCGGTAGTTAACTTACATAGTTCAAGTGTGCGTAAGGAACATTCATAGTCCAAGTGCCCGCTAGGGAACCTACGTAGTCCAAGTGCCCGCTAGGGAATCTACATAGTCCAAGGTCCCGCTGGTTAACGTAGATAGTCCAAGTGCGGCTAGTTAATCTACATAGTCCAAGGGCCCGCTAGTTAACCTACATAGTTCACATACCCGATAGTTAACCTAGATCGTCCAAGGGCCCGCTAGTTAACCTAGATAGTCCAAGTGCCCGCTAGTTAACCTACGTAATCCAAGTGCCCTAAAGGGAACCTACATAATCCAAGTGCCCGCTAGGGAACCTACATAGTCCAAGTGCTCGCTAGGTAACCTACATAGTCCAAGTGCCCGCTTGGTAACCTAAATATTCCAAATGCTCGCTAGGGAAACTACATAGTCCAAGTGCCCACTAGTTAACCTACATAGTCCAAGTGCCCGATAGGGAACCTACATAGTCCAAGTGCCCGCTAGGGAACCTACATAGTCCAACTGCCCGTTAGGTAACCTAGATAGTCCAAATGCCCGCTAGGGAACCCACATAGTCCAAGTGCCCGCTAGGGAACCTACATAGTCCAAGTGCCCGCTAGGTAACGTACATAGTCCAAGTGCCTGCTAGGTAACGTAGATAGTCCAAGTGCCCACTAGGGAAGGTACATGGTCCAAGTGCCCGCTACGTAACCTAGATAGTCCAAGTGCCCGCTAGGTAACGTACATTGTCCAAGTGCCCGCTAGGTAACGTAGATAGTCCAAGTGCCCGCTAGGGAACGTACATAGTCCAAGTGCCCGCTAGGTAACATAGATAGTCCAAGTGCCCGCTAGTTAACCTACATAGTCCAAGTGCCTGCTAGGTAACCTAGATAGTCCTAGTGCCCCCTAGTTAACCTACATTCTCCAAGTGCCCGATAGGCAACCTACATAGTCCAAGTGCCCGCTAGGTAACCTACATAGTCCAAACGCCCGCTAGTTAACCTACGTAGTCCAAGTGCCCGATAGGGAACCTATATAATCCAAGTGCCCGCTAGGGAACCTACATAGTCCAAGTGCCCGTTAGGTAACCTGGATAGTCCAAGTGCCCGCTAGGTAACCTACATAGTGCAAGTGTCTGCTAGATAACCTAAGTAGTCCACGGGCCCGTTGGTTAACATACATAGTCCAAGTGCCAGGTAGTTAACTTACATAGTTCAAGTGTCCGTAGGGAACATTCATAGTCCAAGTGCCCGCTAGGGAACCTACATAGTCCAAGTGCCCGCTAGGGAACCTACGTAGTTCAAGTGCCCGCTAGGGAATCTACATAGTCCAAGGGCCCGCTGGTTAATGTAGATAGTCCAAGTGCTGCTAGTTAATCTACATAGTCCAAGGACCCGCAAGTTAACCTACATAGTCCAAGTACCCGCTAGTTAACCTAGATCATCCAAGTGTCCGCTAGTTAACCTGCATAGTCCAAGTGCCCGCTCTGGAACATACATAGTCCAAGTGCCCGCTAGGGAATCTACATAGTCCAAGGGCCGCTAGTTAATCTACATAGTCCAAGGGCCCGTTAGTTAACCTACATAGTCCAAATACCCGCTAGTTAACCTAGATCGTCCAAGGGCCCGCTAGTTAACCTACATCGTCCAAGGGCCCGCTAGTTAACCTAGATAGTCCAAGTGCCCGCTAGGTAACCTAGACAGTTCAAGTGACCACTAGGTTACCTACATAGTCCAAGTGCCCGCTAGTTATCCTTGATAGTCCAAGTGCTCACTAGTTAACCTAGATAGTCCAAGTGCCCGCTAGTAAACATAGATAGACCAAGTTCCCACTAGGGTACCTACCAAGTCCAAGTGCCCCATAGGGAACCTACATAGTCCAAGTGCCCGCTGGTTAACATAGATAGTCCAAATACCCGCTAGGAAACGTACATAGTCCAAGTGCCCGCTAGTTAACGTACATAGTCCAAGTGCCCGCTAGGTAAGGTAGATAGTCCAAGTGCCCACTAGGGAACGTACATAGTCCAAGTACCCACTACGAACCTAGATAGTCCAATTGCCCGCTAGTTAACCTACATAGTCCAAGTGCCTGCTAGGTAACCTAGACAGTCCAAATGCCGACTAGTTAACCTACATAGTCAAAGTTCCCCCTAGTAACCTAGATCGTCCAAGTGCCCGCTAGTTAACCTAAATAGTCAATGGGCCTGCTAGTTAACCTACATAGTGCAAGAGCCCGCTAGTTAACCTAGATAGACCAAGTGCCCGCTAGGGAACCTATCTAGTCCAAGTACCCGCTAGGAAACGTACATACTCCAAGTGCCCGCTAGGTAACGTACATAGTCCAACTGCCCGCTAGGTAACGTAGATAGTCCAAGTACCCGCTAGGAAACGTACATAGTCCAAGTGCCCGCTAGTTAACCTACATAATCCAAGTGACTGCTAGGTAACCTGGATAGTCCAAGTGCCCTCTAGTTAACTTACATAGTCCAAAGGCCTACTAGTTAACCTACATAGAGCAAGGGCTCGCTGGTTAACCTTGATAGTCCAAGTGCCCGCTAGTTAACCTACATAGTCCAAGTTCCCGCTAGGTAACCTAGACAGTCCAAGTGACCATTAGGTTACCTACATAGTCCTATTGCCCGTTCGTTAACCTACATAGTCCAAGTGCCCGCTAGGTAACGTAGATAGCCCAAGTGCCCGCTAGGGAACGTACATAGTCCAAGTGCCCGCTAGTTAACCTAGATATTCCAAGGGCACGCTAGTTAACATACATAGTCCAAGTGCCCGGTAGTTAACTTACATAGTTCAAGTGTGCGTAAGGAACATTCATAGTCCAAGTGCCCGCTAGGGAACCTACGTAGTCCAAGTGCCCGCTAGGGAATCTACATAGTCCAAGGTCCCGCTGGTTAACGTAGATAGTCCAAGTGCGGCTAGTTAATCTACATAGTCCAAGGGCCCGCTAGTTAACCTACATAGTTCACATACCCGATAGTTAACCTAGATCGTCCAAGGGCCCGCTAGTTAACCTAGATAGTCCAAGTGCCCGCTAGTTAACCTACGTAATCCAAGTGCCCTAAAGGGAACCTACATAATCCAAGTGCCCGCTAGGGAACCTACATAGTCCAAGTGCTCGCTAGGTAACCTACATAGTCCAAGTGCCCGCTTGGTAACCTAAATATTCCAAATGCTCGCTAGGGAAACTACATAGTCCAAGTGCCCACTAGTTAACCTACATAGTCCAAGTGCCCGATAGGGAACCTACATAGTCCAAGTGCCCGCTAGGGAACCTACATAGTCCAACTGCCCGTTAGGTAACCTAGATAGTCCAAATGCCCGCTAGGGAACCCACATAGTCCAAGTGCCCGCTAGGGAACCTACATAGTCCAAGTGCCCGCTAGGTAACGTACATAGTCCAAGTGCCTGCTAGGTAACGTAGATAGTCCAAGTGCCCACTAGGGAAGGTACATGGTCCAAGTGCCCGCTACGTAACCTAGATAGTCCAAGTGCCCGCTAGGTAACGTACATTGTCCAAGTGCCCGCTAGGTAACGTAGATAGTCCAAGTGCCCGCTAGGGAACGTACATAGTCCAAGTGCCCGCTAGGTAACATAGATAGTCCAAGTGCCCGCTAGTTAACCTACATAGTCCAAGTGCCTGCTAGGTAACCTAGATAGTCCTAGTGCCCCCTAGTTAACCTACATTCTCCAAGTGCCCGATAGGCAACCTACATAGTCCAAGTGCCCGCTAGGTAACCTACATAGTCCAAACGCCCGCTAGTTAACCTACGTAGTCCAAGTGCCCGATAGGGAACCTATATAATCCAAGTGCCCGCTAGGGAACCTACATAGTCCAAGTGCCCGTTAGGTAACCTGGATAGTCCAAGTGCCCGCTAGGTAACCTACATAGTGCAAGTGTCTGCTAGATAACCTAAGTAGTCCACGGGCCCGTTGGTTAACATACATAGTCCAAGTGCCAGGTAGTTAACTTACATAGTTCAAGTGTCCGTAGGGAACATTCATAGTCCAAGTGCCCGCTAGGGAACCTACATAGTCCAAGTGCCCGCTAGGGAACCTACGTAGTTCAAGTGCCCGCTAGGGAATCTACATAGTCCAAGGGCCCGCTGGTTAATGTAGATAGTCCAAGTGCTGCTAGTTAATCTACATAGTCCAAGGACCCGCAAGTTAACCTACATAGTCCAAGTACCCGCTAGTTAACCTAGATCATCCAAGTGTCCGCTAGTTAACCTGCATAGTCCAAGTGCCCGCTCTGGAACATACATAGTCCAAGTGCCCGCTAGGGAATCTACATAGTCCAAGGGCCGCTAGTTAATCTACATAGTCCAAGGGCCCGTTAGTTAACCTACATAGTCCAAATACCCGCTAGTTAACCTAGATCGTCCAAGGGCCCGTAGTTAACCTACATCGTCCAAGGGCCCGCTAGTTAACCTAGATAGTCCAAGTGCCCGCTAGGTAACCTAGACAGTTCAAGTGACCACTAGGTTACCTACATAGTCCAAGTGCCCGCTAGTTATCCTTGATAGTCCAAGTGCTCACTAGTTAACCTAGATAGTCCAAGTGCCCGCTAGTAAACATAGATAGACCAAGTTCCCACTAGGGTACCTACCAAGTCCAAGTGCCCCATAGGGAACCTACATAGTCCAAGTGCCCGCTAGTTAACATAGATAGTCCAAATACCCGCTAGGAAACGTACATAGTCCAAGTGCCCGCTAGTTAACGTACATAGTCCAAGTGCCCGCTAGGTAAGGTAGATAGTCCAAGTGCCCACTAGGGAACGTACATAGTCCAAGTACCCGCTACGAACCTAGATAGTCCAATTGCCCGCTAGTTAACCTACATAGTCCAAGTGCCTGCTAGGTAACCTAGACAGTCCAAATGCCGACTAGTTAACCTACATAGTCAAAGTTCCCCCTAGTAACCTAGATCGTCCAAGTGCCCGCTAGTTAACCTAAATAGTCAATGGGCCTCCTAGTTAACCTACATAGTGCAAGAGCCCGCTAGTTAACCTAGATAGACCAAGTGCCCGCTAGGGAACCTATCTAGTCCAAGTACCCGCTAGGAAACGTACATACTCCAAGTGCCCGCTAGGTAACGTACATAGTCCAACTGCCCGCTAGGTAACGTAGATAGTCCAAGTACCCGCTAGGAAACGTACATAGTCCAAGTGCCCGCTAGTTAACCTACATAGTCCAAGTGCCTGCTAGGTAACCTGGATAGTCCAAGTGCCCACTAGTTAACGTACATAGTCCAGGTTCCCCCTAGGTAACCTAGATAGTCCAAGGGCCCGCTAGGTAACTTACATAGTCCAAATGCCCGATAGGGAACCTATATAGTCCAAGTGCCCGCTAGGTAACCTACATAGTCCAAGTGCCTGCTACGTAACCTACATAGTAGAAATGCCCGCTAGTTAACCTACATAGTCCAAGTGCCCGATAGGGAACCTACATAATCCAAGTGCCCGCTAGGGAACCTACATAGTCCAAGTGCACATTAGGTAACCTAGATAGTCCAAGTGCCCGCTAGGTAACCTAAATAGTGCAAGTGTCTGCTACATAACCTAAGTAGTCCAAGGGCCCGCTAGTTAACATACATAGTCCAAGTGCCCGGTAGTTAACTTACATAGTTCAAGTGTCCGTTGGGAACATGCATAGTCCAAGTGCCCGCTAGGGAACCTACATAGTCCAAGTGCACTCTAGGAAACCTACGTAGTCCAGGTGCCCGCGAGGGAATCTACATAGTCCAAGGGCCCGCTGTTTAATGTAGATAGTCCAAGTGCTGCTAGTTAATCTACATAATCCAAGGGCCTGCTAGTTAACCTACATAGTCCAAGTACCCGCTAGTTAACCTAGATCGTCCAAGTGTCCGCTAGTTAACCTACATAGTCCAAGTGACCGCTAGGGAACCTACATAGTCCAAGTGCCTGCTAGGGAACCTACATTGTCCAAGTGCTCGCTCTGGAACATACATAGTCCAAGTGCCCACTAGGGTATCTACATAGTCCAAGGGCCGCTAGTTAACGTAGATAGTCCAAGTGCCACTAGTTAATCTACATAGTCCAAGGGCCCATTAGTTAACCTACATAATCCAAATACCCGCTAGTTAACCTAGATCGTCCAAGGGCCCGCTAGTTAACCTAGATCGTCCAAGGGACCGCTAGTTAACCTACATAGTCCAAGTGCCTGCTAGGTAACCTAGATAGTCCAAGTGCCCACTAGTTAACCTAAATAGTCAAAGTTCCCCCTAGGTAACCTAGATCGTCCAAGTGCCCGCTAGTTAACCTAAATAGTCAATGGGCCTGCTAGTTAACCTACATAGTGCAAGTACCCGCTAGCTAACCTAGATAATCCAAGTGCCCGCTAGTTAACCTATATCGTCCAAGTGCCCGCAAGTTAACCTAGATCGTCCAAGTGCCCGCTAGTTAACCTAGATCGTCCAAGTGCCCGCTAGTTAACCTACATAATCAATGGTCCCGCTAGGTAACCTACATAGTGCATGTGTCCGCTAGTTAACCTACATAGTCCACATGCCAATTAGCTAACCTAGATAGTCCAAGGGCCCGCTAGTTGACCTACATAGTCCAAGTGCCCGCTTGGGAACCTTCATAGTCCAAGTGCCAGCTAGGTAACCTAGATAGTCCAAGTGCCCGCTATTTAACCTAGATAGTCCTAGTGCCCGTTAGTTAACCTAGATAGTCCAAGTGCCCACTAGGGGACGTACTTAGTCCATGTGCCCGTTAGCTAACCTAGATAGTCCAAGTGCCCGCTAGTTAACAATGATCATCCAAGTGCCCGCTAGTTAACCGAGATAGTCCAAGTGCCCTCTAGTTAACCTAGATTGTCCTAGTGCCCGGTAGTAAACCTACATAGTCCAAATGCCCGCTAGTTAACCTACATAGTCCAATTGCCCGATAGGGAACCTAGACAGTCCAAGTGCCCGCTAGGTTACCTGCATATTCCAAGTGCCCGTTCCTTAACCTACATAGTCCAAGTGCCCGCTAGGAAACCAATATAGTCCAAATCCCCGCTAGGGGCCCTAATAGTCCAAATGCCCGCTAGTTAACCTAGATAGTCCAAGTGCTCGCTAGTTAACCTAGGTAGTCCAAGTGCCCGCTAGTTAACCTAGATAGACCAAGTGCCCGCTAGGGAACCTGTCTAGTCCAAGTACCCGCAAGGAAACGTACATAGTCCAAGTGCCCGCTAGGTAACGTACATAGTCCAAGTGCCCGCTAGGTAACGTAGATAGTCCAAGTGCCCGCTAGGGAACGTACATAGTCCAAAGGCCGCTAGGTAATCTAGATAGTCCAAGTGCCCGCTAGTTAACCTACATAGTACAAGTGCCTGCTAGGTAACCTAGATAGTCCAAGTGCCAGTAACCTAGATAATCCAAGGGTCTGCTAGGTAACCAACATTGTCCTAGTGCCCCCTAGTTAACCTACATTCTCCAAGTGCCCGATAGGCAACCTACATAGTCCAAGTGCCCGCTAGGTAACCTACATAGTCCAAATGCCCGCTAGTTAACCTACATAGTCCAAGTGCCCGATAGGGAACCTATATAATCCAAGTGTCCGCTAGGGAACCTACATAGTCCAAGTGCCCGTTAGGTAACCTGGATAGTCCAAGTGCCCGCTAGGTAACCTACATAGTGCAAGTGTCTGCTAGATAACCTAAGTAGTCCAAGGGCCCGCTAGTTAACATACATAGTCCAAGTGCCCGGTAGTTAACTTACATAGTTCAAGTGTCCGTAGGGAACATTCATAGTCCAAGTGCCCGCTAGGGAACCTACATAGTCCAAGTGCCCGCTAGGGAACTTACGTAGTCCAAGTGCCCGCTAGGGAATCTACATAGTCCAAGGGCCCGCTGGTTAATGTAGATAGTCCAAGTGCTGCAAGTTAATCTACATAGTCCAAGTGCCCGCTAGGGAATCTACATAGTCCAAGTACCCGCTAGTTAACGTAGATAGTCCAAGTGCCGCTAGTTAATCTACATAGTCCAAGGGCCCGTTAGTTAACCTACATAGTCCAAATACCCGCTAATTAACCTACATCGTCCAAGGGTCCGCTACTTAACCTAGATAGTCCAAGTGCCCGCTAGTTTACCTACATAATCCAAGTGCCCGCTAGGTAACCTAGACAGTTCAAGTGACCAGTAGGTTACCTACATAGTCCAAGTGCCCGCTAGTTATCCTAGATAGTCCAAGTGCTCACTAGTTAACCTAGATAGTCCAAGTGCCCGCTAGTTAAGCTAGATAGACCAAGTGCCCGCTAGGGAACCTACCTAGTCCAAGTGCCCCATAGGGAAACTACATAGTCCAAGTGCCCGCTAGTTAACATAGATAGTCCAAGTACCCGCTAGGAAACGTACATAGTCCAAGTGCCCGCTAGTTAACGTACATAGTCCAAGTGTCCGCTAGGTAAGGTAGATAGTCCAAGTGCCCGCTAGGGAATGTACATAGTCCAAGTGCCCGCTACGTAACCTGGATAGACCAAGTGCCCGCTAGTTAACCTACATAGTCCAAGTGCCTGCTAGGTAACCTAGATAGTCCAAGTACCCACTAGGTAACCTACATAGTCAAAGTTCCTCCTAGGTAACCTAGATCGCCCAAGTGCCCGCTAGTTAACCTAAATAGTCAATGGGCCCGCTAGTTAACCTACATAGTGCAAGAGCCCGCTAGCTACCTTAGATAATCCAAGTGCCCGCTAGTTAACCTATGTCGTCCAAGTGCCCGCTAGTTAACCTTGATCGGCCAAGTGCCCGCTAGTTAACCTACATAGTCAATGGGCCCGCTAGTTAACCTACATAGTGCAAGAGCCCGCTAGTTAACCTAGATCGTGCAAGTGTCCGCTAGTTAACCTACATAGTCCACGTGCCAGTTAGCTAACCTAGATAGTCCAAGGGCCCGCTAGTTGACCTACATAATCCAAGTGCCCGCTATGGAACCTTCATAGTCCAAGTGCCAGCTAGGTAACCTAGATAGTCCAAATGCCCGCTATTTAACCTAGATAGTCCTAGTGCCCGTTAGTTAACCTAGAAAGTCCAAGTGCCCACTAAGGGATGTACTTAGTCCATGTGCCCGTTAGCTAACCTACATAGTCCAAGTGCCCGCTAGTTAACAATGATCATCCAAGTGCCCGCTAGTTAACCTAGATGGTCCAAGTGTCCTCTAGTTAACCTAGATCTTCAATGTGCCCGCTAGTAAACCTACAAAGTTCAAGGGCCCGCTAGTTAACCAACAAAATCCAAATACCCGCTAGTTAATCTACATAGTCCAAGGGCCCGCTAGGTAACCTACATACTCCAAGGGCCCGGTAGTTAACATAGATAGTCCAAGTGCTCGTTAGTTAACCTAGATAGTCCAAGTGCCCGCTAGTTAACCTAGATAGTCCAAGTGCTCGCTAGGGAACCTATCTAGTCCAAGTGCCCGCTAGGTAACGTACATATCCATGTGCCCGCTAGGTAACGTAGATAGTCCAAGTGCCCGCTAGTTAACCTACATAGTCCAAGTGCCTGCTAGGTAACCTAGATAGTCCAAGTGCCCACTGGTTAACCTACATAGTCCAGGTTCCCCCTAAGTAACCTAGATAGTCCAAGGGTCCGCTAGGTAACCTACATTGTCCTAGTGCCCCCTAGTTAACCTACATTCTCCAAGTGCCCGATAGGCAACCTACATAGTACAAGTGCCCGCTAGGTAACCTACATAGTCCAAATGCCCGTAAGTTAACCTACATAGTCCCAGTGCCCGCTAGTTAACCTATATAGTCCAAGTGCCTGCTTGGGCACCTACATAGTCTAAGTGCCCGCTAGGGAACCTACATAGTCCAAGTGCCCTCTAGTTAACCTAGATAGTCCAAATGCCCGCTAGTTAACCTAGATAGTCCAAGTGCCCGCTAGTTAACCAGGATCATCAAAGTGCCCTCTAGTTAACTTACATAGTCCAAAGGCCTACTAGTTAACCTACATAGAGCAAGGGCCCGCTAGTTAACCTTGATAGTCCAAGTGCCCGCTAGTTAACCTACATAGTCCAAGTTCCCGCTAGGTAACCTAGACAGTCCAAGTGGCCATTAGGTTACCTACATAGTCCAATTGCCCGTTCGTTAACCTACATAGTCCAAGTGCCCGCTAGGTAACGTAGATAGCCCAAGTGCCCGCTAGGGAACGTACATAGTCCAAGTGCCCGCTAGTTAACCTAGATAGTCCAAGGGCCCGCTAGTTTACATACATAGTCCAAGTGCCCTGTAGTTAACTTACATAGTTCAAGTGTCCGTAAGGAACATTCATAGTCCAAGTGCCCGCTAGGGAACCTACGTAGTCCAAGTGCCCGCTAGGGAATCTACATAGTCCAAGGGCCCGCTGGTTAATGTAGATAGTCCAAGTGCTGCTAGTTAATCTACATAGTCCAAGTGCCCTCTAGGGAATCTACATAGTCCTAGGGCCCGCTAGTTAACGTAGATAGTCCAAGTGCGGCTAGTTAATCTACATAGTCCAAGTTCCCGCTAGGTAACCTAGACAGTCCAAGTGACCATTAGGTTACCTACATAGTCCAATTGCCCGTGCGTTAACCTACATAGTCCAAGTGCCCGCTAGGTAACGTAGATAGCCCAAGTGCCCGCTAGGGAACGTACATAGTCCAAGTGCCCGCTAGTTAACCTAGATAGTCCAAGGGCCCGCTAGTTTACATACATAGCCCAAGTGCCCGGTAGTTAACTTACATAGTTCAAGTGTCCGTAAGGAACATTCATAGTCCAAGTGCCCGCTAGGGAACCTACGTAGTCCAAGTGCCCGCTAGGGAATCTACATAGTCCAAGGGCCCGCTGGTTAATGTAGATAGTCCAAGTGCTGCTAGTTAATCTACATAGTCCAAGTGCCCTCTAGGGAATCTACATAGTCCAAGGGCCCGCTAGTGAACGTAGATAGTCCAAGTGCGGCTAGTTAATCTACATAGTCCAAGGGCCCGCTAGTTAACCTACATAGTTCACATACCCGCTAGTTAACCTAGATCGTCCAAGGGCCCGCTAGTTAACCTACATCGTCCAAGGGCCCGCTAGTTAACCTAGATAGTCCAAGTGCCCGCTAGTTAACCTACATAATCCAAGTGCCCTAAAGGGAACCTACATAATCCAAGTGCCCGCTAGGGAACCTACATAGTCCAAGTGCTCGCTAGGTAACCTACTTAGTCCAAGTGCCCGCTTGGTAACCTAAATATTCCAAATGCTCGCTAGGGAAACTACATAGTCCAAGTGCCCGCTAGTTAACTTACATAGTCCAAGTGCCCGATAGGGAACCTACATAATCCAAGTGCCCGCTAGGGAACCTACATAGTCCAAGTGCCCGTTAGGTAACCTAGATAGTCCAAATGCCCGCTAGGGAACCCACATAGTCCAAATGCCCGCTAGGGAACCTACATAGTCCAAGTGCCCGCTAGGTAACGTACATAGTCCAAGTGCCTGCTAGGTAACGTAGATAGTCCAAGTGCCCACTAGGGAACGTACATAGTCCAAGTGCCCGCTACGTAACCTAGATAGTCCAAGTGCCCGCTAGTTAACCTACATAGCACAAGTACCTGCTAGGTAACCTAGATAGTCCTAGTGCCCCCTAGTTAACCTACATTCTCCAAGTGCCCGATAGGCAACCTACATAGTCCTAGTGCCCCCTAGTTAACCTACATTCTCCAAGTGCCCGATAGGCAACCTACATAGTCCAAGTGCCCGCTATGGAACCTACATAGTCCAAATGCCCGCTAGTTAACCTACATAGTCCAAGTGCCCGATAGGGAACCTATATAATCCAAGTGCCCGCTAGGGAACCTACATAGTCCAAGTGCCCGTTAGGTAACCTGGATAGTCCAAGTGACCGCTAGGTAACCTACATAGTGCAAGTGTCTGCTAGATAACCTAAGTAGTCCAAGGGCCCGCTAGTTAACATACATAGTCCAAGGGCCCGAAAGTTAACTTACATAGTTCAAGTGTCCGTAGGGAACATTCATAGTCCAAGTGCCCGCTAGGGAACCTACATAGTCCAAGTGCCCGCTAGTTAACATAGATAGTCCAAATACCCGCTAGGAAACGTACATAGTCCAATGCCCGCTAGTTAACGTACATAGTCCAAGTGCCCGCTAGGTAAGGTAGATAGTCCAAGTGCCCACTAGGGAACGTACATAGTCCAAGTACCCGCTACGAACCTAGATAGTCCAATTGCCCGCTAGTTAACCTACATAGTCCTAGTGCCTGCTAGGTAACCTAGACAGTCCAAGTGCCGACTAGTTAACCTACATAGTCAAAGTTCCCCCTAGTAACCTAGATCGTCCAAGTGTCCGCTAGTTAACCTAAATAGTCAATGGGCCTGCTAGTTAACCTACATAGTGCAAGAGCCCGCTAGTTAACCTAGATAGACCAAGTGCCCGCTAGGGAACCTATCTAGTCCAAGTACCCGCTAGGAAACGTACATACTCCAAGTGCCCGCTAGGTAACGTACATAGTCCAACTGCCCGCTAGGTAACGTAGATAGTCCAAGTACCCGCTAGGAAACGTACATAGTCCAAGTGCCCGCTAGTTAACCTACATAGTCCAAGTGCCTGCTAGGTAACCTGGATAGTCCAAGTGCCCACTAGTTAACGTACATAGTCCAGGTTCCCCCTAGGTAACCTAGATAGTCCAAGGGCCCGCTAGGTAACTTACATAGTCCAAATGCCCGATAGGGAACCTATATAGTCCAAGTGCCCGCTAGGTAACCTACATAGTCCAAGTGCCCGCTACGTAACCTACATAGTAGAAATGCCCGCTAGTTAACCTACATAGTCCAAGTGCCCGATAGGGAACCTACATAATCCAAGTGCCCGCTAGGGAACCTACATAGTCCAAGTGCCCATTAGGTAACCTAGATAGTCCAAGTGCCCGCTAGGTAACCTAAATAGTGCAAGTGTCTGCTACATAACCTAAGTAGTCCAAGGGCCCGCTAGTTAACATACATAGTTCAAGTGCCCGGTAGTTAACTTACATAGTTCAAGTGTCCGTTGGGAACATGCATAGTCCAAGTGCCCGCTAGGGAACCTACATAGTCCAAGTGCACTCTAGGGAACCTACGTAGTCCAGGTGCCCGCGAGGGAATCTACATAGTCCAAGGGCCCGCTGGTTAATGTAGATAGTCCAAGTGCTGCTAGTTAATCTACATAGTCCAAGGACCCGCAAGTTAACCTACATAGTCCAAGTACCCGCTAGTTAACCTAGATCATCCAAGTGTCCGCTAGTTAACCTGCATAGTCCAAGTGCCCGCTCTGGAACATACATAGTCCAAGTGCCCGCTAGGGAATCTACATAGTCCAAGGGCCGCTAGTTAATCTACATAGTCCAAGGGCCCGTTAGTTAACTTACATAGTCCAAATACCCGCTAGTTAACCTAGATCGTCCAAGGGCCCGCTAGTTAACCTACATCGTCCAAGGGCCCGCTAGTTAACCTAGATAGTCCAAGTGCCCGCTAGGTAACCTAGACAGTTCAAGTGACCACTAGGTTACCTACATAGTCCAAGTGTCCGCTAGTTATCCTTGATAGTCCAAGTGCTCACTAGTTAACCTAGATAGTCCAAGTGCCCGCTAGTTAACCTAGATAGACCAAGTGCCCACTAGGGTACCTACCAAGTCCAAGTGCCCGCTAGGGAACCTACATAGTCCAAGTGCCCGCTAGTTAACATAGATAGTCCAAATACCCGCTAGGAAACGTACATAGTCCAAGTGCCCGCTAGTTAACGTACATAGTCCAAGTGCCCGCTAGGTAAGGTAGATAGTCCAAGTGCCCACTAGGGAACGTACATAGTCCAAGTACCCGCTACGAACCTAGATAGTCCAATTGCCCGCTAGTTAACCTACATAGTCCTAGTGCCTGCTAGGTAACCTAGACAGTCCAAGTGCCGACTAGTTAACCTACATAGTCAAAGTTCCCCCTAGTAACCTAGATCGTCCAAGTGTCCGCTAGTTAACCTAAATAGTCAATGGGCCTGCTAGTTAACCTACATAGTGCAAGAGCCCGCTAGTTAACCTAGATAGACCAAGTGCCCGCTAGGGAACCTATCTAGTCCAAGTACCCGCTAGGAAACGTACATACTCCAAGTGCCCGCTAGGTAACGTACATAGTCCAACTGCCCGCTAGGTAACGTAGATAGTCCAAGTACCCGCTAGGAAACGTACATAGTCCAAGTGCCCGCTAGTTAACCTACATAGTCCAAGTGCCTGCTAGGTAACCTGGATAGTCCAAGTGCCCACTAGTTAACGTACATAGTCCAGGTTCCCCCTAGGTAACCTAGATAGTCCAAGGGCCCGCTAGGTAACTTACATAGTCCAAATGCCCGATAGGGAACCTATATAGTCCAAGTGCCCGCTAGGTAACCTACATAGTCCAAGTGCCCGCTACGTAACCTACATAGTAGAAATGCCCGCTAGTTAACCTACATAGTCCAAGTGCCCGATAGGGAACCTACATAATCCAAGTGCCCGCTAGGGAACCTACATAGTCCAAGTGCCCATTAGGTAACCTAGATAGTCCAAGTGCCCGCTAGGTAACCTAAATAGTGCAAGTGTCTGCTACATAACCTAAGTAGTCCAAGGGCCCGCTAGTTAACATACATAGTTCAAGTGCCCGGTAGTTAACTTACATAGTTCAAGTGTCCGTTGGGAACATGCATAGTCCAAGTGCCCGCTAGGGAACCTACATAGTCCAAGTGCACTCTAGGGAACCTACGTAGTCCAGGTGCCCGCGAGGGAATCTACATAGTCCAAGGGCCCGCTGGTTAATGTAGATAGTCCAAGTGCTGCTAGTTAATCTACATAGTCCAAGGACCCGCAAGTTAACCTACATAGTCCAAGTACCCGCTAGTTAACCTAGATCATCCAAGTGTCCGCTAGTTAACCTGCATAGTCCAAGTGCCCGCTCTGGAACATACATAGTCCAAGTGCCCGCTAGGGAATCTACATAGTCCAAGGGCCGCTAGTTAATCTACATAGTCCAAGGGCCCGTTAGTTAACTTACATAGTCCAAATACCCGCTAGTTAACCTAGATCGTCCAAGGGCCCGCTAGTTAACCTACATCGTCCAAGGGCCCGCTAGTTAACCTAGATAGTCCAAGTGCCCGCTAGGTAACCTAGACAGTTCAAGTGACCACTAGGTTACCTACATAGTCCAAGTGTCCGCTAGTTATCCTTGATAGTCCAAGTGCTCACTAGTTAACCTAGATAGTCCAAGTGCCCGCTAGTTAACCTAGATAGACCAAGTGCCCACTAGGGTACCTACCAAGTCCAAGTGCCCGCTAGGGAACCTACATAGTCCAAGTGCCCGCTAGTTAACATAGATAGTCCAAATACCCGCTAGGAAACGTACATAGTCCAAGTGCCCGCTAGTTAACGTACATAGTCCAAGTGCCCGCTAGGTAAGGTAGATAGTCCAAGTGCCCACTAGGGAACGTACATAGTCCAAGTACCCGCTACGAACCTAGATAGTCCAATTGCCCGCTAGTTAACCTACATAGTCCAAGTGCCTGCTAGGTAACCTAGACAGTCCAAGTGCCGACTAGTTAACCTACATAGTCAAAGTTCCCCCTAGTAACCTAGATCGTCCATGTGCCCGCTAGTTAACCTAAATAGTCAATGGGCCTGCTAGTTAACCTACATAGTGCAAGAGCCCGCTAGTTAACCTAGATAGACCAAGTGCCCGCTAGGGAACCTATCTAGTCCAAGTACCCGCTAGGAAACGTACATACTCCAAGTGCCCGCTAGGTAACGTACATAGTCCAACTGCCCGCTAGGTAACGTAGATAGTCCAAGTACCCGCTAGGAAACGTACATAGTCCAAGTGCCCGCTAGTTAACCTACATAGTCCAAGTGCCTGCTAGGTAACCTGGATAGTCCAAGTGCCCACTAGTTAACGTACATAGTCCAGGTTCCCCCTAGGTAACCTAGATAGTCCAAGGGCCCGCTAGGTAACTTACATAGTCCAAATGCCCGATAGGGAACCTATATAGTCCAACTGCCCGCTAGGTAACCTACATAGTCCAAGTGCCCGCTACGTAACCTACATAGTAGAAATGCCCGCTAGTTAACCTACATAGTCCAAGTGCCCGATAGGGAACCTACATAATCCAAGTGCCCGCTAGGGAACCTACATAGTCCAAGTGCCCATTAGGTAACCTAGATAGTCCAAGTGCCCGCTAGGTAACCTAAATAGTGCAAGTGTCTGCTACATAACCTAAGTAGTCCAAGGGCCCGCTAGTTAACATACATAGTCCAAGTGCCCGGTAGTTAACTTACATAGTTCAAGTGTCCGTTGGGAACATGCATAGTCCAAGTGCCCGCTAGGGAACCTACATAGTCCAAGTGCACTCTAGGGAACCTACGTAGTCCAGGTGCCCGCGAGGGAATCTACATAGTCCAAGGGCCCGCTGGTTAATGTAGATAGTCCAAGTGCTGCTAGTTAATCTACATAGTCCAAGGGCCTGCTAGTTAACCTACATAGTCCAAGTACCCGCTAGTTAACCTAGATCGTCCAAGTGTCCGCTAGTTAACCTACATAGTCCAAGTGACCGCTAGGGAACCTACATAGTCCAAGTGCCTGCTAGGGAACCTACATTGTCCAAGTGCCCGCTCTGGAACATACATAGTCCAAGTGCCCGCTAGGGAATCTACATAGTCCAAGGGCCGCTAGTTAACGTAGATAGTCCAAGTGCCGCTAGTTAATCTACATAGTCCAAGGGCCCATTAGTTAACCTACATAATCCAAATACCCGCTAGTTAACCTAGATCGTCCAAGGGCCCGCTAGTTAACCTAGATCGTCCAAGGGACCGCTAGTTAACCTACATAGTCCAAGTGCCTGCTAGGTAACCTAGATAGTCCAAGTGCCCGCTAGCTAACCTAGATAATCCAAGTGCCCGCTAGTTAACCTATATCGTCCAAGTGCCCGCTAGTTAACCTACATAGTCAATGGGCCCGCTAGGTAACCTACATAGTGCATGTGTCCGCTAGTTAACCTACATAGTCCACATGCCAATTAGCTAACCTAGATAGTCCAAGGGCCCGCTAGTTGACCTACATACTCCAAGTGCCCGCTTGGGAACCTTCATAGTCCAAGTGCCAGCTAGGTAACCTAGATAGTCCAAGTGCCCGCTATTTAACCTAGATAGTCCTAGTGCCCGTTAGTTAACCTAGATAGTCCAAGTGCCCACTAGGGGACGTACTTAGTCCATGTGCCCGTTAGCTAACCTAGATAGTCCAAGTGCCCGCTAGTTAACAATGATCATCCAAGTGCCCGCTAGTTAACCGATATAGTCCAAGTGCCCTCTAGTTAACCTAGATTGTCCTAGTGCCCGGTAGTAAACCTACATAGTCCAAATGCCCGCTAGTTAACCTACATAGTCCTATTGCCCGATAGGGAACCTAGACAGTCCAAGTGCCCGCTAGGTTACCTGCATATTCCAAGTGCCGGTTCCTTAACCTACATAGTCCAAGTGCCCGCTAGGAAACCAATATAGTCCAAATCCCCGCTAGGGGCCCTAATAGTCCAAATGCCCGCTAGTTAACCTAGATAGTCCAAGTGCTCGCTAGTTAACCTAGGTAGTCCAAGTGCCCGCTAGTTAACCTAGATAGACCAAGTGCCCGCTAGGGAACCTGTCTAGTCCAAGTACCCGCAAGGAAACGTACATAGTCCAAGTGCCCGCTAGGTAACGTACATAGTCCAAGTGCCCGCTAGGTAACGTAGATAGTCCAAGTGCCCGCTAGGGAACGTACATAGTCCAAAGGCCGCTAGGTAATCTAGATAGTCCAAGTGCCCGCTAGTTAACCTACATAGTACAAGTGCCTGCTAGGTAACCTAGATAGTCCAAGTGCCAGTAACCTAGATAATCCAAGGGTCTGCTAGGTAACCTACATTGTCCTAGTGCCCCCTAGTTAACCTACATTCTCCAAGTGCCCGATAGGCAACCTACATAGTCCAAGTGCCCGCTAGGTAACCTACATAGTCCAAATGCCCGCTAGTTAACCTACATAGTCCAAGTGCCCGATAGGGAACCTATATAATCCAAGTGTCCGCAGGGAACCTACATAGTCCAAGTGCCCGTTAGGTAACCTGGATAGTCCAAGTGCCCGCTAGGTAACCTACATAGTGCAAGTGTCTGCTAGATAACCTAAGTAGTCCAAGGGCCCGCTAGTTAACATACATAGTCAAAGTGCCCGGTAGTTAACTTACATAGTTCAAGTGTCCGTAGGGAACATTCATAGTCCAAGTGCCCGCTAGGGAACCTACATAGTCCAAGTGCCCGCTAGGGAACTTACGTAGTCCAAGTGCCCGCTAGGGAATCTACATAGTCCAAGGGCCCGCTGGTTAATGTAGATAGTCCAAGTGCTGCAAGTTAATCTACATAGTCCAAGTGCCCGCTAGGGAATCAACATAGTCCAAGTACCCGCTAGTTAACGTAGATAGTCCAAGTGCCACTAGTTAATCTACATAGTCCAAGGGCACGTTAGTTAACCTACATAGTCCAAATACCCGCTAATTAACCTACATCGTCCAAGGGTCCGCTAGTTAACCTAGATAGTCCAAGTGCCCGCTAGTTAACCTACATAATCCAAGTGCCCGCTAGGTAACCTAGACAGTTCAAGTGACCACTAGGTTACCTACATAGTCCAAGTGCCCGCTAGTTATCCTAGATAGTCCAAGTGCTCACTAGTTAACCTAGATAGTCCAAGTGCCCGCTAGTTAAGCTAGATAGACCAAGTGCCCGCTAGGGAACCTACTTAGTCCAAGTGCCCCATAGGGAAACTACATAGTCCAAGTGCCCGCTAGTTAACATAGATAGTCCAAGTACCCGCTAGGAAACGTACATAGTCCAAGTGCCCGCTAGTTAACGTACATAGTCCAAGTGTCCGCTAGGTAAGGTAGATAGTCCAAGTGCCCGCTAGGGAATGTACATAGTCCAAGTGCCCGCTACATAACCTGGATAGACCAAGTGCCCGCTAGTTAACCTACATAGTCCAAGTGCCTGCTAGGTAACCTAGATAGTCCAAGTACCCACTAGGTAACCTACATAGTCAAAGTTCCTCCTAGGTAACCTAGATCGCCCAAGTGCCCGCTAGTTAACCTAAATAGTCAATGGGCCCGCTAGTTAACCTACATAGTGCAAGAGCCCGCTAGCTACCTTAGATAATCCAAGTGCCCGCTAGTTAACCTATGTCGTCCAAGTGCCCGCTAGTTAACCTTGATCGTCCAAGTGCCCGCTAGTTAACCTACATAGTCAATGGGCCCGCTAGTTAACCTACATAGTGCAAGAGCCCGCTAGTTAACCTAGATCGTGCAAGTGTCCGCTAGTTAACCTACATAGTCCACGTGCCAGTTAGCTAACCTAGATAGTCCAAGGGCCCGCTAGTTGACCTACATAGTCCAAGTGCCCGCTATGGAACCTTCATAGTCCAAGTGCCAGCTAGGTAACCTAGATAGTCCAAGTGCCCGCTATTTAACCTAGATAGTCCTAGTGCCCGTTAGTTAACCTAGAAAGTCCAAGTGCCCACTAAGGGATGTACTTAGTCCATGTGCCCGTTAGCTAACCTACATAGTCCAAGTGCCCGCTAGTTAACAATGATCATCCAAGTGCCCGCTAGTTAACCTAGATGGTCCAAGTGTCCTCTAGTTAACCTAGATCGTCAATGTGCCCGCTAGTAAACCTACAAAGTCCAAGGGCCCGCTAGTTAACCAACAAAATCCAAATACCCGCTAGTTAATCTACATAGTCCAAGGGCCCGCTAGGTAACCTACATACTCCAAGGGCCCGGTAGTTAACATAGATAGTCCAAGTGCTCGTTAGTTAACCTAGATAGTCCAAGTGCCCGCTAGTTAACCTAGATAGTCCAAGTGCTCGCTAGTTAACCTAGATAGTCCAACTGCCCGCTTGTTAACCTAGATAGACCAAGTACCCGCTAGGGAACCTATCTAGTCCAAGTACCCGCTAGGAAACGTACATAGTCCAAGTGCCCGCTAGGTAACGTACATATCCATGTGCCCGCTAGGTAACGTAGATAGTCCAAGTGCCCGCTAGTTAACCTACATAGTCCAAGTGCCTGCTAGGTAACCTAGATAGTCCAAGTGCCCACTAGTTAACCTACATAGTCCAGGGTCCCCCTAAGTAACCTACATAGTCCAAGGGTCCGCTAGGTAACCTACATTGTCCTAGTGCCCCCTAGTTAACCTACATTCTCCAAGTGCCCGATAGGCAACCTACATAGTACAAGTGCCCGCTAGGTAACCTAGACAGTCCAAGTGGCCATTAGGTTACCTACATAGTCCAATTGCCCGTTCGTTAACCTACATAGTCCAAGTGCCTGCTAGGTAACGTAGATAGCCCAAGTGCCCGCTAGGGAACGTACATAGTCCAAGTGCCCGCTAGTAAACCTAGATAGTACAAGGGCCCGCTAGTTTACATACATAGTCCAAGTGCCCTGTAGTTAACTTACATAGTTCAAGTGTCCGTAAGGAACATTCATAGTCCAAGTGCCCGCTAGGGAACCTACGTAGTCCAAGTGCCCGCTAGGGAATCTACATAGTCCAAGGGCCCGCTGGTTAATGTAGATAGTCCAAGTGCTGCTAGTTAATCTACATAGTCCAAGTGCCCTCTAGGGAATCTACATAGTCCAAGGGCCCGCTAGTTAACGTAGATAGTCCAAGTGCGGCTAGTTAATCTACATAGTCCAAGGGCCCGCTAGTTAACCTACATAGTTCACATACCCGCTAGTTAACCTAGATCGTCCAAGGGCCCGCTAGTTAACCTACATCGTCCAAGGGCCCGCTAGTTAACCTAGATAGTCCAAGTGCCCGCTATGGAACCTACATAGTCCAAGTGCCCGCTAGGTAACCTACATAGTCCAAGTGCCCGATAGGGAACCTATATAATCCAAGTGCCCGCTAGGGAACCTACCTAGTCCAAGTGCCCGTTAGGTAACCTGGATAGTCCAAGTGACCGCTAGGTAACCTACATAGTGCAAGTGTCTGCTAGATAACCTAAGTAGTCCAAGGGCCCGCTAGTTAACATACATAGTCCAAGGGCCCGAAAGTTAACTTACATAGTTCAAGTGTCCGTAGGGAACATTCATAGTCCAAGTGCCCGCTAGGGAACCTACATAGTCCAAGTGCCCTCTAGGGAACCTACGTAGTCCAGGTGCCCGCTAGGGAATCTACATAGTCCAAGGGCCTGCTGGTTAATGTAGATAGTCCAAGTGCTGCTAGTTAATCTACATAGTCCAAGTACCCACTAGTTAACCTAGATCGTCCAAGTGTCCGCTAGTTAACCTACATAGTCCAAGTGCCAGCTAGGGAACCTACATAGTCCAAGTGCCTGCTAGGGAACCTACATTGTCCATGTACCCGCTCTGGAACATACATAGACCATGTGCCCGCTAGGGAATCTACATAGTACAAGGGCCCGCTAGTTAACGTAGATAGTCCAAGTGCCGCTAGTTAATCTACATAGTCCAAGGGCCCGTTAGGTAAGCTACATAGTCCAAATACCCGCTAGTTAACCTAGATCGTCCAAGGGCCCGCTAGTTAACCTACATAGTCCAAGTGCCTGCTAGGTAACGTAGATAGTCCAAGTGCCCACTAGGGAACGTACATAGTCCAAGTGCCCGCTACATAACCTAGATAGTCCAAGTGCCCGCTAGTTAACCTACATAGTCCAAGTGCCTGCTAGGTAACCTAGATAGTCCAAGTGCCCACTAGTTAACCTACATAGTCAAACTTCCCCCTAGGTAACCTAGATCGTCCAAGTGCCCGCTAGTTAACCTAAATAGTCAATGGGCCCGCTAGTTAACCTACATAGTGCAAGAGCCCGCTAGCTAACCTAGATAATCCAAGTGCCAGCTAGTTAACCTATATCGCCCAAGTGCCCGCTAGTTAACCTAGATCGTCCAAGTGCCCGCTAGTTAACCTACATAGTCAATGGGCCCACTAGTTAACCTAGATCGTGCAAGTGTCCGCTAGTTAACCTACATAGTCCACGTGCCAGTTAGCAAACCTAGATAGTCCAAGGGCCCGCTAGTTGAACTACATAGTCCAAGTGCCCGCTAGGGAACCTTCATAATCCAAGTGCCAGCTAGGTAACCTAGATAGTCCACGTGCCCACTAGTTAACCAAGATAGTCCTAGTGCCCACTAAGGGACGTACTTATTCCATGTGCCTGTTAGCTAACCTAGATAGTCCAAGTGCCCGCTAGTTAACAATGATCATCCAAGTGCCCGCTAGTTAACCTAGATGGTCCAAGTGTCCTCCAGATAACCTAGATCGTCCAAGTGCCCGCTAGGGAACCTATATAATCCAAGGGCCCGTTGGGAACCTACATAGTCCAAGTGCCCGTTAGGTAACCTAGATAGTCCAAGTGCCCGCTAGTAAACCTACATAGTCCAAGGGCCCGCTAGTTAGCCTACATAGTCCAAGTACCAGCTAGTTAATCTACATAGTCCAAGGGCCCGCTAGTTAACCTACATCGTCCAAGGGCCCGCTAGTTAACCTAGATAGTCCAAGTGCCCGCTAGTTAACCTACATAATCCAAGTGCCCTAAAGGGAACCTACATAATCCAAGTGCCCGCTAGGGAACCTACATAGTCCAAGTGCTCGCTAGGTAACCTACTTAGTCCAAGTGCCCGCTTGGTAACCTAAATATTCCAAATGCTCGCTAGGGAAACTACATAGTCCAAGTGCCCGCTAGTTAACTTACATAGTCCAAGTGCCCGATAGGGAACCTACATAATCCAAGTGCCCGCTAGGGAACCTACATAGTCCAAGTGCCCGTTAGGTAACCTAGATAGTCCAAATGCCCGCTAGGGAACCCACATAGTCCAAATGCCCGCTAGGGAACCTACATAGTCCAAGTGCCCGCTAGGTAACGGACATAGTCCAAGTGCCTGCTAGGTAACGTAGATAGTCCAAGTGCCCACTAGGGAACGTACATAGTCCAAGTGCCCGCTACGTAACCTAGATAGTCCAAGTGCCCGCTAGTTAACCTACATAGTCCAAGTACCTGCTAGGTAACCTAGATAGTCCTAGTGCCCCCTAGTTAACCTACATTCTCCAAGTGCCCGATAGGTAACCTACATAGTCCAAGTGCCCGCTAGGTAACCTACATAGTCCAAATGCCCGCTAGTTAACCGACATAGTCCAAGTGCCCGATAGGGAACCTATATAATCCAAGTGCCCGCTAGGGAACCTACATAGTCCAAGTGCCCGTTAGGTAACCTGGATAGTCCAAGTGACCGCTAGGTAACCTACATAGTGCAAGTGTCTGCTAGATAACCTAAGTAGTCCAAGGGCCCGCTAGTTAACATACATAGTCCAAGGGCCCGAAAGTTAACTTACATAGTTCAAGTGTCCGTAGGGAACATTCATAGTCCAAGTGCCCGCTAGGGAACCTACATAGTCCAAGTGCCCTCTAGGGAACCTACGTAGTCCAAGTGCCCGCTAGGGAATCTACATAGTCCAAGGGCCTGCTGGTTAATGTAGATAGTCCAAGTGCTGCTAGTTAATCTACATAGTCCAAGTACCCACTAGTTAACCTAGATCGTCCAAGTGTCCGCTAGTTAACCTACATAGTCCAAGTGCCAGCTAGGGAACCTACATAGTCCAAGTGCCTGCTAGGGAACCTATATTGTCCATGTGCCCGCTCTGGAACATACATAGACCATGTGCCCGCTAGGGAATCTACATAGTACAAGGGCCCGCTAGTTAACGTAGATAGACCAAGTGCCGCTAGTTAATCTACATAGTCCAAGGGCCCGTTAGTTAAGCTACATAGTCCAAATACCCGCTAGTTAACCTAGATAGTCCAAGTGCCCCCTAGGTAACCTAGACAGTTCAAGTGACCACTAGGTTACCTACATAGTCCAAGTGCCCGCTAGTTAACCTAGATAGTCCAAGTGCCCGCTAGTTAACCTACATAATCCAAGTGCCCTAAAGGGAACCTACATAATCCAAGTGCCCGCTAGGGTACCTACATAGTCCAAGTGCTCGCTAGGTAACCTACATAGTCCAAGTGCCCGCTTGGTAACCTAAATATTCCAAATGCTCGCTAGGGAAACTACATAGTCCAAGTGCCCGCTAGTTAACCTACATAGTCCAAGTGCCCGATAGGGAACCTACATAATCCAAGTGCCCGCTAGGGAACCTACATAGTCCAAGTGCATGTTAGGTAACCTAGATAGTCCAAATGCCCGCTAGGGAACCCACATAGTCAAAGTTCCCACTAGGGAACCTACATAGTCCAAGTGCCCGCTAGGTAACCTACATAGTGAAAGTGTCTGCTAGATAACCTAAGTAGTCCAAGGGCCCGCTAGTTAACATACATAGTCCAAGTGCCCGGTCGTTAACTTACATAGTTCAAGTGTCCGTAGGGAACATTCATAGTCCAAGTGCCCGCTAGGGAACCTACAAGGTCCAAGTGCCCTCTAAGGAACCTACGTAGTCCAGGTGCCCGCTAGGGGGCCTACATAGTCCAAGGGCCCGCTGGTTAATGTAGATAGTCCAAGTGCTGCTAGTTAATCTACATAGTCCAAGTACCCGCTAGTTAACCTAGATCATCCAAGTGTCCGCTAGTTAACCTACATAGTCCAAGTGCCAGCTAGGGAACCTACATAGTCCAAGTGCCTGCTAGGGAACATACATTGTCCATGTACCCGCTCTGGAACATACATAGACCATGTGCCCGCTAGGGAATCTACATAGTACAAGGGCCCGCTAGTTAACGTAGATAGTCCAAGTGCCGCTAGTTAATCTACATAGTCCAAGGGCCCGTTAGTTAAGCTACATAGTCCAAATACCCGCTAGTTAACCTAGATTGTCCAAGGGCCCGCTAGTTAACCTACATAGTCCAAGTGCCTGCTAGGTAACGTAGATAGTCCAAGTGCCCACTAGGGAACGTACATAGTCCAAGTGCCCGCTACATAACCTAGAGTGTCCAAGTGCCCGCTAGTTAACCTACATAGTCCAAGTGCCTGCTAGGTAACCTAGATAGTCCAAGTGCCCACTAGTTAACCTACATAGTCAAACTTCCCCCTAGGTAACCTAGATCGTCCAAGTGCCCGCTAGTTAACCTAAATAGTCAATGGGCCCGCTAGTTAACCTACATAGTGCAAGAGCCCGCTAGCTAACCTAGATAATCCAAGTGCCCGCTAGTTAACCTATATCGCCCAAGTGCCCGCTAGTTAACCTAGATCGTCCAAGTGCCCGCTAGTTAACCTACATAGTCAATGGGCCCGCTAGTTAACCTACATAGTGCAAGAGCCCACTAGTTAACCTAGATCGTGCAAGTGTCCGCTAGTTAACCTACATAGTCCACGTGCCAGTTAGCAAACCTAGATAGTCCAAGGGCCCGCTAGTTGAACTACATAGTCCAAGTGCCCGCTAGGGAACCTTCATAATCCAAGTGCCAGCTAGGTAACCTAGATAGTCCAAGTGCCCACTAGTTAACCAAGATAGTCCTAGTGCCCACTAAGGGACGTACTTATTCCATGTGCCTGTTAGCTAACCTAGATAGTCCAAGTGCCCGCTAGTTAACAATGATCATCCAAGTGCCCGCTAGTTAACCTAGATGGTCCAAGTGTCCTCCAGATAACCTAGATCGTCCAAGTGCCCGCTAGGGAACCTATATAATCCAAGGGCCCGTTGGGAACCTACATAGTCCAAGTGCCCGTTAGGTAACCTAGATAGTCCAAGTGCCCGCTAGTAAACCTACATAGTCCAAGGGCCCGCTAGTTAGCCTACATAGTCCAAGTACCAGCTAGTTAATCTACATAGTCCAAGGGCCCGCTAGGTAACCTACATACTGCAAGGGCCCGCTAGTTAACCTAGATAGTCCAAGTGCTCACTAGTTAACCTAGATATTCCAAGTGCCCGCTAGTTAACTAGATAGTCCAAGTGCTCGCTAGTTAACCTAGATAGTCAAAGTGCCCGCTAGTTAACCTAGATAGACCCAGTACCCGCTAGGGCACCTATCTAGTCCAAGTACCCGCTAGGAAACGAACATAGTCCAAGTGCCCGCTAGGTAACGTACATAGTCCAAGTGCCCGCTAGGTAACATAGATAGTCCAAGTGCCCGCTAGTTAACCTACATAGTCCAAGTGCCTGCTAGGTAACCTAGATAGTCCAAGTGCCCACTAATTAACCTACATAGTCCAGGTTCCCCCTAAGTAACCTAGATAGTCCAAGGGTCGGCTAGGTAACCTACATTGTCCTATGCCCCCTAGTTAACCTACATTCTCCAAGTGCCCGATAGGCAACCTACATAGTACAAGTGCCCGCTAGGTAACCTACATAGTCCAAATGCCCGCTAGTTAACCTACATAGTCCGAGTGCCCGCTATTTAACCTATATAGTCCAAGTGCCCGCTAGGGAACCTACATAGTCTAAGTGCCCGCTAAGGAACCTACATAGTCCAAGTGCCCTCTAGTTAACCTAGATAGTCCAAATGCCCGCTAGTTAACCTAGATAGTCCAAGTGCCCGCTAGTTAACCAGGATCATCAAAGTGCCCTTTAGTTAACTTACATAGTCCAAAGGCCTACTAGTTAACCTACATAGAGCAAGGGCCGGCTAATTAACCTTGATAGTCCAAGTGCCCGCTAGTTAACCTACATAGTCCAAGTTCCCGCTAGGTAACCTAGACAGTCCAAGTGACCATTAGGTTACCTACATAGTCCAAATGCCCGTTCGTTAACCTACATAGTCCAAGTGCCCGCTAGGTAACGTAGATAGCCCAAGTGCCCGTTAGGGAACGTACATAATCCAAGTGCCCGCTAGTTAACCTAGATAGTCCAAGGGCCCGCTAGTTAACATACATAGTCCAAGTGCCCGGCAGTTAACTTACATAGTTCAAGTGTCCGTAAGGAACATTCATAGTCCAAGTGCCCGCTAGGGAACCTACGTAGTCCAAGTGCCCGCTAGTTAACCTAGATAGTCCAAGTGCCCGCTAGTTAACCTACATAATCCAAGTGCCCAAAAGGGAAACTACATAATCCAAGTGCCCGCTAGGGAACCTACATAGTCCAAGTGCTCTCTAGGTAACCTACATAGTCCAAGTGCCCGCTTGGTAACCTAAATATTCCAAATGCTCGCTAGGGAAACTACATAGTCCAAGTGCCCGCTAGTTAACCTACATAGTCCAAGTGCCCGATAGGGAACCTACATAATCCAAGTGCCCGCTAGGGAACCTACATAGTTCAAGTGCCCGTTAGGTATCCTAGATAGTCCAAATGCCCGCTAGGGAACCCACATAGTCCAAGTGCCCGCTAGGGAACCTATATAGTCCAAGTGCCCGCTAGGTAACGTACATAGTCCAAGTGCCTACTAGGTAACGTAGATAGTCCAATTGCCCACTAGGGAACGTACATAGTCCAAGTGCCCGCTACGTAACCTAGATAGTCCAAGTGCCCGCTAGTTAACCTACATAGTCCAAGTGCCTGCTAGGTAACCTAGATAGTCCAAGTGCCCACTAGTTAACCTACATAGTCAAAGTTCCCCCTAGGTAACCTAGATCGTCCAAGTGCCCGCTAGTTAACCTAAATAGTCAATGGGCCCGCTAGTTAACCTACATAGTGCAAGAGCCCGCTAGCTAACCTAGATAATCCAAGTGCCCGCTAGTTAACCTATATCGTCCAAGTGCCCGCTAGTTAACCTAGATCGTCCAAGTGCCCGCTAGTTAACCTACATAGTCCACGTGCCAGTTAGCAAACCTAGATAGTCCAAGGGCCCGCTAGTTGACCTACATAGTCCAAGTGCCCGCTAGGGAACCTTCATAATCCAAGTGCCAGCTAGGTAACCTAGATAGTCCAAGTGCCCGCTAGTTAACCTAGATAGTCCTAGTGCCCACTAAGGGACGTACTTAGTCCATGTGCCTGTTAGCTAACCTAGATAGTCCAAGTGCCCGCTAGTTAACAATGATCATCCAAGTTCCCGCTAGTTAACCTAGATGGTCCAAGTGTCCTCTAGTTAACCTAGATCGTCCAAGTGCCCGCTAGTAAACCTACAAAGTCCCAGGGCCCGCTAGTTAACTTACATAGTCCAAGTACCCGCTATTTAATCTACATAGTCCAAGGGCCCTCTAGGTAACCTACATACTCCAATGGCCCGCTAGTTAACCTAGATAGTCCAAGTGCTCGTTAGTTAACCTAGATAGTCCAAGTGCCCGCTAGTTAACCTAGATAGTCCAAGTGCTCGCCAGTTAACCTAGATAGTCCAAGTGCCCGCTTGTTAACCTAGATAGACCAAGTACCCGCTAGGGAACCTATCTAGTCCAAGAACCCGCTAGGAAACGTACATAGTCCAAGTGCCCGCTAGGTAACGTACATAGTCCAAGTGCCCGCTAGGTAACGTAGATAGTCCAAGTGCCCGGTAGTTACCCTACATAGTCCAAGTGCCTGCTATGTAACCTAGATAGTCCAAGTGCCCACTAGTTAACCTACATAGTCCAGGTTCCCCCTAAGTAACCTAGATAGTCCAAGGGTCCGCTAGGTAACCTACATTGTCCTAGTGCCCCCTAGTTAACCTACATTCTCCAAGTGCCCGATAGGCAACCTACATAGTACAAGTGCCCGCTAGGTAACCTACATAGTCCAAATGCCCGCTAGTTAACCTACATAGTCCCAGTGCCCGATAGGGAACCTATATAATCCAAGGACCCGTTGGGAACCTACATAGTCCAAGTGACCGTTAGGTAACCTAGATAGTCCAAGGGCCCTCTAGTTAACCTAGATAGTCCAAATGCCCGCTAGTTAACCTAGATAGTCCAAGTGCCCGCTAGTTAACCAGGATCTTCAAAGTGCCCTCTAGTTAACTTACATAGTCCAAAGGCCTACTAGTTAACCTACATAGAGCAAGGGCCCGCTAGTTATCCTTGATAGTCCAAGTGCCCGCTAGTTAACCTACATAGTCCAAGTTCCCGCTAGGTAACCTAGACAGTCCAAGTGGCCATTAGGTTACCTGCATAGTCCAATTGCCCGTTCGTTAACCTACATAATCCAAGTGCCCGCTAGGTAAAGTAGATAGCCCAAGTGCCCGCTAGGGAACGTACATAGTCCAAGTGCCCGCTAGTTAACCTAGATAGTCCAAGGGCCCGCTAGTTTACATACATAGTCCAAGTGCCCTGTAGTTAACTTACATAGTTCAAGTGTCCGTAAGGAACATTCATAGTCCAAGTGCCCGCTAGGGAACCTACGTAGTCCAAGTGCCCGCTAGGGAATCTACATAGTCCAAGGGCCCGCTGGTTAATGTAGATAGTCCAAGTGCTGCTAGTTAATCTACATAGTCCAAGTGCCCTCTAGGGAATCTACATAGTCCAAGGGCCCGCTAGTTAACGTAGATAGTCCAAGTGCGGCTAGTTAATCTACATAGTCCAAGTTCCCGCTAGGTAACCTAGACAGTCCAAGTGACCATTAGGTTACCTACATAGTCCAATTGCCCGTTCGTTAACCTACATAGTCCAAGTGCCCGCTAGGTAACGTAGATAGCCCAAGTGCCCGCTAGGGAACGTACATAGTCCAAGTGCCCGCTAGTTAACCTAGATAGTCCAAGGGCCCGCTAGTTTACATACATAGTCCAAGTGCCCGGTAGTTAACTTACATAGTTCAAGTGTCCGTAAGGAACATTCATAGTCCAAGTGCCCGCTAGGGAACCTACGTAGTCCAAGTGCCCGCTAGGGAATCTACATAGTCCAAGTGCCCGCTGGTTAATGTAGATAGTCCAAGTGCTGCTAGTTAATCTACATAGTCCAAGTGCCCTCTAGGGAATCTACATAGTCCAAGGGCCCGTTAGTTAACGTAGATAGTCCAAGTGCGGCTAGTTAATCTACATAGTCCAAGGGCCCGCTAGTTAACCTACATAGTTCACATACCCGCTAGTTAACCTAGATCGTCCAAGGGCCCGCTAGTTAACCTACATCGTCCAAGGGCCCGCTAGTTAACCTAGATAGTCCAAGTGCCCGCTAGTTAACCTACATAATCCAAGTGCCCTAAAGGGAACCTACATAATCCATGTGCCCGCTAGGGAACCTACATAGTCCAAGTGCTCGCTAGGTAACCTACTTAGTCCAAGTGCCCGCTTGGTAACCTAAATATTCCAAATGCTCGCTAGGGAAACTACATAGTCCAAGTGCCCGCTAGTTAACTTACATAGTCCAAGTGCCCGATAGGGAACCTACATAATCCAAGTGCCCGCTAGGGAACCTACATAGTCCAAGTGCCCGTTAGGTAACTTAGATAGTCCAAATGCCCGCTAGGGAACCCACATAGTCCAAATGCCCGCTAGGGAACCTACATAGTCCAAGTGCCCGCTAGGTAACGGACATAGTCCAAGTGCCTGCTAGGTAACGTAGATAGTCCAAGTGCCCACTAGGGAACGTACATAGTCCAAGTGCCCGCTACGTAACCTAGATAGTCCAAGTGCCCGCTAGTTAACCTACATAGTCCAAGTACCTGCTAGGTAACCTAGATAGTCCTAGTGCCCCCTAGTTAACCTACATTCTCCAAGTGCCCGATAGGCAACCTACATAGTCCAAGTGCCCGCTAGGTAACCTACATAGTCCAAATGCCCGCTAGTTAACCTACATAGTCCAAGTGCCCGATAGGGAACCTATATAATCCAAGTGCCCGCTAGGGAACCTACATAGTCCAAGTGCCCGTTAGGTAACCTGGATAGTCCAAGTGACCGCTAGGTAACCTACATAGTGCAAGTGTCTGCTAGATAACCTAAGTAGTCCAAGGGCCCGCTAGTTAACATACATAGTCCAAGGGCCCGAAAGTTAACTTACATAGTTCAAGTGTCCGTAGGGAACATTCATAGTCCAAGTGCCCGCTAGGGAACCTACATAGTCCAAGTGCCCTCTAGGGAACCTACGTAGTCCAGGTGCCCGCTAGGGAATCTACATAGTCCAAGGGCCTGCTGGTTAATGTAGATAGTCCAAGTGCTGCTAGTTAATCTACATAGTCCAAGTACCCACTAGTTAACCTAGATCGTCCAAGTGTCCGCTAGTTAACCTACATAGTCCAAGTGCCTGCTAGGGAACCTACATTGTCCATGTGCCCGCTCTGGAACATACATAGACCATGTGCCCGCTAGGGAATCTACATAGTACAAGGGCCCGCTAGTTAACGTAGATAGTCCAAGTGCCGCTAGTTAATCTACATAGTCCAAGGTCCCGTTAGTTAAGCTACATAGTCCAAATACCCGCTAGTTAACCTAGATAGTCCAAGTGCCCCCTAGGTAACCTAGACAGTTCAAGTGACCACTAGGTTACCTACATAGTCCAAGTGCCCGCTAGTTAACCTACATAGTCCAAGTGCCCGCTAGTTAATATACATAATCCAAGTGCCCTAAAGGGAACCTACATAATCCAAGTGCCCGCTAGGGTACCTACATAGTCCAAGTGCTCGCTAGGTAACCTACATAGTCCAAGTGCCCGCTTGGTAACCTAAATATTCCAAATGCTCACTAGGGAAACTACATAGTCCAAGTGCCCGCTAGTTAACCTACATAGTCCAAGTGCCCGATAGGGAACCTACATAATCCAAGTGCCCGCTAGGTAACCTACATAGTCCAAGTGCATGTTAGGTAACCTAGATAGTCCAAATGCCCGCTAGGGAACCCACATAGTCCAAGTTCCCGCTAGGGAACCTACATAGTCCAAGTGCCCGCTAGGTAACCTACATAGTGAAAGTGTCTGCTAGATAACCTAAGTAGTCCAAGGGCCCGCTAGTTAACATACATAGTCCAAGTGCCCGGTAGTTAACTTACATAGTTCAAGTGTCCGTAGGGAACATTCATAGTCCAAGTGCCCGCTAGGGAACCTACATAGTCCAAGTGCCCTCTAAGGAACCTACGTAGTCCAGGTGCCCGCTAGGGGGCCTACATAGTCGAAGGGCCCGCTGGTTAATGTAGATAGTCCAAGTGCTGCTAGTTAATCTACATAGTCCAAGTACCCCCTAGTTAACCTAGATCATCCAAGTGTCCGCTAGTTAACCTACATAGTCCAAGTGCCAGCTAGGGAACCTACATAGTCCAAGTGCCTGCTAGGGAACCTACATTGTCCATGTACCCGCTCTGGAACATACATAGACCATGTGCCCGCTAGGGAATCTACATAGTACAAGGGCCCGCTAGTTAACGTAGATAGTCCAAGTGCCGCTAGTTAATCTACATAGTCCAAGGGCCCGTTAGTTAAGCTACATAGTCCAAATACCCGCTAGTTAACCTAGATCGTCCAAGGGCCCGCTAGTTAACCTACATAGTCCAAGTGCCTGCTAGGTAACGTAGATAGTCCAAGTGCCCACTAGGGAACGTACATAGTCCAAGTGCCCGCTACATAACCTAGATAGTCCAAGTGCCCGCTAGTTAACCTACATAGTCCAAGTGCCTGCTAGGTAACCTAGATAGTCCAAGTGCCCACTTGTTAACCTACATAGTCAAACTTCCCCCTAGGTAACCTAGATCGTCCAAGTGCCCGCTAGTTAACCTAAATAGTCAATGGGCCCGCTAGTTAACCTACATAGTGCAAGAGCCCGCTAGCTAACCTAGATAATCCAAGTGCCCGCTAGTTAACCTATATCGCCCAAGTGCCCGCTAGTTAACCTAGATCGTCCAAGTGCCCGCTAGTTAACCTACATAGTCAATGGGCCCGCTAGTTAACCTACATAGTGCAAGAGCCCACTAGTTAACCTAGATCGTGCAAGTGTCCGCTAGTTAACCTACATAGTCCACGTGCCAGTTAGCAAACCTAGATAGTCCAAGGGCCCGCTAGTTGAACTACATAGTCCAAGTGCCCGCTAGGGAACCTTCATAATCCAAGTGCCAGCTAGGTAACCTAGATAGTCCAAGTGCCCACTAGTTAACCAAGATAGTCCTAGTGCCCACTAAGGGACGTACTTATTCCATGTGCCTGTTAGCTAACCTAGATAGTCCAAGTGCCCGCTAGTTAACAATGATCATCCAAGTGCCCGCTAGTTAACCTAGATGGTCCAAGTGTCCTCCAGATAACCTAGATCGTCCAAGTGCCCGCTAGGGAACCTATATAATCCAAGGGCCCGTTGGGAACCTACATAGTCCAAGTGCCCGTTAGGTAACCTAGATAGTCCAAGTGCCCGCTAGTAAACCTACATAGTCCAAGGGCCCGCTAGTTAGCCTACATAGTCCAAGTACCAGCTAGTTAATCTACATAGTCCAAGGGCCCGCTAGGTAACCTACATACTGCAAGGGCCCGCTAGTTAACCTAGATAGTCCAAGTGCTCACTAGTTAACCTAGATATTCCAAGTGCCCGCTAGTTAACTAGATAGTCCAAGTGCTCGCTAGTTAACCTAGATAGTCAAAGTGCCCGCTAGTTAACCTAGATAGACCCAGTACCCGCTAGGGCACCTATCTAGTCCAAGTACCCGCTAGGAAACGTACATAGTCCAAGTGCCCGCTAGGTAACGTACATAGTCCAAGTGCCCGCTAGGTAACATAGATAGTCCAAGTGCCCGCTAGTTAACCTACATAGTCCAAGTGCCTGCTAGGTAACCTAGATAGTCCAAGTGCCCACTAATTAACCTACATAGTCCAGGTTCCCCCTAAGTAACCTAGATAGTCCAAGGGTCGGCTAGGTAACCTACATTGTCCTAGTGCCCCCTAGTTAACCTACATTCTCCAAGTGCCCGATAGGCAACCTACATAGTACAAGTGCCCGCTAGGTAACCTACATAGTCCAAATGCCCGCTAGTTAACCTACATAGTCCGAGTGCCCGCTATTTAACCTATATAGTCCAAGTGCCCGCTAGGGAACCTACATAGTCTAAGTGCCCGCTAAGGAACCTACATAGTCCAAGTGCCCTCTAGTTAACCTAGATAGTCCAAATGCCTGCTAGTTAACCTAGATAGTCCAAGTGCCCGCTAGTTAACCAGGATCATCAAAGTGCCCTTTAGTTAACTTACATAGTCCAAAGGCCTACTAGTTAACCTACATAGAGCAAGGGCCGGCTAGTTAACCTTGATAGTCCAAGTGCCCGCTAGTTAACCTACATAGTCCAAGTTCCCGCTAGGTAACCTAGACAGTCCAAGTGACCATTAGGTTACCTACATAGTCCAAATGCCCGTTCGTTAACCTACATAGTCCAAGTGCCCGCTAGGTAACGTAGATAGCCCAAGTGCCCGTTAGGGAACGTACATAATCCAAGTGCCCGCTAGTTAACCTAGATAGTCCAAGGGCCCGCTAGTTAACATACATAGTCCAAGTGCCCGGTAGTTAACTTACATAGTTCAAGTGTCCGTAAGGAACATTCATAGTCCAAGTGCCCGCTAGGGAACCTACGTTGTCCAAGTGCCCGCTAGTTAACCTAGATAGTCCAAGTGCCCGCTAGTTAACCTACATAATCCAAGTGCCCTAAAGGGAACCTACATAATCCAAGTGCCCGCTAGGGAACCTACACAGTCCAAGTGCTCGCTAGGTAACCTACATAGTCCAAGTGCCCGCTTGGTAACCTAAATATTCCAAATGCTCGCTAGGGAAACTACATAGTCCAAGTGCCCGCTAGTTAACCTACATAGTCCAAGTGCCCGATAGGGAACCTACATAATCCAAGTGCCCGCTAGGGAACCTACATAGTTCAAGTGCCCGTTAGGTATCCTAGATAGTCCAAATGCCCGCTAGGGAACCCACATAGTCCAAGTGCCCGCTAGGGAACCTATATAGTCCAAGTGCCCGCTAGGTAACGTACATAGTCCAAGTGCCTACTAGGTAACGTAGATAGTCCAATTGCCCACTAGGGAACGTACATAGTCCAAGTGCCCGCTACGTAACCTAGATAGTCCAAGTGCCCGCTAGTTAACCTACATAGTGCAAGAGCCCGCTAGCTAACCTAGATAATCCAAGTGCCCGCTAGTTAACCTATATCGTCCAAGTGCCCGCTAGTTAACCTAGATCGTCCAAGTGCCCGCTAGTTAACCTACATAGTCCACGTGCCAGTTAGCAAACCTAGATAGTCCAAGGGCCCGCTAGTTGACCTACATAGTCCAAGTGCCCGCTAGGGAACCTTCATAATCCAAGTGCCAGCTAGGTAACCTAGATAGTCCAAGTGCCCGCTAGTTAACCTAGATAGTCCTAGTGCCCACTAAGGGACGTACTTAGTCCATGTGCCTGTTAGCTAACCTAGATAGTCCAAGTGCCCGCTAGTTAACAATGATCATCCAAGTTCCCGCTAGTTAACCTAGATGGTCCAAGTGTCCTCTAGTTAACCTAGATCGTCCAAGTGCCCGCTAGTAAACCTACAAAGTCCCAGGGCCCGCTAGTTAACTTACATAGTCCAAGTACCCGCTATTTAATCTACATAGTCCAAGGGCCCTCTAGGTAACCTACATACTCCAATGGCCCGCTAGTTAACCTAGATAGTCCAAGTGCTCGTTAGTTAACCTAGATAGTCCAAGTGCCCGCTAGTTAACCTAGATAGTCCAAGTGCTCGCCAGTTAACCTAGATAGTCCAAGTGCCCGCTTGTTAACCTAGATAGACCAAGTACCCGCTAGGGAACCTATCTAGTCCAAGAACCCGCTAGGAAACGTACATAGTCCAAGTGCCCGCTAGGTAACGTACATAGTCCAAGTGCCCGCTAGGTAACGTAGATAGTCCAAGTGCCCGGTAGTTACCCTACATAGTCCAAGTGCCTGCTATGTAACCTAGATAGTCCAAGTGCCCACTAGTTAACCTACATAGTCCAGGTTCCCCCTAAGTAACCTAGATAGTCCAAGGGTCCGCTAGGTAACCTACATTGTCCTAGTGCCCCCTAGTTAACCTACATTCTCCAAGTGCCCGATAGGCAACCTACATAGTACAAGTGCCCGCTAGGTAACCTACATAGTTCAAATGCCCGCTAGTTAACCTAAATAGTCCCAGTGCCCGATAGGGAACCTATATAATCCAAGGGCCCGTTGGGATCCTACATAGTCCAAGTGCCCGTTAGGTAACCTAGATAGTCCAAGTGCCCGCTAGTAAACCTACATAGTCCAAGGGCCCGCTAGTTAGCCTACATAGTCCAAGTACCAGCTAGTTAATCTACATAGTCCAAGGGCCCGCTAGGTAACCTACATACTCCAAGGGCCCGCTAGTTAACCTAGATAGTCCAAGTGCTCACTAGTTAACCTAGATATTCCAAGTGCCCGCTAGTTAACTAGATAGTCCAAGTGCTCGCTAGTTAACCTAGATAGTCAAAGTGCCCGCTAGTTAACCTAGATAGACCCAGTACCCGCTAGGGCACCTATCTAGTCCAAGTACCCGCTAGGAAACGTACATAGTCCAAGTGCCCGCTAGGTAACGTACATAGTCCAAGTGCCCGCTAGGTAACATAGATAGTCCAAGTGCCCGCTAGTTAACCTACATAGTCCACGTGCCAGTTAGCAAACCTATATAATCCAAGGGCCCGCTAGTTGAACTACATAGTCCAAGTGCCCGCTAGGGAACCTTCATAATCCAAGTGCCAGCTAGGTAACCTAGATAGTCCAAGTGCCCACTAGTTAACCAAGATAGTCCTAGTGCTCACTAAGGGACGTACTTATTCCATGTGCCTGTTAGCTAACCTAGATAGTCCAAGTGCCCGCTAGTTAACAATGATCATCCAAGTGCCCGCTAGTTAACCTAGATGGTCCAAGTGTCCTCCAGATAACCTAGATCGTCCAAGTGCCCGCTAGGGAACCTATATAATCCAAGGGCCCGTTGGGAACCTACATAGTCCAAGTGCCCGTTAGGTAACCTAGATAGTCCAAGTGCCCGCTAGTAAACCTACATAGTCCAAGGGCCCTCTAGTTAGCCTACATAGTCCAAGTACCAGCTAGTTAATCTACATAGTCCAAGGGCCCGCTAGGTAACCTACATACTCCAAGGGCCCGCTAGTTAACCTAGATAGTCCAAGTGCTCACTAGTTAACCTAGATATTCCAAGTGCCCGCTAGTTAACTAGATAGTCCAAGTGCTCGCTAGTTAACCTAGATAGTCAAAGTGACTGCTAGTTAACCTAGATAGACCCAGTACCCGCTAGGGCACCTATCTAGTCCAAGTACCCGCTAGGAAACGTACATAGTCCAAGTGCCCGCTAGGTAACGTACATAGTCCAAGTGCCCGCTAGGTAACATAGATAGTCCAAGTGCCCGCTAGTTAACCTACATAGTCCAAGTGCCTGCTAGGTAACCTAGATAGTCCAAGTGCCCACTAATTAACCTACATAGTCCAGGTTCCCCCTAAGTAACCTAGATAGTCCAAGGGTCGGCTAGGTAACCTACATTGTCCTAGTGCCCCCTAGTTAACCTACATTCTCCAAGTGCCCGATAGGCAACCTACATAGTACAAGTGCCCGCTAGGTAACCTACATAGTCCAAATGCCCGCTAGTTAACCTACATAGTCCGAGTGCCCGCTATTTAACCTATATAGTCCAAGTGCCCGCTAGGGAACCTACATAGTCTAAGTGCCCGCTAAGGAACCTACATAGTCCAAGTGCCCTCTAGTTAACCTAGATAGTCCAAATGCCCGCTAGTTAACCTAGATAGTCCAAGTGCCCGCTAGTTAACCAGGATCATCAAAGTGCCCTTTAGTTAACTTACATAGTCCAAAGGCCTACTAGTTAACCTACATAGAGCAAGGGCCGGCTAGTTAACCTTGATAGTCCAAGTGCCCGCTAGTTAACCTACATAGTCCAAGTTCCCGCTAGGTAACCTAGACAGTCCAAGTGACCATTAGGTTACCTACATAGTCCAAATGCCCGTTCGTTAACCTACATAGTCCAAGTGCCCGCTAGGTAACGTAGATAGCCCAAGTGCCCGTTAGGGAACGTACATAATCCAAGTGCCCGCTAGTTAACCTAGATAGTCCAAGGGCCCGCTAGTTAACATACATAGTCCAAGTGCCCGGCAGTTAACTTACATAGTTCAAGTGTCCGTAAGGAACATTCATAGTCCAAGTGCCCGCTAGGGAACCTACGTAGTCCAAGTGCCCGCTAGTTAACCTAGATAGTCCAAGTGCCCGCTAGTTAACCTACATAATCCAAGTGCCCTAAAGGGAACCTACATAATCCAAGTGCCCGCTAGGGAACCTACATAGTCCAAGTGCTCGCTAGGTAACCTACATAGTCCAAGTGCCCGCTTGGTAACCTAAATATTCCAAATGCTCGCTAGGGAAACTACATAGTCCAAGTGCCCGCTAGTTAACCTACATAGTCCAAGTGCCCAATAGGGAACCTACATAATCCAAGTGCCCGCTAGGGAACCTACATAGTTCAAGTGCCCGTTAGGTATCCTAGATAGTCCAAATGCCCGCTAGGGAACCCACATAGTCCAAGTGCCCGCTAGGGAACCTATATAGTCCAAGTGCCCGCTAGGTAACGTACATAGTCCAAGTGCCTACTAGGTAACGTAGATAGTCCAATTGCCCACTAGGGAACGTACATAGTCCAAGTGCCCGCTACGTAACCTAGATAGTCCAAGTGCCCGCTAGTTAACCTACATAGTCCAAGTGCCTGCTAGGTAACCTAGATAGTCCAAGTGCCCACTAGTTAACCTACATAGTCAAAGTTCCCCCTAGGTAACCTAGATCGTCCAAGTGCCCGCTAGTTAACCTAAATAGTCAATGGGCCCGCTAGTTAACCTACATAGTGCAAGAGCCCGCTAGCTAACCTAGATAATCCAAGTGCCCGCTAGTTAACCTATATCGTCCAAGTGCCCGCTAGTTAACCTAGATCGTCCAAGTGCCCGCTAGTTAACCTACATAGTCCACGTGCCAGTTAGCAAACCTAGATAGTCCAAGGGCCCGCTAGTTGACCTACATAGTCCAAGTGCCCGCTGGGAACCTTCATAATCCAAGTGCCCACTAGGTAACCTACATAGTACAAGTGCCCGCTAGGTAACCTATATAGCCCAAGTGCCCGCTAGGTAACCCAGATAGTCCAAGGGCCCGCTAGTTAACCAACATAGTCCAAGGGCTCACTTGTTCACTTTGATAGTTCAAGTGCCCGCTAGTTAACCTAGATTGTCCAAGTGCCCGCTAGTTAACCTAGATTGTCCAAGTGCCCGCTAGGGAACCTACATAGTCTAAGTGCCCGCTAAGGAACCTACATAGTCCAAGTGCCCTCTAGTTAACCTAGATAGTCCAAATGCCCGCTAGTTAACCTAGATAGTCCAAGTGCCCGCTAGTTAACCAGGATCATCAAAGTGCCCTTTAGTTAACTTACATAGTCCAAAGGCCTACTAGTTAACCTACATAGAGCAAGGGCCGGCTAGTTAACCTTGATAGTCCAAGTGCCCGCTAGTTAACCTACATAGTCCAAGTTCCCGCTAGGTAACCTAGACAGTCCAAGTGACCATTAGGTTACCTACATAGTCCAAATGCCCGTTCGTTAACCTACATAGTCCAAGTGCCCGCTAGGTAACGTAGATAGCCCAAGTGCCCGTTAGGGAACGTACATAATCCAAGTGCCCGCTAGTTAACCTAGATAGTCCAAGGGCCCGCTAGTTAACATACATAGTCCAAGTGCCCGGTAGGGAACCTACGTAGTCCAAGTGCCCGCTAGTTAACCTAGATAGTCCAAGTGCCCGCTAGTTAACCAGGATCATCAAAGTGCCCTTTAGTTAACTTACATAGTCCAAAGGCCTACTAGTTAACCTACATAGAGCAAGGGCCGGCTAGTTAACCTTGATAGTCCAAGTGCCCGCTAGTTAACCTACATAGTCCAAGTTCCCGCTAGGTAACCTAGACAGTCCAAGTGACCATTAGGTTACCTACATAGTCCAAATGCCCGTTCGTTAACCTACATAGTCCAAGTGCCCGCTAGGTAACGTAGATAGCCCAAGTGCCCGTTAGGGAACGTACATAATCCAAGTGCCCGCTAGTTAACCTAGATAGTCCAAGGGCCCGCTAGTTAACATACATAGTCCAAGTGCCCGGCAGTTAACTTACATAGTTCAAGTGTCCGTAAGGAACATTCATAGTCCAAGTGCCCGCTAGGGAACCTACGTAGTCCAAGTGCCCGCTAGTTAACCTAGATAGTCCAAGTGCCCGCTAGTTAACCTACATAATCCAAGTGCCCTAAAGGGAACCTACATAATCCAAGTGCCCGCTAGGGAACCTACATAGTCCAAGTGCTCGCTAGGTAACCTACATAGTCCAAGTGCCCGCTTGGTAACCTAAATATTCCAAATGCTCGCTAGGGAAACTACATAGTCCAAGTGCCCGCTAGTTAACCTACATAGTCCAAGTGCCCAATAGGGAACCTACATAATCCAAGTGCCCGCTAGGGAACCTACATAGTTCAAGTGCCCGTTAGGTATCCTAGATAGTCCAAATGCCCGCTAGGGAACCCACATAGTCCAAGTGCCCGCTAGGGAACCTATATAGTCCAAGTGCCCGCTAGGTAACGTACATAGTCCAAGTGCCTACTAGGTAACGTAGATAGTCCAATTGCCCACTAGGGAACGTACATAGTCCAAGTGCCCGCTACGTAACCTAGATAGTCCAAGTGCCCGCTAGTTAACCTACATAGTCCAAGTGCCTGCTAGGTAACCTAGATAGTCCAAGTGCCCACTAGTTAACCTACATAGTCAAAGTTCCCCCTAGGTAACCTAGATCGTCCAAGTGCCCGCTAGTTAACCTAAATAGTCAATGGGCCCGCTAGTTAACCTACATAGTGCAAGAGCCCGCTAGCTAACCTAGATAATCCAAGTGCCCGCTAGTTAACCTATATCGTCCAAGTGCCCGCTAGTTAACCTAGATCGTCCAAGTGCCCGCTAGTTAACCTACATAGTCCACGTGCCAGTTAGCAAACCTAGATAGTCCAAGGGCCCGCTAGTTGACCTACATAGTCCAAGTGCCCGCTGGGAACCTTCATAATCCAAGTGCCCACTAGGTAACCTACATAGTACAAGTGCCCGCTAGGTAACCTATATAGCCCAAGTGCCCGCTAGGTAACCCAGATAGTCCAAGGGCCCGCTAGTTAACCAACATAGTCCAAGGGCTCACTTGTTCACTTTGATAGTTCAAGTGCCCGCTAGTTAACCTAGATTGTCCAAGTGCCCGCTAGTTAACCTAGATTGTCCAAGTGCCCGCTAGTTAACCTACATAGTCCAACGGCCCACTCCAAATGCCCGCTAGGGGCCCTAATAGTCCAAATGCCCGCTAGTTAACCTAGATAGTCCAAGTGCTCGCTAGTTAACCTAGATAGACCAAGTGCCCACTAGGGAACCTATCTAGTCCAAGTACCCGCTAGGAAACAAACATAGTCCAAGTGCCCGCTAGGTAACGTACATAGTCCAAGTGCCCGCTAGGTAACGTAGATAGTCCAAGTGCCCGCTAGGAAACGTACATAGTCCAAGTGCCCGCTAGTTAACCTACATAGTCCAAGTGCCTGCTAGGTAACCTAGATAGTCCAAGTGCCCACTAGTTAACCTACATAGTCCAAGTGCCCAATAGGGAACCTATATAATCCAAGTGCCCACTAGGGAACCTACATAGTCCAAGTGCCCGTTAGGTAACCTAGATAGTCCAAGTGCCCGCTAGGTAACCTACATAGTGCAAGTGTCTGCTAGTTAACATAAGTAGTCCAAGGGCCCGCTAGTTAACATACATAGTCCAAGTGCCCGGTAGTTAACTTAGATAGTTCAAGTATCCGTAGGGAACATTCATAGTCCAAGTGCCTGGCTCGGGAACCTACATAGTCCAAGGGCCCGCTAGGGAACCTACGTAGTCCAAGTGCCCGCTACTTAATCCAGATAGACCAAGTGCCCGCTAGGTAACCTATCTGGTCCAAGTACCCACTAGGAAACGTACATAGTCCAAGTGCCCGCTAGGTAACGTACATAGTCCAAGTGCCCGCTAGGGTACGTACATAGTCCAAGTGACCCCTAGGTAACCTAGACAGTGCAAGTGCCCGCTAGTTAACCTACATAGTCCAAGTGCCTGCTAGGTAACCTAGATAGTCCAAGTGCCCACTAGTTAACCTACATAGTCCAGGTTCCCTCTAAGTAACCTAGATAGTCCAAGGGTCCGCTAGGTAACCTACATTGTCCTAGTGCCCCCTAGTTAACCTACATTCTCCAAGTGCCCGATAGGCAACCTACATAGTCCAAGTGCCCGCTAGGTAACCTACACAGTCCAAATGCCCGCTAGTTAACCTACATAGTCCAAGTGCCCGAGAGGGAACCTATATAATCCAAGTGCCCGCTAGGGAACCTACATAGTCCAACTGCCCGTTAGGTAACCTAGATAGTTCAAGTGCCCGCTAGGTAACCTACATAGTGCAAGTGTCCGCTAGTTAACCTAAGTAGTCCAAGTGCCCGGTAGTTAACTTACATAGTTCAAGTGTCCGTAGGGAACATTCATAGTCCAAGTGCCCGCTAGGGAACCTACATAGTCCAAGTGCCCGCTAGGGAACCTACGTAGTTCAAGTGCCCGCTAGGGAATCTACATAGTCCAAGGGCCCGCTGGTTAATGTAGATAGTCCAAGTGCTGCTAGTTAATCTACATAGTCCAAGGGCCCACAAGTTAACCTACATAGTCCAAGTACCCGCTAGTTAACCTAGACCGTCCAAGTGTCTGCTAGTTAACCTACATAGTCCAAGTGCCCGCTAAGGAACCTACATAGTCCAAGTGCCTGCTAGGGAACCTACATTGTCCAAGTGCCCGCTCTGGAACATACATAGTCCAAGTGCGCGCTAGGGAATCTACATAATCCAAGGGCCCGCTAGGTAACCTAGATAGTTCAAGTGCCCGTAAGGTAACCTAGAGTCCAAGTGCTCGCTAGTTCACCTACATAGTCCAAGTGCACGCTATGTAACCTAGATAGTAAAAGTGCCCGTTAGGTAACCTAGATAGTCCAAGTGCCTGTTACCTAACCTAGATAGTCCAAGTGCCCTCTAGGCAACCTACATAGTCCAAGAGCCCGTTCGTTAACCTAGAAGTCCAAGTGCCCACTAGGTAACCTACATAGTCCAAGTGCCCGCTAGGTAACCTATATAGCCCAAGTGCCCGCTAGGTAACCCAGATAGTCCAAGGGCCCGCTAGTTAACCAACATAGTCCAAGGGCTCACTTGTTCACTTTGATAGTTCAAGTGCCCGCTAGTTAATCTAGATTTTCCAAGTGCCCGCTAGTTAACCTACATAGTCCAACGGCCCACTCCAAATGCCCGCTAGGGGCCCTAATAGTCCAAATGCCCGCTAGTTAACCTAGATAGTCCAAGTGCTCGCTAGTTAACCTAGATAGTCCAAGTGCCCGCTAGTTAACCTAGATAGACCAAGTGCCCGATAGGGAACCTATCTAGTCCAAGTACCCGCTAGGAAACGTACATAGTCCAAGTGCCCGCTAGGTAACGTACATAGTCCAAGTGCCCGCTAGGTAACGAAGATAGTCCAAGTGCCCGCTAGGAAACGTACATAGTCCAAGTGCCCACTAGTTAACCTACATAGTCCAAGTGCCTGCTAGGTAACCTAGATAGTCCAAGTGCCCACTAGTTAACCTACATAGTCCAAGTGCCCAATAGGGAACCTATATAATCCAAGTGCCCGCTAGGGAACCTACATAGTCCAAGTGCCCGTTAGGTAACCTACATAGTGCAAGTGTCTGCTAGTTAACATAAGTAGTCCAAAGGCCCGCTAGTTAACATACATAGTCCAAGTGCCCGGTAGTTAACTTACATAGTTCAAGTGTCCGTAGGGAACATTCATAGTCCAAGTGCCTCGCTAGGGAACCTACATAGTCCAAGTGCCCGCTAGGGAATCTACATAGTCCAAGGGCCCGCTGGTTAATGTAGATAGTCCAAGTGCTGCTAGTTAATCTACATAGTCCAAGGGCCCGCAAGTTAACCTACATAGTCCAAGTACCCGCTAGTTAACCTAGATCGTCCAAGTGTCCGCTAGTTAACCTACATAGTCCAAGTGCCCGCTAGGGAACCTACATAGTCCAAGTGCCTGCTAGGGAACCTACATTGTCCAAGTGCCCGCTCTGGAACATACATAGTCCAAGTGCCCGCCAGGGAATCTACATAGTCCAAGGGCCCGCTAGTTAACCTAGATAGTCCAAGGGCCTGCTAGGAAACCTACATAGTCCAAGGGCCCGCTAGGTAACCTAGATAGTACAAGTGCCCGTAAGGTAACCTAGAGTCCATGTGCTCGCTAGTTAACCTACATAGTCCAAGTGCACGCTATGTAACCTAGATAGTCAAAGTGCCCGTTAGGTAACCTAGATAGTCCAAGTGCCTGTTACCTAACCTAGATAGTCCAAGTGCCCGCTAGGCAACCTACATAGTCCAAGAGCCCGTTCGGTAACCTAGAGGTCCAAGTGTCCGCTAGGTAACCTAGACAGTCCAAGTGCCCACTAGGTTACCTGCATATTCCAAGTGCCCGTTCGTTAACCTAGATAATCGAAGTGCCCCCTAGGTAACCTACATAGTCCAAGTGCCAGCTAGGTAACCTATATAGCCCAAGTGCCCGCTAGGTAACCCAGATAGTCCAAGGGCCCGTTAGTTAACCAACATAGTCCAAGGGCTCACTTGTTCACTTTGATAGTTCAAGTGCCCGCTAGTTAACCTAGATCCTCCAAGTGCCCGCTAGTTAACCTACATAGTCCAAGGATCCACTCCAAATGCCCGCTAGGGGCCCTAAGAGTCCAAATGCCCGCTAGTTAACCTAGATAGTCCAAGTGCTCGCTAGTTAACCTAGATAGTCCAAGTGCTCGCTAGTTAACCTAGATAAACCAAGTGCCCGCTAGGGAACCTATCTAGTCCAAGTACCCGCTAGGAAACGTACATAGTCCAAGTGCCCGCTAGGTAACGTACATAGTCCAAGTGCCCGCTAGGTAACGTTGATAGTCCAAGTGCCCGCTAGGAAACGTACATAGTCCAACTGCCCGCTAGTTAACCTACATAGTCCAAGTGCCTGCTAGGTAACCTAGATAGTCCAAGTGCCCACTAGTTAACCTACATAGTCCAAGTGCCCAATAGGGAACCTATATAATCCAAGTGCCCGCTAGGGAACCTGCATAGTCCAAGTGCCCGTTAGGTAACCTAGATAGTCCAAGTGCCCGTTAGGTAACCTACATAGTGCAAGTGTCTGCTAGTTAACATAAGTAGTCCAAGGGCCCGCTAGTTAACATACATAGTCCAAGTGCCCGGTAGTTAACTTACATTGTTCAAGTGTCCGTAGGGAACATTCATAGTCCAAGTGCCCGCTAGGGAACCTACATAGTCCAAGTGCCCGCTAGGGAACCTATGTAGTCCAAGTGCCCGCTAAGGAATCTACATAGTCCAAGGGCCCGCTGGTTAATGTAGACAGTCCAAGTGCTGCTAGTTAATCTACATAATCCAAGGGCCTGCTAGTTAACCTACATAGTCCAAGTACCCGCTAGTTAACCTAGATCGTCCAAGTGTCCGCTAGTTAATCTACATAGTCCAAGTGCCCGCTAGGGAACCTACATAGTCCAAGTGCCTGCTAGGCAACCTACATTGTCCAAGTGCCCGCTCTGGAACATACATAGTCCAAGTGCCCGCTAGGGAATCTACATAGTCCAAGGGCCCGCTAGGTAACCTACATAGTCCAAGTGCCCTCTAGTTAACCTAGATAGTCCAAATGTCCGCTAGTTAACCTAGATAGTCCAAGTGCCGCTAGTTAACCAGGATCATCAAAGTGCCCTCTAGTTAACTTACATAGTCCAAAGGCCTACTAGTTAACCTACATAGAGCAAGGGCCCGCTAGTTAACCTTGATAGTCCAAGTGCCCGCTAGTTAACCTACATAGTCCAAGTTCCCGCTAGGTAACCTAGACAGTCCAAGTGACCATTAGGTTACCTACATAGTCCAAGTGCCCGTTCGTTAACCTACATAGTCCAAGTGCCCGCTAGGTAACGTAGACAGCCCAAGTGCCCGCTAGGGAACGTACATAGTCCAGGTGCCCACTAGTTAACCTAGATAGTTCAAGTGCCCGCTAGGTAACCTACATAGTGCAAGTGTCCGATAGTTAACATAAGTAGTCCAAGGACCCGCTGGTTAACATACATACTCCAAGTGCCCGGTAGTTAACTTACATAGTTCAAGTGTCCGTAGGGAACATTCATAGTCCAAGAGCCCGCTAGGGAACCTACGTAGTCCAAATGCCCGCTAGGGAATCTACATAGTCCAAGGGCCCGCTGGTTAATGTAGATAGTCCAAGTGCTGCTAGTTAATCTACATAGTCCAAGGGCCCGCAAGTTAACCTACATAGTCCAAGTACCCGCTAGTTAACCTAGATCGTCCAAGTGTCCGCTAGTTAACCTACATAGTCCAAGTGCCCGCTAGGGAACCTACATAGTCCAAGTGCCTGCTAGGGAACCTACATTGTCCAAGTGCCCGCTCTGGAACATACATAGTCCAAGTGCCCGCCAGGGAATCTACATAGTCCAAGGGCCCGCTAGTTAACCTAGATAGTCCAAGGGCCTGCTAGGAAACCTACATAGTCCAAGGGCCCGCTAGGTAACCTAGATAGTTCAAGTGCCCGTAAGGTAACCTAGAGTCCATGTGCTCGCTAGTTAACCTACATAGTCCAAGTGCACGCTATGTAACCTAGATAGTCAAAGTGCCCGTTAGGTAACCTAGATAGTCCAAGTGCCTGTTACCTAACCTAGATAGTCCAAGTGCCCGCTAGGCAACCTACATAGTCCAAGAGCCCGTTCGGTAACCTAGAAGTCCAAGTGTCCGCTAGGTAACCTAGACAGTCCAAGTGCCCACTAGGTTACCTGCATATTCCATGTGCCCGTTCGTTAACCTAGATAATCGAAGTGCCCACTAGGTAACCTACATAGTCCAAGTGCCAGCTAGGTAACCTATAGAGCCCAAGTGCCCGCTAGGTAACCCAGATAGTCCAAGGGCCCGTTAGTTAACCAACATAGTCCAAGGGCTCACTTGTTCACTTTGATAGTTCAAGTGCCCGCTAGTTAACCTAGATCCTCCAAGTGCCCGCTAGTTAACCTACATAGTCCAAGGACCCACTACAAATGCCCGCTAGGGGCCCTAAGAGTCCAAATGCCCGCTAGTTAACCTAGATAGTCCAAGTGCTCGCTAGTTAACCTAGATAGTCCAAGTGCCCGCTAGTTAACCTAGATAGACCAAGTGTCCGCTAGGGAACCTATCTAGTCCATGTACCCGCTAGGAAACGTACATAGTCCAAGTGCCCGCTAGGTAACGTACATAGTCCAAGTGCCCGCTAGGTAACGTAGATAGTCCAAGTGCCCGCTAGGAAATGTACATAGTCCAAGTGCCCGCTAGTTAACCTACATAGTCCAAGTGCCTGCTAGGTAACCTAGATAGTCCAAGTGCCCGTTCGTTAACCTACATAGTCCAGGTGCCCGCTAGTTAACCTAGATAGTCCAAGTGCCCGCTAGATAACCTACATAGTGCAAGTGTGCGCTAGTTAACATAAGTAGTCCAAGGGCCCGCTAGTTAACATACATAGTCCAAGTGCCCGGTAGTTAACTTACATAGTTCAAGTGTCAGTAGGGAACATTCATAGTCCGAGTGCCCGCTAGGGAACCTACATAGTCCAAGTGCCCGCTAGGGAACCTACGTAGTCCAAGTGCCCGCTAGGGAATCTACATAGTCCAAGGGCCCGCTGGTTAATGTAGATAGTCCAAGTGCTGCTAGTTAATCTACATAATCCAAAGGCCTGCTAGTTAACCTACATAGTCCAAGTACCCGCTAGTTAACCTAGATCGTCCAAGTGTCCGCTAGTTAATCTACATAGTCCAAGTGCCCGCTAGGGAACCTACATAGTCCAAGTGCCTGCTAGGGAACCTACATTGTCCAAGTGCCCGCTCTGGAACATACATAGTCCAAGTGCCCGCTAGGGAATCTACATAGTCCAAGGGCCCGCTAGGTAAGCTACATAGTCCAAGTGCCCTCTAGTTAACCTAGATAGTCCAAATGCCCGCTAGTTAACCTAGATAGTCCAAGTGCCCGGTAGTTAACCAGGATCATCAAAGTGCCCTCTAGTTAACTTACATAGTCCAAAGGCCTACTAGTTAACCTACATAGAGCAAGGGCCCGCTAGTTAACCTTGAATGTCCAAGTGCCCGCTAGTTAACCTACATAGTCCAAGTTCCCGCTAGGTAACCTAGACAGTCCAAGTGACCATTAGGTTACCTACATAGTCCAAGTGCCCGTTCGTTAACCTACATAGTCCAAGTGCCCGCTAGGTAACGTAGATAGCCCAAGTGCCCGCTAGGGAACGTACATAGTCCAGGTGCCAGCTAGTTAACCTAAATAGTCCAAGTGCCCGCTAGGTAACCTATATAGTGCAAGTGTCCGCTAGTTAACATAAGCAGTCCAAGGGCCCGCTAGTTAACATACATAGTCCAAGTGCCCGGTAGTTAACTTACATAGTTCAAGTGTCCGTAGGGAACATTCATAGTCCAAGTGCCCGCTAGGGAACCTACATAGTCCAAGTGCCCGTTAGGGAACCTACGTAGTCCAAGTGCCCGCTAGGGAATCTACATAGTCCAAGGGCCCGCTGGTTAATGTAGATAGTCCAAGTGCTGCTATTTAATCTACATAGTCCAAGGGCCTGCTAGTTAACCTACATAGTCCAAGTACCCGCTAGTTAACTTAGATCGTACAAGTGTCCGCTAGTTAACCTACATAGTCCAAGTGCCCGCTAGGGAACCTACATAGTCCAAGTGCCTGCTAGGGAACCTACATTGTCCAAGTGCCCGCTCTGGAACATACATAGTCCAAGTGTCCGCTAGGGAATCTACATAATCCAAGGGCCCGCTAGGTATCCTAGATAGTTCAAGTGCCCGTAAGGTAACCTAGAGTCCAAGTGCTCGCTAGTTAACCTACATAGTCCAAGTGCACGCTATGTAACCTAGATAGTAAAAGTGCCCGTTAGGTAACCTAGATAGTCCAAGTGCCTGTTACCTAACCTAGATAGTCCAAGAGCCCGCTAGGCAACCTACATAGTCCAAGAGCCCGTTCGTTAACCTAGAAGACCAAGTGTCCGCTAGGTAACCTAGACAGTCCAAGTGCCCGCTAGGTTACCTGCATATTCCAAGTGCCCGTTCGTTAACCTAGATAATCCAAGTGCCCACTAGGTAACCTACATAGTCCAAGTGCCCGCTAGGTAACCTATATAGCCCAAGTGCCCGCTAGGTAACCCAGATAGTCCAAAGGGCCCGCTAGTTAACCAACATAGTCCAAGGGCTCACTTGTTCACTTTGATAGTTCAAGTGCCCGCTAGTTAACCTAGATCCTCAAAGTGCCCGCTAGTTAACCTACATAGTCCAAGGACCCACTCCAAATGCCCGCTAGGGGCCCTAAGAGTCCAAATGCCCGCTAGTTAACCTAGATAGTCCAAGTGCTCGCTAGTTAACCTTGATAGTCCAAGTGCCCGCTAGTTAACCTACATAGTCCAAGTTCCCGCTAGGTAACCTAGACAGTCCAAGTGACCATTAGGTTACCTACATAGTCCAAGTGCCCGTTCGTTAACCTACATAGTCCAAGTGCCCGCTAGGTAACGTAGATAGCCCAAGTGCCCGCTAGGGAACGTACATAGTCCAGGTGCCTGCTAGTTAACCTAGATAGTCCAAGTGCCCGCTAGGTAACCTACATAGTGCAAGTGTCCGCTAGTTAACATAAGTAGTCCAAGGGCCCGCTAGTTAACATACATAGTCCAAGTGCCCGGTAGTTAACTTACATAGTTCAAGTGTCCGTAGGGAACATTCATAGTCCAAGTGCCCGCTAGGGAACCTACATAGTCCAAGTGCCCGTTAGGGAACCTACGTAGTCCAAGTGCCCGCTAGGGAATCTACATAGTCCAAGGGCCCGCTGGTTAATGTAGATAGTCCAAGTGCTGCTATTTAATCTACATAGTCCAAGGGCCTGCTAGTTAACCTACATAGTCCAAGTACCCGCTAGTTAACTTAGATCGTACAAGTGTCCGCTAGTTAACCTACATAGTCCAAGTGCCCGCTAGGGAACCTACATAGTCCAAGTGCCTGCTAGGGAACCTACATTGTCCAAGTGCCCGCTCTGGAACATACATAGTCCAAGTGTCCGCTAGGGAATCTACATAATCCAAGGGCCCGCTAGGTAACCTAGATAGTTCAAGTGCCCGTAAGGTAACCTAGAGTCCAAGTGCTCGCTAGTTAACCTACATAGTCCAAGTGCACGCTATGTAACCTAGATAGTCAAAGTGCCCGTTAGGTAACCTAGATAGTCCAAGTGCCTGTTACCTAACCTAGATAGTCCAAGTGCCCGCTAGGCAACCTACATAGTCCAAGAGCCCGTTCGTTAACCTAGAAGTCCAAGTGTCCGCTAGGTAACCTAGACAGTCCAAGTGCCCGCTAGGTTACCTGCATATTCCAAGTGCCCGTTCGTTAACCTAGATAATCCAAGTGCCCACTAGGTAACCTACATAGTCCAAGTGCCCGCTAGGTAACCTATATAGCCCAAGTGCCCGCTATGTAACCCAGATAGTCCAAGGGCCCGCTAGTTAACCAACATAGTCCAAGGGCTCACTTGTTCACTTTGATAGTTCAAGTGCCCGCTAGTTAATCTAGATTTTCCAAGTGCCCTCTAGTTAACCTACATAGTCCAAAGGCCCACTACAAATGCCCGCTTGGGGCCCTAATCGTCCAAATGCCCGCTAGTTAACCTAGATAGTCCAAGTGCTCGCTAGTTAACCTAGATAGTCCAAGTGCCCGCTAGTTAACCTAGATAGACCAAGTGCCCGCTAGGGAACCTATCTAGTCCAAGTACCCGCTAGGAAACGTACATAGTCCAACTGCCCGCTAGGTAACGTACATAGTCCAAGTGCCCGCTAGGTAACGTAGATAGTCCAAGTGCCCGCTAGGAAACGTACATAGTCCAAGTGCCCACTAGTTAACCTACATAGTCCAAGTGCCTGCTAGGTAACCTAGATAGTCCAAGTGCCCACTAGTTAACCTACATAGTCCAAGTGCCCAATAGGGAACCTATATAATCCAAGTGCCCGCTAGGGAACCTACATAGTCCAAGTGCCCGTTAGTTAACCTAGATAGTCCAAGTGCCCGCTAGGTAACCTACATAGTGCAAGTGTCTGCTAGTTAACATAAGTAGTCCAAAGGCCCGCTAGTTAACATACATAGTCCAAGTGCCCGGTAGTTAACTTACATAGTTCAAGTGTCCGTAGGGAACATTCATAGTCCAAGTGCCTCGCTAGGGAACCTACATAGTCCAAGGGCCCGCTAGTGAACCTACGTAGTCCAAGTGCCCGCTAGGGAACCTACATAGTCCAAGTGCCTGCTAGGGAACCTACATTGTCCAAGTGCCCGCTCTGGAACATACATAGTCCAAGTGCCCGCCAGGGAATCTACATAGTCCAAGGGCCCGCTAGTTAACCTAGATAGTCCAAGGGCCTGCTAGGAAACCTACATAGTCCAAGGGCCCGCTAGGTAACCTAGATAGTTCAAGTGCCCGTAAGGTAACCTAGAGTCCATGTGCTCGCTTGTTAACCTACATAGTCCAAATGCACGCTATGTAACCTAGATAGTCAAAGTGCCCGTTAGGTAACCTAGATAGTCCAAGTGCCTGTTACCTAACCTAGATAGTCCAAGTGCCCGCTAGGCAACCTACAAAGTCCAAGAGCCCGTTCGTTATCCTAGAAGTCCAAGTTTCCGCTAGGTAACCTTGACAGTCCAAGTGCCCACTAGGTTACCTGCATATTCCAAGTGCCCGTTCGTTAACCTAGATAATCGAAGTGCCCACTAGGTAACCTACATAGTCCAAGTGCCAGCTAGGTAACCTATATAGCCCAAGTGCCCGCTAGGTAACCCAGATAGTCCAAGGGCCCGTTAGTTAACCAACATAGTCCAAGGGCTCACTTGTTCACTTTGATAGTTCAAGTGCCCGCTAGTTAACCTAGATCCTCCACGTGCCCGCTAGTAAACCTACATAGTCCAAGGACCCACTCCAAATGCCCGCTAGGGGCCCTAAGAGTCGAAATGCCCGCTAGTTAACCTAGATAGTCCAAGTGCTCGCTAGTTAACCTAGATAGTCCAAGTGCCCGCTAGTTAACCTAGATAGACCAAGTGCCCGATAGGGAACCTATCTGGTCCAAGTACCCGCTAGGAAACGTACATAGTCCAAGTGCCCGCTAGGTAACGTACATAGTCCAAGTGCCCGCTAGGTAACGTAGATAGTCCAAGTGCCCGCTAGGAAACGTACATAGTCCAAGTGCCCGCTAGTTAACCTACATAGTCCAAGTGCCTGCTAGGTAACCTAGATAGTCCAAGTGCCCACTAGTTAACCTACATAGTCCAAGTGCCCAATAGGGAACCTATATAATCCAAGTGCCCGCTAGGGAACCTGCATAGTCCAAGTGCCCGTTAGGTAACCTAGATAGTCCAAGTGCCCGTTAGGTAACCTACATAGTGCAAGTGTCTGCTAGTTAACATAAGTAGTCCAAGGGCCCGCTAGTTAACATACATAGTCCAAGTGCCCGGTAGTTAACTTACATAGTTCAAGTGTCCGTAGGAAACATTCATAGTCCAAGTGCCCGCTAGGGAACCTACATAGTCCAAGTGCCCGTTAGGGAACCTACGTAGTCCAAGTGCCCGCTAGGGAATCTACATAGTCCAAGGGCCCGCTGGTTAATGTAGATAGTCCAAGTGCTGCTAGTTAATCTACATAATCCAAGGGCCTGCTGGTTAATCTACATAGTCCAAGTACCCGCTAGTTAACCTAGATCGTCGAAGTGTCCGCTAGTTAATCTACATAGTCCAAGTGCCCGCTAGGGAACCTACATAGTCCAAGTGCCTGCTAGGGAACCTACATTGTCCAAGTGCCCGCTCTGGAACATACATAGTCCAAGTGCCCGCTAGGTAATCTACATAGTCCAAGTGCCAGCTAGGTAACCTATATAGCCCAAGTGCCCGCTAGGTAACCCAGATAGTCCAAGGGCCCGTTAGTTAACCAACATAGTCCAAGGGCTCACTTGTTCACTTTGATAGTTCAAGTGCCCGTAAGGTAACCTAGAGTCCATGTGCTCGCTAGTTAACCTACATAGTCCAAGTGCACGCTATGTAACCTAGATAGTCAAAGTGCCCGTTAGGTAACCTAGATAGTCCAAGTGCCTGTTACCTAACCTAGATAGTCCAAGTGCCCGCTAGGCAACCTACATAGTCCAAGAGCCCATTCGTTAACCTAGAAGTCCAAGTGTCCATAAGGTAACCTAGACAGTCCAAGTGCCCACTAGGTTACCTGCATATTCCAAGTGCCCGTTCGTTAACCTAGATAATCGAAGTGCCCACTAGGTAACCTACATAGTACCAGTGCCAGCTAGGTAACCTATATAGCCCAAGTGCCCGCTAGGTAACCCAGATAGTCCAAGGGCCCGTTAGTTAACCAACATAGTCCAAGGGCTCACTTGTTCACTTTGATAGTTCAAGTGCCTGCTAGTTAACCTAGATCCTCCAAGTGCCCGCTAGTTAACCTACATAGTCCAAGGACCCACTCCAAATGCCCGCTAGGGGCCCTAAGAGTCCAAATGCCCGCTAGTTAACCTAGATAGTCCAAGTGCTCGCTAGTTAACCTAGATAGTCCAAGTGCCCGCTAGTTAACCTAGATAGACCAAGTGCCCGCTAGGGAACCTATCTAGTCCAAGTACCCGCTAGGAAACGTACATAGTCCAAGTGCCCGCTAGGTAACGTACATAGTCCAAGTGCCCGCTAGGTAACGTAGATAGTCCAAGTGCCCGCTAGGAAACGTACATAGTCCAAGTGCCCGCTAGTTAACCTACATAGTCCAAGTGCCTGCTAGGTAACCTAGATAGTCCAAGTGCCCACTAGTTAACCTACATAGTCCAAGTGCCCAATAGGGAACCTATATAATCCAAGTGCCCGCTAGGGAACCTGCATAGTCCAATTGCCCGTTAGGTAACCTAGATAGTCCAAGTGCCCGTTAGGTAACCTACATAGTGCAAGTGTCTGCTAGTTAACATAAGTAGTCCAAGGGCCCGCTAGTTAACATACATAGTCCAAGTGCCCGGTAGTTAACTTACATAGTTCAAGTGTCCGTAGGGAACATTCATAGTCCAAGTGCCTCGCTAGGGAACCTACATAGTCCAAGGGCCCGCTAGTGAACCTACGTAGTCCAAGTGCCCGCTAGGGAACCTACATAGTCCAAGTGCCTGCTAGGGAACCTACATTGTCCAAGTGCCCGCTCTGGAACATACATAGTCCAAGTGCCCGCCAGGGAATCTACATAGTCCAAGGGCCCGCTAGTTAACCTAGATAGTCCAAGGGCCTGCTAGGAAACCTACATAGTCCAAGGGCCCGCTAGGTAACCTAGATAGTTCAAGTGCCCGTAAGGTAACCTAGAGTCCATGTGCTCGCTTGTTAACCTACATAGTCCAAATGCACGCTATGTAACCTAGATAGTCAAAGTGCCCGTTAGGTAACCTAGATAGTCCAAGTGCCTGTTACCTAACCTAGATAGTCCAAGTGCCCGCTAGGCAACCTACAAAGTCCAAGAGCCCGTTCGTTATCCTAGAAGTCCAAGTGTCCGCTAGGTAACCTAGACAGTCCAAGTGCCCCCTAGGTTACCTGCATATTCCAAGTGCCCGTTCGTTAACCTAGATAATCGAAGTGCCCACTAGGTAACCTACATAGTCCAATTGCCAGCTAGGTAACCTATATAGCCCAAGTGCCCGCTAGGTAACCCAGATAGTCCAAGGGCCCGTTAGTTAACCAACATAGTCCAAGGGCTCACTTGTTCACTTTGATAGTTCAAGTGCCCGCTAGTTAACCTAGATCCTCCACGTGCCCGCTAGTAAACCTACATAGTCCAAGGACCCACTCCAAATGCCCGCTAGGGGCCCTAAGAGTCGAAATGCCCGCTAGTTAACCTAGATAGTCCAAGTGCTCGCTAGTTAACCTAGATAGTCCAAGTGCCCGCTAGTTAACCTAGATAGACCAAGTGCCCGATAGGGAACCTATCTGGTCCAAGTACCCGCTAGGAAACGTACATAGTCCAAGTGCCCGCTAGGTAACGTAGATAGTCCAAGTGCCCGCTAGGAAACGTACATAGTCCAAGTGCCCGCTAGTTAACCTACATAGTCCAAGTGCCTGCTAGGTAACCTAGATAGTCCAAGTGCCCACTAGTTAACCTACATAGTCCAAGTGCCCAATAGGGAACCTATATAATCCAAGTGCCCGCTAGGGAACCTGCATAGTCCAAGTGCCCGTTAGGTAACCTAGATAGTCCAAGTGCCCGTTAGGTAACCTACATAGTGCAAGTGTCTGCTAGTTAACATAAGTAGTCCAAGGGCCCGCTAGTTAACATACATAGTCCAAGTGCCCGGTAGTTAACTTACATAGTTCAAGTGTCCGTAGGGAACATTCATAGTCCAAGTGCCCGCTAGGGAACCTACATAGTCCAAGTGCCCGTTAGGGAACCTACGTAGTCCAAGTGCCCGCTAGGGAATCTACATAGTCCAAGGGCCCGCTGGTTAATGTAGATAGTCCAAGTGCTGCTAGTTAATCTACATAATCCAAGGGCCTGCTAGTTAACCTACATAGTCCAAGTACCTGCTAGTTAACCTAGATCGTCCAAGTGTCCGCTAGTTAATCTACATAGTCCAAGTGCCCGCTAGGGAACCTACATAGTCCAAGTGCCTGCTAGGGAACCTACATTGTCCAAGTGCCCGCTCTGGAACATACATAGTCCAAGTGCCCGCTAGGGAATCTACATAGTCCAAGGGCCCGCTAGGTAACCTACATAGTCCAAGTGCCCTCTAGTTAACCTAGATAGTCCAAATGCCCGCTAGTTAACCTAGATAGTCCAAGTGCCCGGTAGTTAACCAGGATCATCAAAGTGCCCTCTAGTTAACTTACATAGTCCAAAGGCCTACTAGTTAACCTACATAGAGCAAGGGCCCGCTAGTTAACCTTGATAGTCCAAGTGCCCGCTAGTTAACCTACATAGTCCAAGTTTCCGCAGGGTAACCTAGACAGTCCAAGTGACCATTAGGTTACCTACATAGTCCAAGTGCCCGTTCGTTAACTTACATAGTCCAAGTGCCCGCTAGGTAACGTAGATAGCCCAAGTGCCCGCTACGGAACGTACATAGTCCAAGTGCCCGCTAGGTATCATAGATAGTCCAAGTGCCCGCTAGGTAACCTACATAGTGCAAGTGTCCGCTAGTTAACATAAGTAGTCCAAGGGACCGCTAGTTAACATACATAGTCCAAGTGCCCGGTAGTTAACTTACATAGTTCAAGTGTCCGTAGGGAACATTCATAGTCCAAGTGCCCGCTAGGGAAACTACATAGTCCAAGTGCCCTTTAGGGAACCTACGTAGTCCAAGTGCCCGCTAGGGAATCTACATAGTCCAAGGGCCCGCTGGTTAATGTAGATAGTCCAAGTGCTGCTATTTAATCTACATAGTCCAAGGGCCTGCTAGTTAACCTACATAGTCCAAGTACCCGCTAGTTAACTTAGATCGTCCAAGTGTCCGCTAGTTAACCTACATAGTCCAAGTGCCCGCTAGGGAACCTACATAGTCCAAGTGCCTGCTAGGGAACCTACATAGTTCAAAAGCCCACTAGTTAACCTACATAGTCCAAGTGCCCGATAGGGTACGTACATAGTCCAAGTGCCAGCTAGGTAACCTAGATAGTCCAAGTGCCTGCTAATTAACCTAGATAGTCCTAGTGCCCGTTAGTTAACCTAAATAGTCCAAGTGCCCACTAGGGGACGTACTTAGTCCATGTGCCCGTTAGCTAGCCTAGATAGTCCAAGTGCCCGCTTGTTAACAATGATCATCCAAGTGCCCGCTAGTTAACCTAGATAGTCCAAGTGCCCTCTAGTTAACCTAGATCGTCCAAGTGCCCGCTAGTAAACCTTCATAGTCCAAATGCCCGCTATTTAACCTACATAGTCCAAGTGCCCGATAGGGAACCTAGAAGTCCAAGTGCCCGCTAGGTTACCTACATATTCCAAGTGCCTGTTCGTTAACCTACATAGTCCAAGTGCCCGCTAGGTCACCAATATAGTCCAAAAGCCCGCTAGGGGCCCTAATAGTCCAAATGCCCGCTAGTTAACCTAGATAGTCCAAGTGCCCGCTAGTTAATCTAGATAGACCAAGTGCCCGCTAGGGAACCTATCTAGTCCAAGTACCCACTAGGAAACGTACATAGTCCAAGTGCCCGCTAGGTAACGTACATAGTCCAAGTGCCCGCTAGGGAACGTACATAGTCCAAGTGCCCCCTAGGTAACCTAGATAGTGCAAGTGCCCACTAGTTAACCTACATAGTCCAAGTGCCTGCTAGGTAACCTAGATAGTCCAAGTGCCCATTAGTTAACCTACATAGTTCAGGTTTCCTTTAAGTAACCTAGATAATCCAAGGGTCCGCTAGGTAACCTACATTGTCCTTGTGCCCCCTAGTTAACCTACATTCTCCAAGTGCACGATAGGCAACCTACATAGTCCAAGTGCCCGCTAGGTAACCTACATAGTCCAAATGCCCGCTAGTTAACCTACATAGTCCAAGTGCCCGATAGGGAACCTATATAATCCAAGTGCCCGCTAGGGAACCTACATAGTCCAATTGTCCGTTAGGTAACCTAGATAGTCCAAGTGCCCGCTAGGTAACCTACATAGTGCAAGTGTCCGCTAGTTAACCTAAGTAGTCCAAGTGCCCGGTAGTTAACTTACATAGTTCAAGTGTCAGTAGGGAACATTCATAGTCCAAGTGCCCGCTAGGGAACCTACATAGTCCAAGTGCCCGCTAGGGAACCTACGTAGTCCAAGTGCCCGCTAGGGAATCTACATAGTACAAGGGCCCGCTGGCTAATGTAGATAGTCCAAGTGCTGCTAGTTAATCTACATAGTCCAAGGGCCCGCTAGTTAACCTAGATAGTCCAAGGGCCTGCAAGGAAACCTACATAGTCCAAGGGCCCGCTAGGTAACCTAGATAGTTCAAGTGCCCGTAAGGTAACCTAGAGTCCAAGTGCTCGCTAGTTAACCTACATAGTCCAAGTGCACGCTATGTAACCTAGATAGTCAAAGTGCCCGTTAGGTAACCTAGATAGTCCAAGTGCCTGTTACCTAACCTAGATAGTCCAAGTGCCCGCTAGGCAACCTACATAGTCCAAGAGCCCGTTCGTTAACCTAGAAGTCCAAGTGTCCGCTAGGTAACCTAGACAGTCCAAGTGCCCGCTAGGTTACCTGCATATTCCAAGTGCCCGTTCGTTAACCTAGATAATCCAAGTGCCCACTAGGTAACCTACATAGTCCAAGTGCCCGCTAGGTAACCTATATAGCCCAAGTGCCCGCTAGGTAACCCAGATAGTCCAAGGGCCCGCTAGTTAACCAACATAGTCCAAGGGCTCACTTGTTCACTTTGATAGTTCAAGTGCCCGCTAGTTAACCTAGATTGTCCAAGTGCCCGCTAGTTAACCTAGATTGTCCAAGTGCCCGCTAGTTAACCTAGATAGAACAAGTGCCCGCTAGGGAACCTATGTAGTCCAAGTACCCGCTAGGAAACGTACATAGTCCAAGTGCCCGCTAGGTAACGTACATAGTCCAAGTGCCCGCTAGGTAACGTAGATAGTCCAAGTGCCCGCTAGGAAACGTACATAGTCCAAGTGCCCGCTAGTTAACCTACATAGTCCAAGTGCCTGCTAGGTAACCTAGATAGTCCAAGTGCCCACTAGTTAACCTACATAGTCCAAGTGCCCAATAGGGAACCTATATAATCCAAGTGCCCGCTAGGGAACCTACATAGTCCAAGTGCCCGTTAGGTAACCTAGATAGTCCAAGTGCCCGCTAGGTAACCTACATAGTGCAAGTGTCTGCTAGTTAACATAAGTAGTCCAAGGGCCCAGTAGTTAACATACATAGTCCAAGTTCCCGATAGTTAACTTAGATAGTTCAAGTATCCGTAGGGAACATTCATAGTCCAAGTGCCTGGCTCGGGAACCTACATAGTCCAAGGGCCCGCTAGGGAACCTACGTAGTCCAAGTGCCCGCTAGTTAATCTAGATAGACCAAGTGCCCGCTAGGGAACCTATGTGGTCCAATTACCCACTAGGAAACGTACATAGTCCAAGTGCCCGCTAGGTAACGTACATAGTCCAAGTGCCCGCTAGGGAACGTACATAGTCCAAGTGACCCCTAGGTAACCTAGACAGTGCAAGTGCCCGCTAGTTAACCTACATAGTCCAGGTTCCCTCTAAGTAACCTAGATAGTCCAAGGGTCCGCTAGGTAACCTACATTGTCCTAGTGCCCCCTAGTTAACCTACATTCTCCAAGTGCCCGATAGGCCACCTACATAGTCCAAGTGCCCGCTAGGTAACCTACACAGTCCAAATGCCCGCTAGTTAACCTACATAGTCCAAGTTCCCGAGAGGGAACCTATATAATCCAAGTGCCCGCTAGGGAACCTACATAGTTAAGTGCCCGTTAGGTAACCTAGATAGTCCAAGTGCCCGCTAGGTAACCTACATAGTGCAAGTGTCCGCTAGTTAACCTAAGTAGTCCAAGTGCCCGGTAGTTAACTTACATAGTTCAAGTGTCCGTAGGGAACATTAATAGTCCAAGTGCCCGCTAGGGAACCTACATAGTCCAAGTGCCCGCTAGGGAACCTACGTAGTTCAAGTGCCCGCTAGGGAATCTACATAGTCCAAGGGCCCGCTGGTTAATGTAGATAGTCCAAGTGCTGCTAGTTAATCTACATAGTCCAAGGGCCCACAAGTTAACCTACATAGTCCAAGTACCCGCTAGTTAACCTAGATCGTCCAAGTGTCTGCTAGTTAACCTACATAGTCCAAGTGCCCGCTAGGGAACCTACATAGTCCAAGTGCCTGCTAGGGAACCTACATTGTCCAAGTGCCCGCTCTGGAACATACATAGTCCAAGTGCACGCTAGGGAATCTACATAATCCAAGGGCCCACTAGGTAACCTAGATAGTTCAAGTGCCCGTAAGGTAACCTAGAGTCCAAGTGCTCGCTAGTTCACCTACATAATCCAAGTGCACGCTATGTAACCTAGATAGTCAAAGTGCCCGTTAGGTAACCTAGATAGTCCAAGTGCCTGTTACCTAACCTAGATAGTCGAAGTGCCCGCTAGGCAACCTACATAGTCCAAGAGCCCGTTTGTTAACCTAGAAGTCCAAGTGTCCGCTAGGTAACCTAGACAGTCCAAGTGCCCGCTAGGTTACCTGCATATTCCAAGTGCCCGTTCGTTAACCTAGATAATCCAAGTGCGCACTAGGTAACCTACATAGTCCAAGTGCCCGCTAGGTAACCTATATAGCCCAAGTGCCCGCTAGGTAACCCAGATAGTCCAAGGGCCTGCTAGTTAACCAACATAGTCCAAGGGCTCACTTGTTCACTTTGATAGTTCAAGTGCCCGCTAGTTAATCTAGATTTTCCAAGTGCCCGCTAGTTAACCTACATAGTCCAACGGCCCACTCCAAATGCCCGCTAGGGGCCCTAATAGTCCAAATGCCGGCTAGTTAACCTAGATAGTCCAAGTGCTCGCTAGTTAACCTAGATAGTCCAAGTGCCCGCTAGTTAACCTAGATAGACCAAGTGCCCGATAGGGAACCTATCTAGTCCAAGTACCCGCTAGGAAACGTACATAGTCCAAGTGCCCACTAGTTAACCTACATAGTCCAAGTGCCTGCTAGGTAACCTAGATAGTCCAAGTGCCCACTAGTTAACCTACATAGTCCAAGTGCCCAATAGGGAACCTATATAATCCAAGTGCCCGCTAGTGAACCTACATAGTCCAAGTGCCCGTTAGGTAACCTACATAGTGCAAGTGTCTGCTAGTTAACATAAGTAGTCCAAAGGCCTGCTAGTTAACATACATAGTCCAAGTGCCCGGTAGTTAACTTACATAGTTCAAGTGTCCGTAGGGAACATTCATAGTCCAAGTGCCTCGCTAGGGAACCTACATAGTCCAAGGGCCCGCTAGGGAACATACGTAGTCCAAGTGCCCGCTAGGGAATCTACATAGTCCAAGGGCCCGCTGGTTAATGTAGATAGTCCAAGTGCTGCTAGTTAATCTACATAGTCCAAGGGCCCGCAAGTTAACCTACATAGTCCAAGTACCCGATAGTTAACCTAGATCGTCCAAGTGTCCGCTAGTTAACCTACATAGTCCAAGTGCCTGCTAGGGAACCTACATAGTCCAAGTGCCTGCTAGGGAACCTACATTGTCCAAGTGCCCGCTCTGGAACATACAAAGTCCAAGTGCCCACCAGGGAATCTACATAGTCCAAGGGCCCGCTAGTTAAACTAGATAGTCCAAGGGCCTGCTAGGAAACCTACATATTCCAAGGGCCCGCTAGGTAACCTAGATAGTTCAAGTGCCCGTAAGGTAACCTAGAGTCCATGTGCTCGCTAGTTAACCTACATAGTCCAAGTGCACGCTATGTAACCTAGATAGTCAAAGTGCCCGTTAGGTAACCTAGATAGTCCAAGTGCCTGTTACCTAACCTAGATAGTCCAAGTGCCCGCTAGGCAACCTACATAGTCCAAGAGCCCGTTCGTTAACCTAGAAGTCCAAGTGTCCGCTAGGTAACCTAGACAGTCCAAGTGCCCACTAGGTTACCTGCATATTCCAAGTGCCCGTTCGTTAACCTAGATAATCCAAGTGCCTACTAGGTAACCTACATAGTCCAAGTGCCCGCTAGGTAACCTATATAGCCCAAGTGCCCGCTTGGTAACCCAGATAGTCCAAGGGCCCGCTAGTTAACCAACATAGTCCAAGGGCTCACTTGTTCACTTTGATAGTTCAAGTGCCCGCTAGTTAACCTAGATTGTCCAAGTGCCCGCTAGTTAACCTAGATTGTCCAAGTGCCCGCTAGTTAACCTAGATAGACCAAGTGCCCGCTAGGGAACCTATGTAGTCCAAGTACCCGCTAGGAAACGTACATAGTCCAAGTGCCCGCTAGGTAACGTACATAGTCCAAGTGCCCGCTAGGTAACGTAGATAGTCCAAGTGCCCGCTAGGAAACGTACATAGTCCAAGTGCCCGCTAGTTAACCTACATAGTCCAAGTGCCTGCTAGGTAACCTAGATAGTCCAAGTGCCCACTAGTTAACCTACATAGTCCAAGTGCCCAATAGGGAACCTATATAATCCAAGTGCCCGCTAGGGAACCTACATAGTCCAAGTGCCCGTTAGGTAACCTAGATAGTCCAAGTGCCCGCTAGGTAACCTACATAGTGCAAGTGTCTGCTAGTTAACATAAGTAGTCCAAGGGCCCAGTAGTTAACATACATAGTCCAAGTGCCCGATAGTTAACTTAGATAGTTCAAGTATCCGTAGGGAACATTCATAGTCCAAGTGCCTGGCTCGGGAACCTACATAGTCCAAGGGCCCGCTAGGGAACCTACGTAGTCCAAGTGCCCGCTAGTTAATCTAGATAGACCAAGTGCCCGCTAGGGAACCTATGTGGTCCAATTACCCACTAGGAAACGTACATAGTCCAAGTGACCCCTAGGTAACCTAGACAGTGCAAGTGCCCGCTAGTTAACCTACATAGTCCAGGTTCCCTCTAAGTAACCTAGATAGTCCAAGGGTCCGCTAGGTAACCTACATTGTCCTAGTGCCCCCTAGTTAACCTACATTCTCCAAGTGCCCGATAGGCCACCTACATAGTCCAAGTGCCCGCTAGGTAACCTACACAGTCCAAATGCCCGCTAGTTAACCTACATAGTCCAAGTTCCCGAGAGGGAACCTATATAATCCAAGTGCCCGCTAGGGAACCTACATAGTTAAGTGCCCGTTAGGTAACTTAGATAGTCCAAGTGCCCGCTAGGTAACCTACATAGTGCAAGTGTCCGCTAGTTAACCTAAGTAGTCCAAGTGCCCGGTAGTTAACTTACATAGTTCAAGTGTCCGTAGGGAACATTAATAGTCCAAGTGCCCGCTAGGGAACCTACATAGTCCAAGTGCCCGCTAGGGAACCTACGTAGTTCAAGTGCCCGCTAGGGAATCTACATAGTCCAAGGGCCCGTTGGTTAATGTAGATAGTCCAAGTGCTGCTAGTTAATCTACATAGTCCAAGGGCCCACAAGTTAACCTACATAGTCCAAGTACCCGCTAGTTAACCTAGATCGTCCAAGTGTCTGCTAGTTAACCTACATAGTCCAAGTGCCCGCTAGGGAACCTACATAGTCCAAGTGCCTGCTAGGGAACCTACATTGTCCAAGTGCCCGCTCTGGAACATACATAGTCCAAGTGCACGCTAGGGAATCTACATAATCCAAGGGCCCGCTAGGTAACCTAGATAGTTCAAGTGCCCGTAAGGTAACCTAGAGTCCAAGTGCTCGCTAGTTCACCTACATAGTCCAAGTGCACGCTATGTAACCTAGATAGTCAAAGTGCCCGTTAGGTAACCTAGATAGTCCAAGTGCCTGTTACCTAACCTAGATAGTCGAAGTGCCCGCTAGGCAACCTACATAGTCCAAGAGCCCGTTCGTTAACCTAGAAGTCCAAGTGTCCGCTAGGTAACCTAGACAGTCCAAGTGGCGCTAGGTTACCTGCATATTCCAAGTTCCCGTTCGTTAACCTAGATAATCCAAGTGCCCACTAGGCAACCTACATAGTCCAAGTGCCCGCTAGGTAACCTATATAGCCCAAGTGCCCGCTAGGTAACCCAGATAGTCCAAGGGCCTGCTAGTTAACCAACATAGTCCAAGGGCTCACTTGTTCACTTTGATAGTTCAAGTGCCCACTAGTTAATCTAGATTTTCCAAGTGCCCGCTAGTTAACCTACATAGTCCAACGGCCCACTCCAAATGCCCGCTAGGGGCCCTAATAGTCCAAATGCCGGCTAGTTAACCTAGATAGTCCAAGTGCTCGCTAGTTAACCTAGATAGTCCAAGTGCCCGCTAGTTAACCTAGATAGACCAAGTGCCCAATAGGGAACCTATCTAGTCCAAGTACCCGCTAGGAAACGTACATAGTCCAAGTGCCCGGTAGGTAACGTACATAGTCCAAGTGCCCGGTAGGTAACGTAGATAGTCCAAGTGCCCGCTACGAAACGTACATAGTCCAAGTGCCCACTAGTTAACCTACATAGTCCAAGTGCCTGCTAGGTAACCTAGATAGTCCAAGTGCCCACTAGTTAACCTACATAGTCCAAGTGCCCAATAGGGAACCTATATAATCCAAGTGCCCGCTAGGGAACCTACATAGTCCAAGTGCCCGTTAGGTAACCTACATAGTGCAAGTGTCTGCTAGTTAACATAAGTAGTCCAAAGGCCTGCTAGTTAACATACACAGTCCAAGTGCCCGGTAGTTAACTTACATAGTTCAAGTGTCCGTAGGGAACATTCATAGTCCAAGTGCCTCGCTAGGGAACCTACATAGTCCAAGGGCCCGCTAGGGAACCTACGTAGTCCAAGTGCCCGCTAGGGAATCTACATAGTCCAAGGGCCCGCTGGTTAATGTAGATAGTCCAAGTGCTGCTAGTTAATCTACATAGTCCAAGGGCCCGCAAGTTAACCTACATAGTCCAAGTACCCGCTAGTTAACCTAGATCGTCCAAGTGTCCGCTAGTTAACCTACATAGTCCAAGTGCCCGCTAGGGAACCTACATAGTCCAAGTGCCTGCTAGGGAACCTACATTGTCCAAGTGCCCGCTCTGGAACATACAAAGTCCAAGTGCCCACCAGGGAATCTACATAGTCCAAGGGCCCGCTAGTTAACCTAGATAGTCCAAGGGCCTGCTAGGAAACCTACATAGTCCAAGGGCCCGCTAGGTAACCTAGATAGTTCAAGTGCCCGTAAGGTAACCTAGAGTCCATGTGCTCGCTAGTTAACCTACATAGTCCAAGTGCACGCTATGTAACCTAGATAGTCAAAGTGCCCGTTAGGTAACCTAGATAGTCCAAGTGCCTGTTACCTAACCTAGATAGTCCAAGTGCCCGCTAGGCAACCCACATAGTCCAAGAGCCCGTTCGTTAACCTAGAAGTCCAAGTGTCCGCTAGGTAACTTAGACAGTCCAAGTGCCCACTAGGTTACCTGCATATTCCAAGTGCCCGTTCGTTAACCTAGATAATCCAAGTGCCCACTAGGTAACCTACATAGTCCAAGTGCCAGCTAGGTAACCTATATAGCCCAAGTGCCCGCTAGGTAACCCAGATAGTCCAAGGGCCCGTTAGTTAACCAACATAGTCCAAGGACTCACTTGTTCACTTTGATAGTTCAAGTGCCCGCTAGTTAACCTAGATCCTCCAAGTGCCCGCTAGTTAACCTACATAGTTCAAGGACCCACTCCAAATGCCCGCTAGGGGCCCTAAGAGTCCAAATGCCCGCTAGTTAACCTAGATAGTCCAAGTGCCCAATAGGGAACCTATATAATCCAAGTGCCCGCTAGGGAACCTACATAGTCCAAGTGCCCGTTAGGTAACCTACATAGTGCAAGTGTCTGCTAGTTAACATAAGTAGTCCAAAGGCCTGCTAGTTAACATACATAGTCCAAGTGCCCGGTAGTTTACTTACATAGTTCAAGTGTCCGTAGGGAACATTCATAGTCCAAGTGCCTCGCTAGGGAACCTACATAGTCAAAGGGCCCGCTAGGGAACCTACGTAATCCAAGTGCCCGCTAGGGAATCTACATAGTCCAAGGGCCCGCTGGTTAATGTAGATAGTCCAAGTGCTGCTAGTTAATCTACATAGTCCAAGGGCCTGCAAGTTAACCTACATAGTCCAAGTACCCGCTAGTTTACCTAGATCGTCCAAGTGTCCGCTAGTTAACCTACATAGTCCAAGTGCCTGCTAGGTAACCTAGATAGTCCAAGTGCCCACTAGTTAACCTACATAGTCCAAGTGCCCAATAGGGAACCTATATAATCCAAGTGCCCGCTAGGGAACCTACATAGTCCAAGTGCCCGTTAGGTAACCTACATAGTGCAAGTGTCTGCTAGTTAACATAAGTAGTCCAAAGGCCTGCTAGTTAACATACATAGTCCAAGTGCCCGGTAGTTAACTTACATAGTTCAAGTGTCCGTAGGGAACATTCATAGTCCAAGTGCCTCGCTAGGGAACCTACATAGTCCAAGGGCCCGCTAGGGAACGTACGTAGTCCAAGTGCCCGCTAGGGAATCTACATAGTCCAAGGGCCCGCTGGTTAATGTAGATAGTCCAAGTGCTGCTAGTTAATCTACATAGTCCAAGGGCCCGCAAGTTAACCTACATAGTCCAAGTACCCGCTAGTTAACCTAGATCGTCCAAGTGTCCGCTAGTTAACCTACATAGTCCAAGTGCCCGCTAGGGAACCTACATAGTCCAAGTGCCTGCAAGGGAACCTACATTGTCCAAGTGCCCGCTCTGGAACATACAAAGTCCAAGTGCCCACCAGGGAATCTACATAGTCCAAGGGCCCGCTAGTTAAACTAGATAGTCCAAGGGCCTGCTAGGAAACCTACATAGTCCAAGGGCCCGCTAGGTAACCTAGATAGTTCAAGTGCCCCTAAGGTAACCTAGAGTCCATGTGCTCGCTAGTTAACCTACATAGTCCAAGTGCACGCTATGTAACCTAGATAGTCAAAGTGCCCGTTAGGTAACCTAGATAGTCCAAGTGCCTGTTACCTAACCTAGATTGTCCAAGTGCCCGCTAGGCAACCTACATAGTCCAAGAGCCCGTTCGTTAACCTAGAAGTCCAAGTGTCCGCTAGGTAACCTAGACAGTCCAAGTACCCACTAGGTTACCTGCATATTCCAAGTGCCCGTTCGTTAACCTAGATAATCCAAGTGCCCACTAGGTAACCTACATAGTCCAAGTGCCAGCTAGGTAACCTATATAGCCCAAGTGCCCGCTAGGTAACCCAGATAGTCCAAGGGCCCGTTAGTTAACCAACATAGTCCAAGGGCTCACTTGTTCACTTTGATAGTTCAAGTGCCCGCTAGTTAACCTAGATCCTCCAAGTGCCCGCTAGTTAACCTACATAGTTCAAGGACCCACTCCAAATGCCCGCTAGGGGCCCTAAGAGTCCAAATGCCCGCTAGTTAACCTAGATAGTCCAAGTGCTCGCTAGTTAACCTAGATAGTCCAAGTGACCGCTAGTTAACCTAGATAGACCAAGTGCCCGCTAGGGAACCTATCTAGTCCAAGTACCCGCTAGGAAACGTACAGAGTCCAAGTGCCCGCTAGGTAACGTACATAGTCCAAGTGCCCGCTAGGTAACGTAGATAGTCCAAGTGCCCGCTAGGAAACGTACATAGTCCAAGTGCCCGCTAGTTAACCTACATAGTCCAAGTGCCTGCTAGGTAACCTACATAGTCCAAGTGCCCAATAGGGAACCTATATAATCCAAGTGCCCGCTAGGGAACCTGCATAGTCCAAGTGCCCGTTAGGTAACCTAGATAGTCCAAGTGCGCGTTAGGTAACCTACATAGTGCAAGTGTCTGCTAGTTAACATAAGTAGTCCAATGGCCCGCTAGTTAACATACATAGTCCAAGTGCCCGGTAGTTAACTTACATTGTTCAAGTGTCCGTAGGGAACATTCATAGTCCAAGTGCCCGCTAGGGAACCTACATAGTCCAAGTGCCCGCTAGGGAACCTATGTAGTCCAAGTGCCCGCTAGGGAATCTACATAGTCCAAGGGCCCGCTGGTTAATGTAGATAGTCCAAGTGCTGCTAGTTAATATATATAACCAAAGGGCCTGCTAGTTAACCTACATAGTCCAAGTACCCGCTAGTTAACCTAGATCGTCCATGTGTCCGCTAGTTAATCTACATAGTCCAAGTGCCCGCTAGGGAACCTACATAGTCCAAGTGCCTGCTAGGGAACCTACATTGTCCAAGTGCCCGCTCTGGAACATACATAGTCCAAGTGCCCGCTAGGGAATCTACATAATCCAAGGGCCCGCTAGGTAACCTAGATAGTTCAAATGCCCGTAAGGTAACCTAGAGTCCAAGTGCTCGCTAGTTAACCTACATAGTCCAAGTGCACGCTATGATACCTAGATAGTCAAAGTGCCCGTTAGGTAACCTAGATAGTGCAAGTGCCTGTTACCTAACGTAGATAGTCCAAGTGCCCGCTAGGAAACCTACATAGTCCAAGAGCCCGTTCGTTAACCTAGAAGTCCAAGTGTCCGCTAGGTAACCTAGACAGTCCAAGTGCCCGCTAGGTTACCTGCATATTCCAAGTGCCCATTCGTTAACCTAGATAATCCAAGTGCCCACTAGGTAACCTACATAGTCCAAGTGCCCGCTAGGTAACCTATATAGCCCAAGTGCCCGCTAGGTAACGCAGATAGTCCAAGGGCCCGCTAGTTAACCAACATAGTCCAAGGGCTCACTTGATCACTTTGATAGTTCAAGTGCCCGCTAGTTAATCTAGATTTTCCAAGTGCCCGCTAGTTAACCTACATAGTCCAACGGCCCACTCCAAATGCCCGCTAGGGGCCCTAATAGTCCAAATGCCCGCTAGTTAACCTAGATAGTCCAAGTGCTCGCTAGTTAACCTAGATAGTCCAAGTGCCCGCTAGTTAACCTAGATAGACCAAGTGCCCGCTAGGGAACCTATCTAGTCCAAGTACCCGCTAGGAAACGTACATAGTTCAACTGCCCGCTAGGTAACGTACATAGTCCAAGTGCCCGCTAGGTAACGTAGATAGTCCAAGTGCCCGCTAGGAAACGTACATAGTCCAAGTGCCCGCTAGTTAACCTACATAGTCCAAGTGCCTGCTAGGTAACCTAGATAGTCCAAGTGCCCACTAGTTAACCTACATAGTCCAAGTGCCCAATAGGGAACCTATATAATCCAAGTGCCCGCTAGGAAACCTGCATAGTCCAAGTGCCCGTTAGGTAACCTAGATAGTCCAAGTGCCCGCTAGGTAACCTACATAGTGCAAGTGTCTGCTAGTTAACATAAGTAGTCCAAAGGCCCGCTAGTTAATATACATAGTCCAAGTGCCCGGTAGTTAACTTACATAGTTCAAGTGTCCGTAGGGAACATTCATAGTCCAAGTGCCTCGCTAGGGAACCTACATAGTCCAAGGGCTCGCTAGGGAACCTACGTAGTCCAAGTGCCCGCTAGGGAATCTACATAGTCCAAGGGCCCGCTGGTTAATGTAGATAGTCCAAGTGCTGCTAGTTAATCTACATAGTCCAAGGGCCCGCAAGTTAACCTACATAGTCCAAGTACCCGCTAGTTAACCTAGATCGTCCAAGTGTCCGCTAGTTAACCTACATAGTCCAAGTGCCCGCTAGGGAACCTACATAGTCCAAGTGCCTGCTAGGGAACCTACATTGTCCAAGTGCCCGCTGGTTAATGTAGATAGTCCAAGTGCTGCTAGTTAATCTACATAGTCCAAGGGCCCGCTAGTTAACCTAGATAGTCCAAGGGCCTGCAAGGAAACCTACATAGTCCAAGGGCCCGCTAGGTAACCTAGATAGTTCAAGTGCCCGTAAGGTAACCTAGAGTCCAAGTGCTCGCTAGTTAACCTACATAGTCCAAGTGCACGCTATGTAACCTAGATAGTCAAAGTGCCCGTTAGGTAACCTAGATAGTCCAAGTGCCTGTTACCTAACCTAGATAGTCCAAGTGCCCGCTAGGCAACCTACATAGTCCAAGAGCCCGTTCGTTAACCTAGAAGTCCAAGTGTCCGCTAGGTAACCTTGACAGTCCAAGTGCCCGCTAGGTTACCTGTATATTCCAAGTGCCCGTTCGTTAACCTAGATAATCCAAGTGCCCACTAGGTAACCTACATAGTCCAAGTGCCCGCTAGGTAACCTATATAGCCCAAGTGCCCGCTAGGTAACCCAGATAGTCCAAGGGCCCGCTAGTTAACCAACATAGTCCAAGGGCTCACTTGTTCACTTTGATAGTTCAAGTGCCCGCTAGTTAACCTAGATTGTCCAAGTGCCCGCTAGTTAACCTAGATAGACCAAGTGCCCGCTAGGGAACCTATGTAGTCCAAGTACCCGCTAGGAAACGTACATAGTCCAAGTGCCCGCTAGGTAACGTACATAGTCCAAGTGCCCGCTAGGTAACGTAGATAGTCCAAGTGCCCGCTAGGAAACGTACATAGTCCAAGTGCCCGCTAGTTAACCTACATAGTCCAAGTGCCTGCTAGATAACCTAGATAGTCCAAGTGCCCACTAGTTAACCTACATAGAACAAGTGCCCAATAGGGAACCTATATAATCCAAGTGCCCGCTAGGGAACCTACATAGTCCAAGTGCCCGCATGGTAACCTAGATAGTCCAAGTGCCCGCTAGGTAACCTACATAGTGCAAGTGTCTGCTAGTTAACATAAGTAGTCCAAGGGCCCGCTAGTTAACATACATAGTCCAAGTGCCCGGTAGTTAACTTAGATAGTTCAAGTATCCGTAGGGAACATTCAAAGTCCAAGTGCCTGGCTCGGGAACCTACATAGTCCAAGGGCCCACTAGGGAACCTACATAGTGCAAGTGTCCGCTAGTTAACATAAGTAGTCCAAGGGCCCGCTAGTTAACATACATAGTCCAAGTGCCCTGTAGTTAACTTACATAGTTAGAGTGTCCGTAGGGAACATTCATAGTCCAAGTGCCCGCTAGGGAACCTACGTAGTCCAAATGCCCGCTAGGGAATCTACATAGTCCAAGGGCCCGCTGGTTAATGTAGATAGTCCAAGTGCTGCTAGTTAATCTACATAGTCCAAGGGCCCGCAAGTTAACCTACATAGTCCAATTACCCGCTAGTTAACCTAGATCGTCCAAGTGTCCGCTAGTTAACCTACATAGTCCAAGTGCCTGCTAGGGAACCTACATTGTCCAAGTGCCCGCTCTGGAACAGACATAGTCCAAGGGCCCGCCAGGGAATCTACATAGTCCAAGGGCCCGCTAGTTAACCTAGATAGTCCAAGGGCCTGCTAGGAAACCTACATAGTCCAAGGGCCCACTAGGTAACCTAGATAGTTCAAGTGCCCGTAAGGTAACCTAGAGTCCATGTGCTCGCTAGTTAACCTACATAGTCCAAGTGCACGCTATGTAATCTAGATAGTCAAAGTGCCCGTTAGGTAACCTAGATAGTCCAAGTGCCTGTTACCTATCCTAGATAGTCCAAGTGCCCGCTAGGCAACCTACATAGTCCAAGAGCCCGTTCGTTAACCTAGAAGTCCAAGTGTCCGCTAGGTAACCTAGACAGTCCAAGTGCCCACTAGGTTACCTGCATATTCCAAGTGCCCGTTCGTTAACCTAGATAATCCAAGTGCCCACTAGGTAACCTACATAGTCCAAGTGCCCGCTAGGTAACCTATATAGCCCAAGTGCCCACTAGGTAACCCAGATAGTCCAAGGGCCCGCTAGTTAACCAACATAGTCCAAGGGCTCAATTGTTCACTTTGATAGTTCAAGTGCCCGCTAGTTAATCTAGATTTTCCAAGTGCCCGCTAGTTAACCTACATAGTCCAACGGCCCACTCCAAATGCCCGATAGGGGCCCTAATAGTCCAAATGCCCGCTAGTTAACCTAGATAGTCCAAGTGCTCGCTAGTTAACCAGATAGTCCAAGTGCCCGCTAGTTAACCTAGATAGACCAAGTGCCCGATAGGGAACCTATCTAGTCCAAGTACCCGCTAGGAAACGTACATAGTCCAAGTGCCCGCTAGGTAACGTACATAGTCCAAGTGCCCGGTAGGTAACGTAGATAGTCCAAGTGCCCGCTAGGAAACGTACATAGTCCAAGTGCCCACTAGTTAACCTACATAGTCCAAGTGCCTGCTAGTTAACCTAGATAGTCCAAGTGCCCGCTAGTTAACCTAGATAGACCAAGTGCCCGATAGGGAACCTATCTAGTCCAAGTACCCGCTAGGAAACGTACATATTCCAAGTGCCCGCTAGGTAACGTACATAGTCCAAGTGCCCGCTAGGTAACGTAGATAGTCCAAGTGCCCGCTAGGAAACGTACATAGTCCAAGTGCCCACTAGTTAACCTACATAGTCCAAGTGCCTGTTAGGTAACCTAGATAGTCCAAGTGCCCACTAGTTAACCTACATAGTCCAAGTGCCCAATAGGAAACCTATATAATCCATGTGCCCGCTAGGGAACCTACATAGTCCAAGTGCCCGTTAGGTAACCTACATAGTGCAAGTGTCTGCTAGTTAACATAAGTAGTCCAAAGGCCTGCTAGTTAACATACATAGTCCAAGTGCCCTGTAGTTAACTTACATAGTTCAAGTGTCCGTAGGGAACCTTCATAGTCCAAGTGCCTCGCTAGGGAACCTACATAGTCCAAGGGCCCGCTAGGGAACCTACGTAGTCCAAGTGCCCGCTAGGGAATCTACATAGTCCAAGGGCCCGCTGGTTAATGTAGATAGTCCAAGTGCTGCTAGTTAATCTACATAGTCCAAGGGCCCGCAAGTTAACCTACATAGTCCAAGTACCCGCTAGTTAACCTAGATCGTCCAAGTGTCCGCTAGTTAACCTACATA